>NC_134247.1:25537876-25841584 GCF_965152275.1 Natator depressus | reverse complement strand
TTCCCTTGGAAGGCTATTCCAAAACTTCACTCCTCTGATGGTTAGAAACCTTCGTCTAATTTCTAGTCTAAATTTCCTGGTGGCCAGTTTATATCCATTTGTTCTTGTGTCCACATTGGTACTGAGCTTAAATAATTCCTCTCCCTCTCCGGTATATATCCCTCTGATATATTTATAGAGAGCAATCATATCTCCCCTCAACCTTCTTTTAGTTAGGCTAAACAAGCCAAGCTCCTTGAGTCTCCTTTCATAAGACAAGTTTTCCATTCCTCGGATCATCCTAGTAGCCCTTCTCTGTACCTGTTCCAGTTTGAATTCATCCTTCTTAAACATGGGAGACCTCTCCACATGAGCATTTCTGCTTGGGAGCCAGCTGTACCTTTGTCACAGAGGATGATAAGTTTTAACATTCTGAGTATTCTCTGTGGTGCAATTATAAGTGCTGCAACGCCACATACAAGAGAGATTCAACACCTGAATTTTTTCCCCCAAGACTTCTTTTCAGGGACGCCCCACACGGGTTTGTGCAATGACACTCAATAAGTACAGTCGGATGCTTTAGCACAAATTACAATAGCCAGTTGAGCTCAGTGTAAGGCATGTGGACAAGAAAAGACATCAGCAAGATGGGAAAAAATTCCAAAATTTCTATGATGAATGATAGAGGCAGAACTTTTTATCAGTGACAGTTTTGTTTCTTTTTTCACCTGGAGAACCACTGACCTAGATTTTGATTTGGAACTGACTGTAGTCCTTAGACTCATTTCTTTCTAGACACAGAAATGTTGGAAGGTCATAGAGGTACTCTTTCAACTGATACTGCCTGACAATCCTGCAGCAAAAATCTTGGTAAAAGCCTTGTGTGTTTCCAGTTTACAGACGGCTGCATACTTGTTCTGACATACGTTTATTGAGCTTTTAGTGCCCTAGCCTGTAACCAGTCTCCTGGAGTGACCCCTTTAGTATGCCGGGCGCCCAGGACCGACAGTCCACAGAGGCAGGCCTATGCCCTCCTAGGCAGGGCCTTCGGCACCAGCTAGCGCTGTCTCTCTACATGGGTCCCTTCAGCAAATCCAACCAAGCCAGACTCCTGCGGGAGGCTTGTACTGTCCCTTTTAGAACACAGGGCACTCAGTGAGTTGCAGCAATACAGGCAGTCATTTCAACACAATTTATTAGTCACCTGGCTACAGAATCTAAGAGTCCTTAGGTCAGCATAGAGAAATGAAAGGTAAAGCACAGCCCGTTCTGGTTATCCCAGTGCGCAGCCAAGCTGTCGTGAACTCCATGCTCTGGCTCTGGCTCTCCCTCTCAGGCCATGTCTACACTACAAAATTATGTCAACCTAACTTACGTTGGCGTACAGGCACTGCAGTTATTAAATCATTTATGTGTGTGCACACCTGGCTCCTTGTGTCAGAAGCATGTGTTCTCCCCAGGAGCACTTGTATTGATTGTATTATCAGTGGGGGGCATTGTGAGATGAGTCCTGAAAGCCAGTAACAGTCAACGTAAGCAATGCAGTGTCTACACTGACATTTTGTCAACTTCATTACGTCGACCACGACTACATTGCTCGGGGAGCTCGTGTTATTAAATCGACATAGAGAGGCATTTCTATGAGCGGGAGTCACATTTACGTAAAGACACTTCCATAGCTAGGCCGACACAAGGAAGCTTACATTGATCTATCTGTGTAGCGCAGACCAAGCCTCGCTCTGACCTCTTTAATCAGTTCCCACATGAGAGTCCAGACTTCTTCCAGAAACTAACCCTTTATTCCTCATCTCACATCTCTCTAGTCCTTTGTTCTCAAGCTGTGATCTTTGCTCAGCTTCCCAGCTGAGAGGTGGGAAAATCCATCTCCCTCTGGGTCATTGGTGGTTAGATGCCAGCGTCCTGGAGATTGGGTTTTTCATTGTCTTCTTGGATTTTCCATTGATCTGGGGTCAGCTTCAGCTAGGTGTAGGGGCAGCCAGGGGGCTCCATGTGCTGCACCTGCTCTAAGCACCGGCTCCACAGCTCCCATTCACCAGGAACTGCGGCCAAGGGGAGCTGTGGGGGTGGCGCCTGGGAATGGGGCAGCGCACGGAGCTGCCTGGCCGCGCTGCTGCATAGGAGCCAGAGAGGGGACATGCCGCTGCTTCTGGGAGCTGCTTGGAGTAAGTGCCACCTGGAGCCTGCACCCCTCACCCCCTTCCCAGCCCCAACTGCCTGCCCCAGCCCTGATCTCCTGCCCCTCATTTCTGACCCAACCCTGGAACTCACATCCCCAGCCCACATCCGGAGCCCCGTCCCATACTCCAAACCTCTTGGCTCCACCCCCCAGCCCAGAGTCCCCTCTTGCACCCCAAACCCCTCATCCCTGGCCCCACCCCAGAACTCACACGCCCAGCTGGAGCCCTCACCATCTCCTGCATCACAACCCACTGCCTCAGCCTGAAGCCCCCTCCCACACCCTGAATTCTTCATTTCTGGCCTCATCCTGGAGTCCGCACCCCCAGCCAGAGCTCTCACCCCCTCCCACACCTAAGCCCCCGGAGCCAGCATGGTGAAAATGAGCGAGTGAATATGTGTGGGGGAGAGCGAGCGACAGGGATGGGGGATGGCGTGAGTGGAGGCGGGGCCTTGGAGAAGGGACGGGGGCAGGGCAAAGGTGTTCAGTTTTCATAGAATCATAGAATAACAGAGTTGGAAGGGACCTCTGGAGGCCATATAGTCCAACCCCCTGCCCAGAGCAGGACCAATCCCAACTAAATCATCCCAGCCAGGGCTTTGTCAAGCCTGACCTTAAAAACTTCTAAGGAAGGGGATTCCACCACCTCCCTAGATAACACATTCCAGTGTTTCACCACCCTCCTAGTGAAAAAGTTTTTCCTAATATCCAACCTAAATCTCCCCCACTGCAACTTGAGACCATTACTCCTTGTCCTGTCATCTGCTATCACTGAGAATAGTCTAGATCCATCCTCTTTGGAACCACCTTTCAGGTAGTTAAAAGCAGCTATCAAATCCCCCCTCATTCTTCTCTTCCATAGACTAAACAATCCCAGTTCCCTCAGCCTCTCCTCATAAGTCATGTGTTCCAGACCCCTAATCATTTTTGTTGCCCTTCGCTGTGCTCTCCAATTTCTCCACATCCTTCATGTAGTGTGGGGCCCAAAACTGGACACAGTACTCCAGATGAGGCCTCACCAGTGTCAAATAGAGGGGAACGATCACGTCCCTCGATCTGCTGGCAGTGCCCCTTCTTATACACCCCAAAATGCCATTGGCCTTCTTGGCAACAAGGGCACACTCTTGACTCATATCCAGCTTCTCGTCCACTGTCACCCCTAGGTCCTTCTCTGCAGAACTGCTGCCTTTGGTCCCTAGTCTGTAGCGGTGCATTGGATTCTTCCGTCCTAAGTGCAGGACTCTGCACTTGTCCTTGTTGAACCTCATCAGATTTCTTTTGGCCCAATCCTCCAATTTGTCTAGGTCCCTCTGTATCCTATCCCTACCCTCCAGCGTATCTACCACTCCTCCCAGTTTAGTGTCATCCGCAAACTTGCTGAGGGTGCAATCCACACCGTCCTCCAGATCATTAATGAAGATATTGAACAAAACCAGCCCCAGGACCAACCCTTGGGGCACTCTGCTAGATACCAGCTACCAACTAGACATGGAGCCATTGATCACTACCCGTTGATTCCGACAATCTAGCCAACTTTCTACCCACCTTATAGTGCATCCATCCAGCCCATACTTCTTTAACTTGCCGACAAGAATACTGTGGGAGACCATGTCAAAAGCTTTGCTAAAGTCGAGGAATAACACGTCCACTGCTTTCCCTTCATCCACAGAACCAGTTATCTCATCATAGAAGGCAATTAGATTAGTCAGGCATGACTTGCCCTTGGTGAATCCATGCTGACTGTTCCTGATCACTTTCCTCTCGTCTAAATGCTTCAGAATTGATTCCTTGAGGACATGCTCCATGATTTTTCTGGGGACTGAGGTGAAGCTGACTGGCCTGTAGTTCCCAGGATCCTCCTTCTTCCCTTTTTTAAAGATTGGCACTACATTAACCTTTTTCCAGTCTTCCGGGACTTCCCCCAATCGCCATGAGTTTTCAAAGATAATGGCCAATGGCTCTGCAATCACATCCGCCAATTCCTTTAGCACTCTCGGATGCAACGCATCCGGCCCCATGGACTTGTGCACGTCCAGTTTTTCTAAATAGTCCCGAACCACTTCTTCCTTCACAGAGGGCTGGCCACCTCCTCCCCATGCTGTGCTGCCCAGTGCAGTAGTCTGGGAGCTGACCTTGTTCGTGAAGACAGAGGCAAAAAAAATGTGCGAGTAGAAAGTTGACAACCCTACTAGACGAAGCTGTGGCAGCTGGAATTCAACACAAGCAAAGGACTCATGTCCAAGTGCCAGCTCAGAAAGCCACTCATGAAGTTCTGGCCTGTGTTCTGCTAGGCTGCTGTGATGCAAGAGTGGGAATCCTGCGTGTGTGGCATTGTCAAAGCAAAATTACTAGTAAATCATTTTCCCTCATTTACTCATGAAGACTGAATTTTTGGAGGCACAAGATACATAAGAGCCTGTCAGGGGAAAGGAAGCTGTTTATCCTAAGCACAGATGTCCATAAAAAACCAAAGCAGGTAGGGAAGTAGCTATTTGGTGTGTGTGTGCTTGACCTTTCTTCATTACAGGACTTGCTGAACCCCAATTTGTAGAGTTCAATGGAGGATTTAGCCAAGCACAGCTGGATTGGTTCAATGAGGTTCTTACATTCTCTGACACTAATCAAGAGAAAGTTGTGGTTGTGGGTAAGTCTGCTTTTTGTATGTGTGAATGCATGTGAATTGAGACATCTGTGAAGGAATAAACCCCAGTGATAAACTGATGGGATGCTGCACTTACTATAGGGAGTACTCCAATTTTTCCCGCGCATAGGATTTCCTACCAATACCTTATATTCTAAAGTCATTCAGTTTCCCCCTCACACATACATTTTTTCCACAACAGGAGGAGGAGACCGTGCTGGACAGAGGCAAGAAAGGGGGCTTCAGATTTGAGGGGTCCTAGGTGGGGGGGGCAGTAGGCTGCTGCAGGGTATTGGAAGTTGCTGTTTTAGGGGAACAGTGGGGGGGAGGGATAGCTCAGTGGTTTGAGCATTGGCCTGCTAAACCTAGGGTTGTGAGTTCAATCCTTGAGGGGGGCCATTTAGGGATTGGGGCCTTGGGCATGTGAAAGGCACTGTGCACCAAAAACACCTGATCTGCTGTGGACCATGGAACAGCAGTAGCCACAGTGGGAGCTCTCTTCCTCTCCTCTCCCTGGGCTTTAGTTGACACCTCCACATAACTATGCAGCTGGGCTGTGTGTCAAGCCAGCTGCATAGCCAGAGCAAGGGCATGGCAACTGAGCTGGCTGACCAGCAAAACCAGGTACACTCACTGAGGACGCTTCATAACTGGAGCAAGGACGTGCCCCACCCTGAAGCTAGTAACCATTTTACATCTGGTAAAGAGTGATGAGAACGTTTTACACTATATGAGCTTTGTGAATAGAAGTGTAAATCAGAATGTTTTTCCAGCAGGGAGTGCTGTGGGCCCCTCTAGAGGCTGCCATTATGATGTTCAGGCTATGTCTACACTGCATCATTTACAGCCGTGAAGAGGCTCTACAGCTTAATAACTCCTGCTTCCGTGAGAGGTGGTCGCTGTGTTGGCGTGAGAAGCTCTCCCACCAGCATAGCGCTGTCTACACTGCTGCTTAGGTCGGTATAACTTACGTCGCTCAGAGGTGTGGATTATTCACAACCCTAAGCGATGTAAGTTATACTGAAGTAATTTGTAGTGTAGACATAGCCTCAGTGCGCAGTTTTAGATTTGATGACCCAAGGCAATGGTCTTGTGAGCATAACTCAGCTGTGATTCAGTACCTAGATACCTTAGAAATACCTGAGAGATAGGAGTACTTGTGGCACCTTAGAGACTAACAAATTTATTTGAGCATAAGCTTTCGTGGGCTAAAACCCACTTCCTACTGTATTTTCCACTGCATGTATCTGATGAAGATATATACAGAGAACTAAAAAATGGGGGTTGCCATACCAACTCTAATGAGACTAATCAATTAAGGTGGGCTATTAGTTGATTAGTTAATTCATTAGTCTCATTAGAGTTGGTATGGCAACCCCCATTTTTTCATGTTCTCTGTCTCTGTTTGTGTGTGTGTATATATATCTATCTTCCTACTGTATTTTCCACTGCATGCATCTGATGACGTGGGTTTTAGCCCATGAAAGCTTACGCTCAAATAAATTTGTTAGTCTCTAAGGTGCCACAAGTACTCCTCGTTCTTTTTGCTGATACAGACTAACACGGCTACCACTCTGAAACCTGAGAGATAGAGAGCGTTCTCATTATTCCATATGACTGGACATCCTGTGCGCAAAACCCCAAACTTAAAGAAAAGTTCTAGGGATTTCACTGCACCCCAAACCCCTAAGATTTCAGCATCCATAAGCGATTTCCAGATGGGGAGATGATATAAAACACTCTTAACCTTGGTTGTCACCGGTGATGTCTCTTACCATTATTCTGCTTTTTTTCCAACTGCAGGTCACATTCCCATTCATCCAGGTTCTACAGGGAGTGTTTGCCTTGCTTGGAATTATAAAGATGCCCTTTCCGTCATCCATTCTCATCAGTGTGTGGTGTGCTTTCTCGCAGGGCACCTCCATGATGGTGGTTATTATTTAGATTCTCACGGAGTCCACCATCTTACTTTGGAAGGGATTGTTGAAACTCCACCACAGAGCCAGGCCTTTGGAACGATATATGTCTATGATGATAAACTGGTATTAAAGGGAAGAGGTAGAATTCCAGACAAAGTAATGTATTATACAAAGCATTAGGATCATTGTAAATACAATTGTGCGTGATCCAGACAGTGCTCCGGAAATTAGTTAGTTTAGTAAATAACAGCTGACCATTGCAGCCATGGTGTTTCTGTTTATAGAAAATCTGCACAATGATGCTTACAGCTTCAAGCCTGATAAATAGAGCCTCAGTGCTGCCACCTTCGCCTCTCAGAGCTGTTCTCTTAGAAGCTTTACTTCTGCAAGAAGCAAGAAACAAGGCCTAGCTTCCTGCTGTAGGGCAGGGAAGGGACAGCCAACAACTCAACTCAGTCTGAAATAAATGCAACTTGATTTTGACAACTTCTGCTTGAAAGAGTTAAGAGTGAACAATTTGTTATTTATTGTGGCACAAAAGGCACCAACAGCGTTAAAGGGTATGTGATAACACTAGCAAGGAGTTATTAGTGCATCTTTATTCATCACGCTGTGTTATGAAATGCAAATCTTATGCCCATCAGGTGTGATTCAGCTTCTTTTCAAACACTAACATTGATGATATTCTTCAGGCTGCCAGTAGTTTGCTTCCTGAAATCAGCAGAAGTTGTAGATACTCTGCACCTCTAAAAACCAGATTCCTTTGAATGTTTTTGGTTTTTTGTCTAGGGAGTGGATTTATGATTTTATAGATGAAGTGCTCAGGGACGTTATCCCTGTCACCTCAGGAAAGGATGCAGAAATAAAATTTCTAGATGCCATTAATGACTACTTCTTAGATCTGTTAGTCCTGTAACCCACAAGTGGAGAGGCAAGTCTTGATTAAGTCCTAAGTGGAGCACAGGGTCTGCTCCAAGATGGGAATATAACTGAACCGCTGAGTAATAGTAATAGGCCATAATGTAATTAAATTTGACATCCTTTTAGGGGGAAATATGCAAAAGAAATCCACAGTAGCATCTATCTTCAAAAAGGGGAACTACACAGAAATGAGAAAGCTAGGTAAACAGAAATTAAAAGGAATAGTCACAACAGTGAAATGCCTGCAAGCCACATTGAAACTATTTAAAATACTGTAATAGATGTTCAAACTAAACGTATACCCCCAAATAAAAAAATAAAACAGTAAGATATGCCACCATGGCTCAACGACAAAGTAAAAGAGGCAGTTACAGGCCATAAGACATCCTTTAAAAATTGGAAGTGAAATCCTACTGAGGAAAATAGAAAGGCGCATAAACTCTGGCAAGTCTAGTGTAAGTGTAATTAGGCAGCCCAAAAAAGAATTTGAAGACCTGCTAGCAAAGGCAGTACATCAGATGCAGAAAGCCTGCCAAACAATCAGCGGGGCCACTGGACAATCAAGGTGCTAAAGGAGCACTCAAGTAAGAGAAGGCCATTGAGGAAAATCTAATGAATTCGTTGCATCAGCCTTCACTGCAGAGGATGAGAGGGAGATTCCCACATGAACCATTCTTTTTATGTGACAAATCCCACATTGAGGTGTCAGTAGGGAAGGTTTTGGAACAAATTAAATTAAACAGTAATAAGTTACCAGGGTCAGATGATATTCATCCAAGAGTTCTGAAGGAACTCAAATATGAAATTGCAGAACTGCTACTGGGCAGGTAGTTTTTGAGTGGGGTGAAACCTGGGGGTATGGAAGACAAATCAGACTCCTGAAAGGGATACAGTAGTCTGGAAAGGATGAGAGCCGCTGTCTTAAATTACAGTTGTGCCCAAAAGTCCTAATCAGGATTTGGACAGCCTATTGTTAGATTCTGACGGTGTTGGTGGGTTGTCTTGGATATGTGTTAATTAAAATACAAGAGAACCAATATTTACTTAGAGTATGAACACAGTTTTTATTGAATAATTCTGTAGTTAGGAAGGTCTGCATATCATTCATATGCTTAATTATTTTAAAAAATAAATGCATATATAGATATATAGTCCATGAGCATTTTTTCAAAAAGCCAGTACAATAAGCTAAATATATTGGAGTGGGGGGACTTTCAGAACAAAAATCAAAATTGTACTTGGAAGCTGTTCATCCCACCACCCCATTAGGCAGGTGGTGTTTAGCATGATGATGGCACTTTCTTCTAGAAGGCTTTTTGCTTGATGTCCTGTGATAGGTCTCACCTGCTCTATTCATAAAGTAGGACTGTACTTTAAACCAATGGTTGTGGTAAATTACGTCTAATGGAGAGCTTAAATTATTTTTGATAGCTGGTATGGGTAAAAATATTAAGTTAATGTTTTGTTTAGTTTGGGTTAAAACCTGATTAAAAATAAGTAGTGGTCAAAAGCACCCTTTTTTCTTTTGTTATGAAGGCCACTATTAAGAGTAGTGCTTCATACTGATAAGTAAAATAAGCTTTTGCTTTGATTTATTTTGTCTGTGATGCAGAATGCTTCTAGCAGTTGGCTTCTCTGGTGCACTGTGCCCACCCACGCTGTCTAAATTTGATGCAAGATCACATGTATCCTATGCCTTCACAGCCATCTCATTTCCACCCATGCCAATTATAAAAATTGTTGAACAAAAGAATCTTGAATGCTCATGACTGTGCTTTCTTCATATACCACTTTCACTCTCATGCTATGACTGATCAGAAAGTGATGAAAGGCCATGCAGTTCTCATGAGTTTTTTTTACTTTGCTTCTATTTGCAGTGTTGTGAAAGTGGTACGTACAGGAATAGTACAATGTGATTGTCTGCAGTGGTGGAGGGAAACTGAAGGTAGAGAGAAGAGGTGGTGAAGATTATTGGGTGAACAGGTGGGAGAAGACAAAACTAAAGAAGGGGATGACCAGTTGTCTAGTGCAGTATTTCTCAAATTCCCAAAGATTCTAGATGGATTTCCCCATCCAGGGCTGGATTAACCCATCACTGGGCCCTGGCCTGGGCAAACTGGCCTGGGCAAAAAATATGCTATTCCTGGCCCCCTGTGGGTGGGAGGTATGGAGCAGAGGGAGGACGGAGAGCAAGCCCACCCTGCAGCAGCAGCTCCTGTTCTACAGGACTAAGCCCTGTTCCTTGCTCTGGTGATGAGACCGGGGCATAGCACCACTTAAATTTGGCCTGGCCACCCCTGATTGATGCTGCGACCCTATGCTCCAGGTCACAATGCCACTCAAATTTGGCCCAACTAGCAGAGGGGGAGCCTCCCATAACAAGTGGAGTGGGAAGCCAGTCCCACAGGATAGGAGCTGCCACAGTGAGGTCAATGAGGAGCGGGGTCACTTTCCAACCCCTTCCTCTCAGGCCTTCCCTCTGCATTAGGGTTGCAGGGCTGGGGGAGAGAGGACATATATGTAATGGTGGGTCATTTTAAAAAAAGACAAAATGGAGTTGGTGGGTCGACTCAACAAAAAGTTTGGCAACCACTAGTCTAGCAATAGTATATCTGGTTCTTTTCTGTCTGAGCCAGCTGTGGATGGAATACTCCTTTGGGAATGGGGGCTATGTCTTGTCTCCCCCTCTAGTGACCTCCACCTTGCCCAGACTAAAGGAGTAGCACAGTAATAGTTTTAACCTGGCTTTTTTTTTAAAAAAAAAATTAGTCTAAAGTTTTGACACTTTGCTGAAATCCCAGCATGTATCATTCTGTGATGACATATTGAGAGGATTTCTTTAGCAAACCATACAGTGCCAGTAAGAAGTTAGAGTCTAGTCCCCTCCCCTTCTTCTTTTAAAGAAAAAAATAGCCATGTATGTATTATATGCCACTTAGAGCCTAATTAATGGAATTATTTAGCTTTTTTTTTTTAGTTTAGCGTAAGTTTAATTTTACATGACCTGCAAAGATAACACTTAAAATTATGATAGATTCTGTTGGCATATGTTAAGGGCTGTTATAAAGGTATGTTATAAATAGATCTCCGTGAATCGGATTAATGTGCAGCAAGGGAGAGCTAGGTAAGATATTAGGGGGACAACTTTCTAACTATAAGGATAGTTAAGCACTAGAATAGATTTCCAAGGGAGGTTGTGAAATCCTCATCATTAGAGGCTTTTAAGAACAGGTTAAATAAACATCTGTCAAAAATGGTCTAGGTAGACTTGGTCCTGCCTCAGTGCAGAGGGCTGAACTAGATGACCTCTCAAGGTCCCTTCAAGCCCTACATTTCTGTAAGTGTGGTAATGTAACCTATCGCTTAAATTAGCCTCTCTACCCGATGACTGGAGGAAAGCTAATGTAATGGCAATTTTTAAGAAATGCTTCAGAGGTGATCCTGGCAATTACAAGCTGGTAAACCTAACTTCAGTGCCAGGCAAATTCTTTGAAATTATAGTAAAGAACAGAATTATCAGACACATAATGAACACACTATATTAGAGAAGAGTCAATATGGTTTTTATAAAAGGAAATCGTGCCCCACCAATCTATTAGCATTATTTTAGTGTATAAAAAGCATGAGGAAAGGGTGATTCAGTTCATATAGTGTACTTGTACTTTCAGAAAGCCTTTGACAAGGTCTGTAGTGAGGAAGAATGGCCTCCCTCTGGTACAGAGGGGGTTAACTTCCCCTGGTGGGCACAGCTAACCCCCCCCCCTCGCTCACAGGAAGTATAAGAGCAGGGCCCTGTACCTCAGTTGGGGCTGGACCAGAGAAGGAGGCAGATGTCCCCTCCAGGGAGTTGAGTCCTCAGCCGAGCCTGTGACCGGCAGCAGAGAGAAAAGGCAAACCACTGCCCCAGGAGACAGGTGGAAGGGCTGTCTGACCACAAGTCTGAGAGCCAGGTCCAAGTGGTGATGGAGCAGCGCCAGCAGGAGCCCCTAGGAAGTAGCGCAGGGAAACAAGAAGTTGGTCTGGTTGTACTGCTGAAACGTGAGGCAACAGTCACATGTCTCGTCAGATGTTTGGCTGCGTGCGTGTGTTCCCTCTGTGTGCCGCACTGGCTCTGGCCAGATAGCCTGTATAGCAGGCTCCGAACAAACTGCCCAATAAGACCACCAGACTTGGTTTAGGCCAGGTTTATTACCGATGAAGCATGGTGCTAATGCCTCAGGCTCAATGATTACAGGTACACTAACACATATGCCCGTGATAATGGATGCAGCTGTCAGTGGCGGGACTTTCCACTGCCCCCTCGGCTGGACAAAGACACTCCCTCTGAGATACATCTTTATACACCGATACAAACAAGTTACGCATCAGCTTTGATGTAAGGGAGAAATAGAGGTCTATAAAATCATGCATGGTGTGGAGAAAGTGATAGAGAAGTATTACCCCTTCACATAATACAAGAACTAGGGGTCACCCAATGAAATTGATAGGCAGCAGGTTTACAACAAACCTAAGTACATCTTCACATAATGCACAAACTGTCGAACTTGTTGCTAGGGGAAGTTATGAAGGCCAAAAGTATAACTCAGTTAAAAAAGCATTAGATATGTTCATGGAGGATAGGTCCATCAATGACTATTAGACAAGATGGTCAGGTATAATACCCCATGCTCTGGGTGTCCCTAAACCTCTGCCTCCCAGAAGCTCGGACTGGAAACGGGGTGGATCCTGTTCTGTTCATTCCCGCTGATGCATCTGGCACCGGCCACTGTCGGAAGACAAGATACTGGGTTAGATGGACCCCTGCTCTGACCCAGCATGGCCATTCTTATGGATTTAAGTACTTAATGTTAGGAACCTTGTTTTGAACATTTTTGTCTTTGTGGACATGGGCACTGAAACAGGAGTGCCAGAACAGAGAGGGCTAGAGGGCCATGGTCCCGTCACTTTTAAAAGTGGGAGGGCTACACCCTCCCTCTTTACTGGCTGTAAGGTCAAGCAATGGGGGGAGGAGAGGAGCAAGCGGGGGCAGGGCCTCAGAGGGGAAGGGATGGTGCAAGGGCAGGGCCACGGTTCAGGCACCAGTGTGCCCTTCCCCATTTTTAGGGAGCTTCCACTGCTCCTGCATGGAAAGATCTGTGACCTTGTAAGGGAGCCTGCTATTCTTGTGTCAGTGTGAGATAATGGAAATCTTGACAGGTGCCAGAGAAAGTGGAGGGTGTACAAACCCACCCCCCTGGGTGCAGGATGCATGTTACTGCACATGTCAGAGTCCCATTAGAGTTTCCTCAATACTACTGGGGAAGAGGAAAATGGGCCAGATTCTCACCAGCTTATCCTGGTGTAAAACTGGAATAAATCTGGATCTTGCTGCATTTACTCCACATTTACATTGGCGTATGCAAGATCAGAAGTTGGTCAATAAGCACATTTATAAGCCTAACAAAATTCTGAGCTAAGCCAGTGATTCTTACACTGGGTATGAATATACTGCACTTAAAAACCCATGGCTCGCCCCTGTCAGCTGACTCAGGCTTATGGGCTGTTTAACTGTGGTGTAGACATTCAGGTTCGGGCTGGAGCCTGAGCCCTAGAACCCTCCCACTCCCAGGGTCCTAGAGCCCAGGCTTCAGCTCAAGCCCAAATGTCTACACTGCGATTAAGCAGCCAGAGCTCATCAGCTGACATAGGCCAGCTGCAGGTGTCTAATTGCAGCATAGATATACCCCCTGAACTATGCAGAGCTCCTTTTTCAATGAAGCTGTGACAATTAGGGGATTGTGTCTATATACAATTTACAAATTCCCATTTGATATTATAAACTCTCCGTATCGATTATCAATCTATAAATGCCATTTTGATTGTGAGGCTACTCTGCCTTCTCTGCTGACCTTTTACCTTCATCTTGGACAGAAATTCCAAGGACTAACAATGAAGGGTCATTAAACCTTGACTATTCTCTATGCACATGGAAGCACCCTTGTAGGATGTCACAGCTGTATGAGCCTGAATGGATCACTAAAAAGGACTGGAAAATCTGAGAAGCCCATGCCAAACCCAGTCCCCAGCACATTGACACCTAGCAACCAACAACCCTCTCAGCAGGGAAACTGAGCAAAGACCCCAGCTCGAGATCAAAGGACTGGAAGGTGTGAGGCAGGGAGATAAAGCGTTGGTTTCTGGAGGAAGGGATAGACACCTGGGAACTAAGAAGGTGAGAGAAAGTGCATGAGAGCTTGAACATGGGTTCACAACAGCTGAGCTCTGGGATAACTAGCATGGACGATGCTTTCACGGGCATTTCTCTGTGCTGATTTAAGGATTTTCAGATTCCGGAGCCCGGTGACTAATAAATGGTACCTTGTTTTGCAAAGGCTGCCTGTGTCACTGTAATACTCACTGACAGCCCTGCACCATGAAGGGGACAGTACAAGTCTCCCACATGAGTCTGACTGGGCTGGATTTGCTGCAGGGAGCCACAGAGAGACAGAGATTGCCGGTGCCAACAGCCCAGTCTTGAAACCCACAAAGCCTGTGGACTGCATGCATCCTTGGGGCCCAGCCCACTAAAGGAGTCACTCCCAGGAGACCTGTTTCAGGCTGGGACAGAGACCAGACCCTGTGACTCCATGATGACAAGGGCATAGAAGTGTTTTATTGTTTTTGTCTAAATCTGTACATTTCTTGGGGTATCTAAAGAGTAATTGTGTTAAACTTTTGCAAAGCATGTGTGAGATGCGCATCAGTTATCACATAGCCCTGGAGAGAGAAACCATAAGCCAGACTGCCCACAAGTTTGGAGCACTGGGAAAAGGTTTACTGAGGTTATCAGTATGTCTTGTGGGGTCAGAACCAGCCAGGATATGGGGCTGGGCCAGCTGGACCACCAGGTCCACTTATCTAAAGGGGCAATAGGTAGAGTCTGGGCCCAATAAGCATGCCTGAGGGACAAAGGCCTGAGACAAACCTTGCTGGATTCTTCCCAGAGCAAGGGAAGCTTAAGAGCACATGGCTCCCCATTAGGACCCAAACAGCAACCTGGTGAGCATCTAGCAGGGGGAGCTGTACCAGAGCTAGGACAGAATGTCAGTCTTCAGACAGTGACTCTTCCTGCTACGTCTAGCCAAAACCAGGATCCTCTTAGGGCTTCATGACCAACTAAAAAATATCTACCCCCTCCCCACAACCTCCGTACAACTGACTTGTGTCCTCCTTTGTTGAGTGACTATTTACTGAAAACTAAGCTATGCTCAAATTTGCAGACAGCTCCAAATTAAAGAAGGGGAGCAAATGCACAGCAAACAGCAAAGTGAGCTGCTGAGAAGAGAAGAGAAGAGACTGCCTGTCATAAATATAAAGGGAAGGGTAACCACCTTTCTGTATACTGTGCTATAAAATCCCTCCTGGCCAGAGGCAAAATCCTTTCACCTGTAAAGGGTTAAGAAGCTAAGGTAACCTCGCTGGCACCTGACCCAAAATGACCAATGAGGGGACAAGATACTTTCAAATCTGGAGAGGGGGAAAAAGGCTTTTGTCTGTCTGTGTGATACCTTTGTCGGGAACAGATCAAGGATGCAAGCCCTCCAATTCCTGTAAAGTTAGTAAGTAATCTAGCTAGAAAATGTGTTAGGTTTTCTTTGTTTTGGCTTCTAAATTCGCTGTGCTGGAGGGAATGTGTATTCCTGTTTTTGTGTCTTTTTGTAACTTAAGGTTTTGCCTAGAGGGATTCCCTATGTTTTGAATCTGACTGCCTGTGAGATCATCTTCCATTCTAATCTTAGAGTATTTCTTTTATCTTTGTTCTGTTCTTCTAATAAAGTTCTGTTTTTTTAAGGATCTGATTGGGTTTTTAGGATCTTAAGAAACCCAAGCTAGTCTGTGCTCAATTTGTTTATTCTCAAGCCTCCCCAGGAAAGGGGGTGTAAGGGTTTGGGGGGATTGCTGGGGGAAGAGGAACTCCAAGGGGTCCTTTTCCCTAGTTCTTTTTTAAAGCGCTCGGTGGTGGCAGCATACCCTAGTCCAAGGGCAAAGATTTTGTGCCTTGGGGAAGTTTTTAACCTAAGCTGGTAGAAATAAGCTGAGGGGGTCTTTCATGCGGGTCCCCACATCTGTACCCCAGAGTTCAGAGTGGGGAAGGAACCTTGACACTGCCCCTCAAACAAAATATTTTGGATTAATGATGATTGTTTGCTATTATTTTTCACAAGTGAACGTTTGTCAGTAGAGAGTGAAACCTGAAGTCTTGTCCTTCAGAGAAACTCACAAAGAGTTGCCCTTTTTTTCAAAATAGCCATCATCTTCTGTTATCCTCAGTTAGGATGCCCTCTTTCAAAATGGTGACTGCCTCCCATTGTTCCCCATGAGAAAGAATCAAAACAGAGCTCAAGGAAGATGGTATGCAGGCTTTTGGGAGGCAGAGAGGAAAGCTGTGAGGAGCAGTGGCAGTGCCATATTTCCTGAGGGCAGCTTCTGGCCTCAGTCCCATTGAAAACAATATGAGATGGCAATCATTTTAAGAGACAGTAGGACTTCATGGAATTTGCTGTAGAACATTTATCAGCGCTGCTGAACTTCCAATTATGAACAGCAAAAAGTGGCCAATACCCTTAAAATATTTCTCCAAATGTAGTCAACCTCCCTAAAATCTCATGCACAAAGAGTCTGTGTTATTCCATTATCATCATCAATAGGGACAAAAAAAAAGTCTTGACATAAGATGCTAAATTTCTAAAAATACCCATTTAATTTTAACTCTAACATAATTACTCATAAATACTTAGAAAATTCATTCTGTATTCAAAGGGCAAATGATTAAGCTTGGAGAGGACATACTGTATTTGTCATACACAAAGGCTGAATCCCTGCTTTTAATACAAAACCAAACTTAACCTTAACTATGAAATTGCAATTGGTGCCTCCGTAACAGACGAAGCAGACAAAAGGTAGGAAGGGAAATAAAAGAACAGCTTGGTGTAATGACTTGGTTTAGGTCACACAGGAGGTCAGTGGTAGAGTTGGGAATAGAATGCAGGCCTCTGACTCCTAGGCTGGTGTCCTAGCCACTGCACCATAGTACCTGTCAATCCTTCCCATAGTCCCATGTCTTCGCTGGCCCATCAGTCAGTAATAAAGACCACAACAGCCATACTTGACACCTTTAATACTTTGTGGAGAAGATTTCTAAGAAATTTGTGATTCAGCTGAGAAGCAACTCTGCAGTTCTCCAAAAACCTTCTGAATTCCTTGTCCACTTTCAGCCTAGGTATGGCAGAGACTGAGCTCTTCTCATTGACTAAACAGACAGAACAGCTACCCCTGCTAGTTGTTTCAGGTCTCCCAGCAGCCATTGATATCACCGCCCATAAGAGTCTGGCTGCTCACCTGCAGGCCCTGAGGGAGGAGGAGAGGATCACATTTGAATGCTTCTGTCCTTTCTAGGAGTTCCTAGCAGACGCTGCTGTACAATTGTTCATCCACACTAAGGGCACATATTTACCAGGATCTAGTCTGCCCCTGCTCCTGTTCATTGTGGTACTGGAGGAGACAGTGATACAGGGGCTGTGGTGTCATCACTACATGAAGGACACAGTTTGAAATCCACAGGTTGGTCCATGGAAAGAGGAGATGGATGGATAATGATGATAACAAATCTCAAACCGTGCTGTTTGAGGCAACAACGTGCTCTTGGGCCATAGTTGCAGTTCCTGTTGTTCTGATACCAGTTTTCAACTGAGAACCGAAAGCTGAAGGCAAATAGCTGTTTGAATATTTGTGTATGTTTGTTCCTGCCTGGTTAAATCACAGTTTTGCAGTGAGTTGGCCAGGATGATCGCATCTCTGAGTTCATGTAAATGTAAAGCCATGTTACAAAGGGGAAGAGCGAGAGAGAAATTGCGACCATCAGACGAATTCCACCCAGGGGATTTCTGGAAAGAACAAAAGACAGTGGTGTTATTTCAGATCAAACCCAGCTAGCAACAGAGGTGTCTGCGTCTGGGGTGAGGCTCCTCATCAGACTGAGGAGCCTGGAGAAAAGCAGTGCTGATGAGCTGCAACGAGCGTGCCACAAAACCTCTCTGGCTGCTGCTGCTGTAGGTGGCTTCTCTGAAGCGCCTGCTCTCAAACCCTGCCTTTACTGTGACAGGAGAACAGAACAGGCAGCAGCACGGGTCCAGGAGCCTGCCCACTTGTTCCCCTTCTCTGCTCCTTTCCAACCTGCACTGAAGAGCTGCTCAGCTGCCCCAAGTCCATGTGGCTACATCCCCCTCAACTTTTAGTGACGGACACCAAAGACTCCCTTCCTGCAGCCACAGCAGCACAGAGATAGACCCCTGTTCAGCAAGTTAGAATCCAGGTAGTGTCAGAGCAATGGGAGGCAGAAAGGCAAGGATTTCAACCCGGGGCAGAAAGCAGCCAGATTTTCCTAGACTGATAGTTTGGGAGTACTACTTTTTTTCAGCTTCCACATGCAGATTCCCCAGACTATATTTTCACTGGGCACACACCAAAATATAATTCTTTGTGACCTGGTGTAAATGAGGCAAACACACATGGTGCACCTCCATTGCTGCATCTTGACTGACGGGGGAAGTGACGACCACAAGGAACAAAGACTGAGTTAAGAGTATTTTTGTGTTTGTTTCTTTTTGAAATGAGGGTATATTTTAGTCTTAAAGTGAGGCCTAATGGCACGCCCTAACGGCAGGCATACTCTTTGCAGCCTTTAGTACGCTAGGTCTGGGCCTTCCTTGATTTGAGGAACTGCGCTGAGATTTTGTGGTGTGGATAGAGATCACCACACTTGTGCTGGGTCTGGATTTGATTTTAGCTCACCAGAAAAGCTTATGTAGTAACACACTGTGCCATTTAACCCTTCTCTACACAAATAACAAAGCAGATGGATAGTCTCTGTTGCTACTTTCCTTTAAACACTGGCTCCTGGCCTATTACAGAAACTGTTTCCTTGCAGTGCATGGCATGCAGGTACCGCTCTCTAAAGATAACATCTCTGCAGGGCTCCTGGATCTTCTCTCTTTCGTTCTAATGGAACAGCCCTAGCTCTTAAGGCTTTCTGATGGATGAGAGCAGTATTAGTGGGACAGAGCCCCTACTGGGCACCACACACCACTCTTTTTAGGGCAGTGGTTCTCAACCAAGGATACATGTACACCTGGGGGTAGGCAGAGGTCTGTCAGGGGGTACCTCAACTCATCTAGATATTTGCCTAATTTTACCACAGGCTACATAAAAAGCACTAGCAAAGTCAGTACAAACTAAATTTCATACAATTACTTGTTTATACTGCTCTATATACGATACACTGAAATGTAAATATAATATTTCAATTTATTTATAATTATATGATAAAAAGGAGAAAGTAATAAATTTTTCAGTACTACTGTGCTGTGATACTTTTGTACTTTTATGTCTGATTTTGTAAACAAGTAGTTTTTAAGTGAGGTGAAACTTGGGGTACACCAGACAAATCAGGCTCCTGAAAGGGGTGCAGTAGTCTGGAAAGGTTGAGAGTCACTGCTCTAGGGTACAAATACTGCCCTTGAGGTGCTCAGAGAAGGAGCAGGAGCTGCAGCATGTTGCAGACTGCTCTGGATCCTAGCAATGCTCATTGAGCAGCTGTTCATTTTCCAACCCCATCTTACAGTCAGAGCTGGTGCAGTTTTTCCAAACGCTGAGGTCTTTGCTTTGATGCTGGTTTAATGCCCAGCACAATTTTGTCATCTCCCTCCCAGGTTCCAGGTTCTGTCTCCCTCTCCTCCTACGACGACTGCAGAGAATCTGCTTATGCTGATGGCAGCGGAGTCGGCCCACTCCTCATTAGGGTCCTTTCTTACATACGTTATGCCCCATTACTAGTGTTCTAATGGAAACACTTTTGCCACCTTGGTTTTTGCAGTTACTGCCTGCATCCACTATAACACTATGCTACCACTATACAAGAGATACAGTCTCTTTTTATGAAGAAATATCCCCCCCTTCAGACTCTGCAGGAGGAGCAACAGGTTTCCTTCAAGTTGTCCTCTGGACAAGGTTTGCCTCACCTTTTTTCCCTTTTGCTTTATGCTGCTTATGACCAGCACACCTTGTCCTTCCAGAAACCCAAATGAACATGGTGCTGTGCCCAAGTCTGAGCAGAATTTAGACAATAATATGCAGCAAGGCAGCACACAGCCAAAATCACCTATGGATAGGAAACAGCTAGTTGCAGCCAGCCCTGTAGTATATACCCTCTCACGAACCATGAATATACAAATGGATTAAAGACTTACTTTGCTGAATTGCGGCAAAGATTCATCCATATTGTAATAATCACCAGACCAAACAACTCCCTATACAAAATAAATACATAAATGAAAAAATAAAAAAAATCAGAATACAGTGTGCACAAGTATTTGCTTACACAAAGGACAAATTCTCTGCAAAAATAACGGGTAGGCGTGCAAGCTCCCCCTAAGAGGAATTAGATTTACTATTAAAGCCGGATCTGAGCTAACAGAAATCTGAATGGAATTCCTACTCCACATGCACACAACCAATTTACAGAATCTGCACAGATTTCTGCTTCCATTTTCTATTAGACTCCTTTTAATACTAAATATAATATTACAGTTGAATATGTACAAACTCATGGCCGTTGAAACAAAATTTTTACAGAACTACAGATAAACCTGTAAACTACGCCTCAGGGTGTCCATTTAAACAGCAACTTAAGACACAATCACTTTTACCTTGTGCACAAGCAAGCACCTTGCTTACTTAAACAAAAAGGAATATCTGAGTCTCTGCCTAGTGGGAGTTTGCCTCCTTCACTTTCAACCCCCTTTCCTCCATGCTTGGCAGTAGTGGGGATTGTGCCATCAAGTCTTCAACAGCTTGACAGTATTCCATTCCAGACAAGTAGGTACATGGTACCCTCCAAACAAAATTTAGGGGATGAAAATTGATTTTTTTTCTTTTTTTAAATGTTTTCTATTTTGTTATTTAAATTATAATTTTCTTATTAAAAATAAACCACTTTAAAATGAAATCTGAATTTAATACAAAATGTATGTTAAGGCCTAAACTACTTGTATCTTTGAACATTTAAATAAACAATAAATATACTGAATCCATTAGCCTCTATGAATTAAAGGATGCTTTTCTATATAAAGGTGTTTTGCCCGAGTCTAACTTTTGAGGTCAAGCTTTATAAACATGGTACAATAGTTCAGCCTAACTAATTTAGGAGACTATCTCACTTTCAAGAAACTTAGATGAGAGTAGGAATTTAAGCTCCAGTCACTTTTCAAATATGTTTGTGTAAAACTTTCCTGAAATAATCCATTTAATTCACAGACCACAGTTAATCCCTTTGTTTAACAAATTTAGTTGTGAATGTGAAACATGTTTTGATATGGGAATTTTATTTATCCAAAACTTTTACATTTGTTTTAATAAAAAATAAATCGTATATGCAGTTGTGCATGTTTAATTAAATTCCAGTTACCATCCTAATGAAGTTAACTTTTTGCTCATGATTTGTTTAACTATCTAGTGAATAAGCAATATATCATTTGCCCTTTTCTGACATACTAAAATGTATGGTTAATAAGAATTTGAAAATATTAAGCTATATAATTGTTTACATAAATGTATATAGTTATAGTGCACCCTCTCAGGTAGCAAAGAGATGTACCAAATCTAGTGTAAAGGCTGTATTTAGTGGTAAATCAACACATTGTAATGGTTATATCAACCAATGAGAGTGCACCTTTCTTCAGAAAATAACTGAAGTGCAAATGTAAAAGTTTATTAAAACTGATGATTTAAATCACTTTATTTACATCAATCCACCCTGAACACAATTCTGAAAACTTACCCAATTCCTGCCTCTAAAGCTCTGGAATCAGAACACAGGGGGCTTCCAAGGTGCACAGTGCCAGTCTTGTGAGTTTTGAAAGCCAGTACCGACCCCTACCCCATCCCCATCTGTGACTGACCAAAGCAAAGAGAACAGGGGATTCAGCCAAGCTGCAACCTGTGCTCACTGGCCCCTTCGTCAACAGTTTGTCCAACATACTGCTGGACTAGCAACATCCAGGCTGAGTTCCTTACTAGCCTGACTCCCTTCTTTTTAGGGCCAACCCACTCACTGTAGCAATCAAAAACTGAAGCATGGTCTGCCTGGGAGTGAGCTGCCAGAGGGACAATCTGCTTCCTGCATGGGCTGTATGGATTAGGACAGAATAGATGCATTACTCACCTTCCTTCCTCTTCATGCAAGATGTTACTTTTTGCATAAGCGAACAAAGAGCACCCCAAGGCAACGGTTCCAACTAAACAAGCAGCAGAATGCAGATCTGACAGGCTCCTCCAGATGACATTATCTGGGGAAGAACAGACTGGAGCTACTAAATGCTTATGAACATACTACATGAAGTACATCCCAAGTCTTCCAGACTGTAAAGAAGCTGCGTGAAAAGGGACCCTTCCACAAACATACATGCACTAGGAAGGAGGGATGCAGGAGCGTCTGCTGCAATACTAGGTAGGACTTGCTCTTTTATGTATCCAGGTGTTTGGAATGGCGAAGGAATTCTGGTCTAGAAATACTGTTGACAAATGCAAGCTCTGGGTAGATTTCAGATTCTGAGTTCCTGGGAAACAACTCCTTGGCAGCACCACAGCTCTGAAGACCATCACAGATCCTCCCTAGGAAACAGAAACATGCTCCACTGTTCAATGGCTTCATAAAAGGCCATGGAGAATTACAAACTGAAGCCTCTACATAGCAAGGAGCATGACTTCCTGACACCCTATGCCCACTGTCAGGCTCTTGGCAGTGACATCAGGGTGCTCCCCGTAATTCTAGGGCATGAGCTGTCCCTGCCTCAAAATATTCCAGGAAAGATTAGAAGGGGCCCGGACACAGGCTCTTGTGGCTTACAGGTCCATGCTGGAGGGCTATGGGAGGCAGAGGTAAGTGAATAACAAATGGTTCTCTGGCTGACCTCCATAATGACAAGTCAACAAATGGAAAACCAGAAGGCTTAACAAACAAAATCTCTTCAGGGCTGAACCCTCCAGTGGATGGAGAGCTCCAAGCAAGAGCTGATCATTATAGGCTCCCAATATAGAAAAGAGCTGTGTATGATTTTTTACTTTGCAACAGGTCTACATAGAAGGCTGATGGTTCTGTTGAACTGGCTGCAGCTCAGGGCCTTTCACAGTCCTAATGTGAAATGCTTCTTATTGATTTGGCAACATCAAAATTAAAATAATTAGGAAAAACAAATGTCCTGAAAATATACAAGTATGCTGAAAATAAACTTTAGGCTATCTAAACCAAAAGAATCTGGAAAAATTATTTTCCTTTCCAACACTCCTGTTTGTTTACTTTTGGCATTTATCTCAATTTGGGCATTGAAAACAGACTTTCACTTTCAGGCTCTCATGCACTAGCAAAATGCTGCAATGTTGAGGTTGCAAATGCTGCAGAGCAAGGTTTATTTATGAGCAGTGACTGTTACACTTTCATTTAACAAAGCCAGCATTTTAGGAGGCAGAGTTGATGCAGCATGTTACAGAAGAGACACTGTGCTTTCTCATGGAGACTTTACTTTGTTTTTGTTGGGATTTTCCTTAATCCAAAATAAAATTCATTCAGCATATATGGTTGTCATTTAGCATATAGAAAACAATTTCTCAAAATTCTTTCCAATGAGAGAAAAAAAAAAAATCAAGGAAATACTTCTAGTGATCTTAGATTGTATAAATCTTACTTTTATTTTCTGGGCCAAATTTGGCTTTACAGGGTCCCTGTAAATACAGCCGCATCAGTCTCAGCCAGCAGATAACATTCCCCAGTGACTATACAATCTTAGAACTCCTACCATGCCATATTATAATCACTAAGAATATTACACTGCTGTATGTGCGCCTTGTGTGGTAATCACAGTATTTGGTAGTTATACCTTTATCTCTTCAGAACACTGTACAGACATTAAGCCCTCCTAGGACACAGGTAAGAATTATCCCAATTTTACAGATGGGGAAACAGAGAGAAAAGTTCAGTGACTTGCCAATGGGAGCAGTAGAGCCAAAGACTAGAACATGGAAGTCTCGTGCTCAGCCCAATAGATCACCATTTAGTACTAGAACCAGACTGTTGCGGCATAGGTGCAGTAATAAGGATGTCTCAGGACGAGGAATTGATGCAGAGACAATGGACTAAATCCATTTCTAGGACATCCACCTGCAAACAGGAAAGCAGTCACCATCACTCCTGGGAATGGGCACCTTACTACCTGCAGTCATGGACAGCTGAGCACATTTCCATGCAGCCCTAGGTTTGCATCCTACCATGACAAAAAATGAAAACCAATCTCTTTGGGGTGAAGATCTACGAGTGAGTCCATTTAGAATGCCAATATCATACCTGTAATTGACGGATTAAGGCCAACAAGCAGCGTAAGGACAGCAGGTACAATGTAGACCACCTGTTAGTGAGATATTGCAAGTCCACTCTGTAGCATGAGAAGGCAGAGCACAGAGAAGCAGCCACATCCCATCCAGCTCATTTACACAATGCAGCAGAGCAGGTAATCTGGAGCGATTACAATACACAGAGGTGATGTGGAGCCCAGAGGTACTCACGTCAGGAGGTGTGAGCCCCAGGGAAGGAGGAGAAGAGATAGTTGGTGCCTGCCCTAGACAAAGATGGTAGGGGGTGGGGGTAAGCAAAGTGGAATAAAAACCCCTAGAAGTGCCATGCAGGTAATCAAACTTGAGTAACCTGTCCACCGCCTTTCCACACCCAGGTCACTATTCAGAGGGAAGATGATGTTCCCAAAAGGTGTAATTTTAAAAAGCTGCTTATTTTAATCAAGGATGAGGATTTAAAACTCATCCAAAGCAGGCTTCAGGTTTTACCTGCTCCAGGCAGAATTACAGAACCCATTCAGATGGTTTGAAGTCACCCAAGTGTTGTGAACTTGTGCGCCACAGGTCAGGCCAAAGCTAGAAGAGCCATTGTAAGCCTTTCAGAAGGGCGTTGTAACGGAAAAGAGGGCAGATGTCCAACAAAGGAGCAAATTTAGGATTCTCTCCTATAAAATGCTCCAGAGTCTTCAGCAGCTAGGAAAGTCTGTAGTCATACTCACTATCCACAGTCCTGCATCAGGGTCATTTATCTGGAATAACAAAGAGGTCAGAATGAGCACTCAGACAAGATCTTACAGGCTTTCACCTGGTGTTAGGATTCTCAAACCTATATTTGTCCTCCCGGCTGGGTCAAGAATAAAAAGTACTTTATTAAAGGATCCTCCTGGTTCAGATTTCTCTTATTTTGGAGAGGAGAGTTGGTTAGAGCCAGCATGTGTGCATAAGCACCCTACACTGCTGTTGTCATCATCTGGATGCATGTAATAGAGAATCCAGCGATCAAAATTCTGTTGAGCAGGGGAAGCACATTTTCCCCGACTATGCCAACTGTCACCAATTTAAACAGAATTATGGGTGACAGTTTCTTCTTGATAACACCAAAGAATAAGAGCAGGGGGCAGCTTTCAATGCTAACACTAGGGCAAAACTGCCAGTCTGAGCCAGCTGGAGTTTGGATTCAATCAAGGAAGATTGTACTTTGGGTTCAGTACTAGCTTGAGAATAAAGAGATCTGGCCTCTGTTCCCAACTTTACTTAGTGGGTGACAGTGCCCTTGAGCAAGTCACTTCCCCTCTCTGTGCCTCAATTGCTCCATCTGTAAAACACATCACCCCTTCAGCAGACTTTTAATTTTCCATAATATTATATTTTGATTAAAGATTTTCTAGCTTTGCCTAAGGAAACTCTCCCCCGAGAGTCATACTTTTTCAGGTCCCTCTGGCTGATTATAACTGGAATGCAGGGTATTAGTTACGAAGTGTTTGTAACTTCACTTTCATGTGTTTAGGAAACACTGAATAGTTATTGTGACTTTTTTCTGTATTGTAGTTTAAATAAATTACCAAAACAATTGAAATTGGTGTGATTATATTGCATTCTTTTGACAAATAAAATGTGCAGATTTTTTTATTTTTTTTACGCAGAATCCCTCCAGGAGTAAATCCTGCCACATATCTCTACCCTCCATATGCTGAGTCATTGGCACATTAAGGGCGCCCCAGTGGTTCTACTGCCTGGTGAACTGGGAAAGCCAGCTCGATGTCACAGGGGAGGAGTGGGGAGCTGTACACGGCAGTCATGAAGACGGGTGAAACCATTTCTGTTGCACTGGGAGAAGTGGGATGGAGAAGAGCTGGGCTTTGACAAATCACCTATAGTATCCAGCAAACACAGCTCCTCCACGTCTCACATCAGCTGGAGGTTGGGTAGGATGGGTAGAGATAGGGCAGCAGGGCTCCCGTCGACTCTGTGGTTGTGCACAGCCCTGTTACCTAGCCCAGCTCCTCAGCTTTAATACACAATCTGATGCAAAATTTAGGTCCAGTTTGTCACAGAGTCCATGGAGCCTTATTTATGGCTTGGCTGAGGTATAGTAAAGTAACTTATCTATCTTGTTCACTCTGGGCAATCCGATTTAACATCTGTCTAGATTTAATCGGCATTATGTGTACACAGGCTATGGTGGTGGATTCCAGTCACTGAAGAACTGTATTTCCTCCTTTACAACTTCCTTGTCTATTTCAAGTCCCATTTTATGCTGTAATAACGGTAGGTTTCTCCAGCATTAAATTATTTTTCTTTATTTAATATTTATTAATTACCAATTTTCCTATGTTCCCTCTTTAGTCCTGCATATAGCCAGGTTTGATAAAATACTGTTCTCTTTTCTTTTGATTTTATCTCTGGAATATACATAAAATTTCCTCTCATCTGACTTTCCTCGTATGAATTGCTCCACCTAATTAAAGGGAATGACAATCTCAAAGAGAACTGCTCCCTGATAAAACTACACTTCCACCAAACCCCTTGAGGGGCTCAGGAAGCCCCAGTCCACCATGAACAGCCCCAAACTGGCAGTGTATGATGGCAGGGTTAAGCCACGAAAAAGGTTCTCTCTTATGACAAATGAAAGCTACATCACTTCTTGATGACATTCCACACAACATCTGGCCATGATGGGCTGCAGCAACGAACTGCTACTGCCATTACACAGCCAAAACCACAGGACCTCTGAGTACATGCAGCATTCCACAGAACAGAACATCACAGTGAAGTTTACACACGGGCCTGTTACAAAAGCACAGCAGCAAGCTTCTCTATGAGCCATTTCCACACCAAACTCCATGAACAATAATCTGCAAATGAAAACTCCAGTCCTGTGAGCTGGCACGGGGAGTCGATTATCGTTAGGGATGTCAGACAATTACAAAAATTGCAATTATCAGCAAGACTAAAAAAAATAATCACAGTTTTTAATCACAGTGTTAAACGATAATAGAGTAACATTTATTTAAATATTTTTGGATGTTGTCTACATTTTCAAATATATTGATTTCAATTACAACTAGGGTGACCAGATGAAACGGAGAAAATATCGGGAGACAAGGGGGAAGGAAAAAAAAAAAGCGGCCAGAGTTGCAGAAGGAAAAAAAACCAAAAAACAAAAAATGCCAGAGCGGCCAAAGCCGCAATATCAGGTCAAATGGCATCCCGACCGTGCACCGATTGGGACGCGGGACAAAAGTTTAAAAATTGGGACAGTCCCGATTTTATCGGGACGTCTGGTCACCCTAATTACAACACAGAATACAAAGTGTACAGTGCTCACTTTATATTATTGCATCAGATTACAAATATTTGCACTGTAAAAAGATAAACAAAAGAAACAAGAAAAGGAGTACCTGTGGCACCTTAGAGACTAACCAATTTGAGCATAAGCTTTCGTGAGCTACAGCTCACTTCATCAGATGCGTCTGATGAAGTGAGCTGTAGCTCATGAAAGCTTATGCTCAAATAAATTGGTTAGTCTCTAAAGTGCCACAAGTCCTCCTTTTCTTTTTGTGAATACAGACTAACACGGCTGCTACTCTGAAACCAAACAAAAGAAACAGTATATTTCAATTCACCTCATGCAAGTACTGTAGTGTGATCAAGAGAATATCGGGACACAAGGGGGACCCCATCCACCCTCCTCCTCCCCCAGCCCCTTTCCCCATTCACCCTGCAGCCTGACTGACCCCATCCACCCTCCTCCTCCTCCTCCCCCCCGCAACCCCTTTCCCCATTCACCCCCAACCCCTTTCCCCATTCAACCCGCAGCCTGACTGACCCCTTTCCGCATTCACTCTCCTCCCCCCATTCGCCCTCGGCCCGGCCTCACCTGCACGGCGGCCGCCAGCCCGAAGAAGGCGGCCATGAGCAGGTTGCAGAGTCTCCACAGGCGGCCCGGCCCGGCGCCGCTCCCCGCCATGGTGCAGGCCGCGCCGAGCTCCACCTCGCCTGGGCGGGCCCGGCTCGGAACCGGGGCTAACGGGGCGGGGCTCGGTCCCCGATGGTGGGGGTAACGGGGCGGCCGCCTAGGGGCGGGGGGCGGCCTCAGACCCGCCCCGGGAAAGACACAGGACGGAGCAAGCTGAGGACGGAGTCGCAAAAGCCAAAGGCAAGGCTCAGCCGCATCGAGGCCGGGGCAGACCAGAGCCCCTGGGTACAGGCAGGAAAAGACCAGTCGACATTTTGGTCAGTTTTACGGGAGTGGCTCCAGGATGCAGCTGGAGGAGAGAAATCCAGGCGTTGGTTGCCCGCAGTAACAGTCTGAGTTTAAAAGTGAAAAGAAGAAGGGGGGACAGAAGAAGAAGACGGGCAGGGTCAAGGGTGGATTTTTTCAGGATGGAGACACCCTCATTTTAAGGGAAGAGGCCAAAAGAGAGCAAAGGGTGTAGGAAGAGAGAGAATAGGCGTGAAGAGGTCACGAGCTGGGAAGGATCGAGGGGGCAGGTAGAGGTGAGAGCCGAGGAGAAACCTCTGCATCAGTGACAGGAGGAGGAGGAGGGTGGCTGTGGCCCATCTTGTAGATATTTTATTTGAAAAAGTCATCAGGATCTTTCACAGAAAGGGAGGAGGGGGAAGGGTTTCGGAGGACTCAAGGTAGTAAATAAGCAGCTGTGGTTATGGGTGTGGAGTCAGTGAGGTGGAGACGTACTGTCTGACAAGAAATATGACAGAACTGGGGGAAGTTCACGTGGTCACAGGACTTTCTCCAAGGGTGTCCAGTAGCACAGGAGCAGAGGTTGTTGAGGAGTCAGGGTTGTAGGGACAGATGTTCAAGCGGCAGAGAGAGAGGCAAAAGAGTCCGGTGGATTGGAGAGAATCCACAGCTGAGTCAGAGCAGAGGGCAGAGGGGGGGGGAACTGAGAGTAGTGAGAATAAGTCATGGATATGAATGGTCATGGGAGGGACTGGTAGATAATGTTGAAGGGAATGAGGTGACAGGGAGAAGGCAGATATTGAGAGGTCAGAGAAGTTATAGTGTTTAGTCAAGAGAGGCTTGAATAAGTGACCACGTTGATGAGTGGGAGCATTGTTACATTACTTGAAATCAAAATCAGGAGGTGAAGGCAAGGAGATGGGCAGCTAATCAGATGGGACATCATCATGGAAGATGAAGTTACATAGGATGAATATGGGAGAGAAGAGTCAAAGGCAGAAAGGTGGATGGAGAAGAGCAAGTGACTACTACATTGTTTTTGATTTCTCCCTCTCCAGCTTCTAACACCATACATATCCAAGTCACATCCAAATCCTTGCCACTTCTTTAACCTCAGCATCACCAAGATCTTTCCTTTCCTTCCCGACAGCCAAATCTCTTGGTCAGGGGTCCATTATATATATGTGTGTGAGTATAACCAATTATATCCCCTTACATCCCACAGACAAATGTTTTGGTCAGGGCCCCATTATATCCCACTTAAGCATAAGAAATCCTAGAAAAAGTGTAAGTCAGGTGCAGGAGACGGTTAGAAAGGCAGCTTCAAAGAGAAGAGGAAGCAAGACAGTGAGGAGGAATAGAGGAAAAGCCAAGGAAGCCATGATGATCTTTGCCCAAAGTGTCCAGGGAGTAACCTCAGGGGTTTCAATTTCCTATTCTTGGCAGGTCTAGTTGACAGTGGAGAAGACATGGGGTCGTCCAGGGCTGGTGAGGTAGGGCTGCTGCTGGGCTGGGAGAAGGCTCAAAAACCTTCCTCTCTCTCTCCTTATATAGCTTCTATCCCCATAGTCTGAGTGCCTCCCATTAGTAAAACCACAATAAAGTCTTTCTTCCCTGCCTGCTGGCAAGCATAGGCATCGACTTCTACTGGCGCCAGTGTGTGCTCGATGCCCCCTCCGCCCCAGCCCTGCCCCCATTCCCCAAAGTCCCTGCCCCAACTCCACCCCCTCCCTGCCCCTATTCCAACTCCTTCCCTAAATCCCCGCCTCCTCCCCTGAGTGTGCCACATTCCCGCTCCTCCTCCCACCCTCCCGGAGCTTGCTACAGCTGTTTGGTAGTGGCAAGCGCTGGGAGGTAGACGGAGGAGTGGGGACACAGCGCGCTCAAGGGAGGGGGAGGAGGCGGAGGCGAGGTGGGGCAGGGCAGGGAGCTTGGCTGCTGGTGGGTGCAGAGCACCCACTAATTTTTCCCGGTGGATGCTCCAGCCCCAGAGCACCCACGGAGTCGGCGCCTATGCTGGGAAGAAGCAATGTTGAGTTAGTTTCCTGCTGTTTGGGATATATGGAGTGATGAGGGTGAGGGCTTTCTAGTAGGAAGGCCTGTGTGAAGAAGTGCATTTTGCATTTAGCTCTGAATGTGACATGATCATTCTGGTGTTTCATCTGACCACAAGTTGAGTATTGCCAACCCCAAATGTTCAAAAATCATGAGATTGGCTTTAAAATCATGAAATTATGTAAAATTAATAGACTTGGGGTTCTTTTTAGTTGCCTTCTGCTTTTTGAGCCATTAGCTTCAAAATATCACCCCAGTGCACCCTTTCTCCAAAGCCACAAGGGCTAGACACTTACTTTTTCTTTAAGAATGAAGGCTGAAATCATCACATACCCACTTGCCTCCAGGAGCTGGGGCTTTAAGGAAGACAATCATTATCATGAGACTCATGACAAAATCATGAGAGTTGACAACACTGCAGGATCCGTGGTTTGATCTGGCTCTTGCAAAGGCTGTGTCTCCCAGGGCCACAAACCTCCCTTTATTGGTTATCACTGTCTATGTTCCAGTGGAACATAGCTGCTCTGGGATTTGGAAGGACGGTGACAGTCTCTGGGATAGCTGGGACAATTCCATGCAGGGTTTGAAAGTCCGGACAGTGACCAGAAACTGGATTCTGCTTTTGGAGGAACCAGTGAAGAGAGCAGTATATCAAGGTGGCTGGCATGTTTCCAGTGACCTCTGCTGCTGCTTTCCAAACCAGCTGGATCTTTCTCAATGCATGGGGCTTCATTCTGAAATACAGAGAACTACAGTAGCTGCATATAGACATTACAGAAGAACGGATCACTGTGGACAGAGCCTAGTATGATGGGACTGGATGTGCGCTTCTGGCCAGTTGAAGCCTTTCACACACCACTCAGAGGAAGAGGACGACCAGCTCTGTCTTTCTCCTACAGCTTCTTTGCTGAACTACAGGGCTCTCTCCTAGGGTCGGGGAAGGGTGTAAAATGAGAAAGCTCAGAACTGCTGTGGGGTCTGCACTGTGCACTGGAGAACACTGGATGGCAATGTTGTGCAGTCCTGTCAGGCACAGCCTTAGAGCAGCAGCAGTAGTTCTCATGCAGTACAAAGTGACCCTCCAGCGGGACACAGCAACCACCCAGCACAGCCCATGTTATCAGGGAGAGGAAGGCTTCCTCACACCCTGGGAAGGGAGAGGAGAGGGAGCAGTACCTGCACATCAAACTGCTGCCCTTCCCCTTTATCCTTTTACATTTATCTTTCAGGGGTATTGAGAAGCTGTCAAGGTTCCTTCCCCACTCTGAACTCTAAGGTACAGATGTGGGGACCTGCATGAAAACCTCCTAAGCTTACTTTTACCAGCTTAGGTTAAAACTTCCCCAAGGTACAAACTATTTTACCCTTTGCCCTTGGACTTCCACTGCCACCACCAAACATTTATCTAGGTTTATTGGGAAAACATTGTTTGGAAACATCTTTCCCCCCAAAATCCTCCCAACCCTTGCACCCCACTTTCTGGGGAAAGTTTGGTAAAAATCCTCACCAATTTGCATAGGTGACCACAGACCCAAACCCTTGGATCTTAGAACAACGTAAAAAACATTCAGTTCTTGAAAAGAAACATTTTAATAGAAGAAACAGTAAAAAGAATCACCTCTAAAATCAGGATGGTAAATACCTTACTGGGTAATTAGATTCAAAACATAGAGAATTCCTCTAGGCAAAACCTTAACTTACAAAAAGACACACAGACAGGAATATTCATTCTATTCAGCACAACTCAATTTCTCAGCCATTTAAAGAAATCATAATCTAACACATATCTAGCTAGATTACTTACTAAGTTCTAAGACTCCATTCCTGTTCTGTCCCCAGCAAAAGCATCACAAAGACCCTTTGTTTTTCTCCCTCCTCCGAGCTTTTGAAAGTATCTTGTCTCCTCATTGGTCATTTTGGTCAGGTGCCAGCGAGGTTATCCTAGCTTCTTAACCCTTTACAGGTGAAAGGGTTTTTCCTCTGGCCAGGAGGGATTTTAAAGGTGTTTACCCTTCCCTTTATATTTATGACAGAGGCATAATGCATTAAATGTTCAATAACATACACTGATATCTTTGCATGCAAAACACTATACTCAATACAAGGGCAAAGTATAGTGGCTTGTTTTGTTTAGCAGTGTGCACAGGATGTTTTTGCAAATCACAGAAAGACTAGTCCTTAATGTAGGTGCAATTATTGTTACTTCCACAGTAATATAGTCAAATTTAGGCATGTAGGGTGTAGGCTCTTAAGATGTGTGTTGTGACAATGGTGTGTGTGTGAGAGGGTGCAAACACAAGAAGAAAACAGCTTGTACTAAAGGGCTTTTTAACATAGCAGGGAAAGGCATAACAAGAGCCAATGGCTAAAAGTTAAAGCCAGACAAATTCAAACTAGAAATAAGGCACACATTTTTAACAGTTTCAAAGTAGCAGCCGTGTTAGTCTGTATTCGCAAAAAGAAAAGGAGTACTTGTGGCACTTTAGAGACTAACAAATTTATTTGAGCATAAGCTTTCGTGAGATACAGCTCACTTCAGCGGATGCATTCGATGAAGTGAGCTGTAGCTCACGAAAGCTTATGCTCAAATAAATTTGTTAGTCTCTAAGGTGCCACAAGTACTCCTTTTATTTTTAACAGTGTGCATGATTAACCATTGGAGAAAACCACCACAGGAAGTTGTGTATGCTCCATCCCTTGAAGTCTTCAGATCAAGAGTGGATGCATTTCTGGAAGATATGCCTTAGTCAAACAAGTTACTGGGATCCTTACAGAGTAACTGGGTGAAATTCTACAGTCTGTGCTATACAGGTCAGACTAGATGTTGCCTTTTGGCCTTAAGTGGAAATGCTGTAAACATGAAGCATCAGACTTGGTGTCACTGCAAATAGAAAGCCCCTTTATGACTGGAAAACATTGATTCCACCCTGTCTCAGATGTTGACATGTGCAGCTTCCAGTCAAGTGAGAGTAATTCCCCTCTCCAATGATGAAGTCAGCTGACAAATTCCTGAGTTGGATGCAGGTGTTCATAAACATCTGTTTAGAAGAGTTCAGTACAACCATTACTTCTGCAGTTGCATCCAGCTATACTGAGCTGTCTTCTGCTCAACTTGTAATATTTGTCCAGTTATGAGCAGAAAAGATGGATCCATACCAAAGGACTTCCTGTTTGCTGCCCATGGATAGGCTATTGTACAGAGGAAAAAAATCTTTGAAGCTTTCCAAGAATCAGTTTTGAAGCTGTGGTAGACTGGCATAACTGCATTGACACTTACACTGATGATTAGAGACTTGCACGGATACAAAATGCATATCAGCATCTGATCTGCGATCTGCAAACATGGTCCACAGATATAAAGTGAATATCTGTAAATTTGCGGGGCTCTACTGATGGTGCTTAAGCTATGATAGGAAAACAAAATGGCTTTATGACTAACCAGTTGGATACACAGTTCAAAGTGTGGGCCAAGGAGCTTGCTGAATCATTAATGTTGATTTTCAATAAGTCTTGGAACACTGGGGAAATTCCTGAAGACTGGAAGAAAGTTAATTGACAATATTTAAAAAGGGTAAATGGGATGACCCAGCTAATTGTAGGCCTGTCAGTCTGACACAGATCAAAGGCAAGATAATGAAGTGGCTGATAGAGGACTCAGTTAATAAAGAATTAAAGGAGGGCAATATGCCAGTCTGCTTTGTGTCATGGGTCATAGGGTCTGATGTATGCCCCAGCCTGTAACCAGTCTCCTGGGAGTGAACCCTTTAGTGGACCAGGCCCCAAGGAACCTCACAGTTCCACAGAGGCAGGCCCCTGGACTCCAAGACTGAGCCTTCAGCATTAGTGTTCCCTGTCTTTCTCCATGGTTCCTTGCAACGCCAGACTCCTGCAGGAAGCTTGTATTGCCCCCTTCAGAGTGCAGGGCTCTCAGGGCTGGGTATCTCTTGCATTATTCACTATCTCCAAGACTCTGGTGTCCCAGGGTCTGGTGAGGCAGCAATTCCAGGTGCTCCCCCATCCTGGCAGGCCCCTCCGGAGCTGTGTCTCACCCTTAGGGCTGTGTGTATGCAAAGATCAGGGGGTAGCCGTGTTAGTCTGTATCCACAAAAACAACAAGGGGTCCAGTGGCACCTTAAAGACTAACAGAAGGTGCCACCGGATTCCTTGTTGTTTTTGTATGCAAGTCGTCCATCTCCCCTGTTGGGATTAACCTGTTGTCCTCCCTCCCCTCAGCAGAGTCCTGCTGGGGTGACATTCCCCAGAAGGATGACAAAGTTGATATCCTGGAGAACCCCACCTACTAGTCAATCTGATCCTTCCTGTGTCTGCACAGAGATCTGAGCCATGGGTAGGCTTTATATTTGTAACCTTATCCCAGGTTACACAGCACTTCAGCATTCGATGGGGCTCTACCACGCATGATTTGACAAGGGTTCTCTCTGTCCCAGAATCTTTCCACCCCATGAATACCTTCCCATTAGCTACCATCTTTCACTCTCACTGGGGATCAGACAGGTCTGAGCCCAGGAGAGTATAACAGGACATGTATACCAGTGCCTGGAGTGGGATCCAATCTGTCACCACCCCTCTTCCGCCCTGGCTGTGTAACTGATTTCCTCCAAATGTTCAGTCACATAGTTTGTTCTCTGCGCCTGAGATACTGGCTGCCTTCTTCTTGTCTGGACAGAGGAAGAGTTTGCCGCTCTATCCTGGGCAAACCTTATTTCATCAAGCTTTGGGTATCCTGCCCGCTTATGCCTGGTTTTCCTATAAATGTGGCACCTCCAGTCCTTGCAATCCCTTGGGGATGGTCTATCCACATTGGCCATCCCTCCAAGTTCATTTTACCTAAACCCCCATTTGGATCTGCTTCATAGTGCCCCCTTGTTGCGGCCCCAACTGAGGTCACTCCCCTTTGGGTCTCTTTTAGTGGCCAGACCTTCTGTCCACACACTGACCCACCAATCAGCCTGCACTATGTGAGTCCTTAGGTGCTTGATCCAGTAGCCACATTTTAAGCTCAAGGGGACATATTTCATAGACCTTCCCTAACTTTATCAGATCATACAACGATTCCAGGGTAGTGACACCAGCCCCTTTACCCCACTTGTGGGGATACTCATCTATCCCGCTGCCAACCTCCATATATGTTGCCCCTTGTTTTTTGCACACCCCAAAACCTTTTCTTATAAGCCTCAGGTGTTAATCAAAATTTACACAAAAAGGCTCCTTTGAATGTTCATAGGTCCCAGTCTCAGTCCCATCCGATTGGCTATACACCTCAATGGTTCTGGAACTCAACAAGGGAGTGAGACTACACAGCCAGTCTGCAGGGAGAATTTGGTTCAGCCCACTAGCCTTCTCCAAGATGGCGAGGCAGGCATCTATATCTCCCTGTTAGTATATAGGCTTGTTTGTCAGCCTGAGATAGAATTTTGGGTTTGACTTTTTGATACTCTAATATCTTATACTAATATATGTGAACAAAGGGATCCTTACTAATATATATAGACAAAGACACTGTGTATGTTGCTTCTGCCTAGCCAGATGGGTTTGTTACAGATAAGAACAGTTAAAGTGTTACTGGGCATCGTGGGAGTATATTACACAAGCGCACATGTTAAGACTGCCTAAACTCCTATCTCAAGGCAAGGTCAAGCAACCAGTCGGGAGGGGGAATAGGGGAGGGTGGGGACAGGCATAAGAAACAATAAAAGCCAAAGCAAAGCCTGGCCTTGGCCAGTATACAACCTCGCTCCTTATCCCTCCCATGGGATACAAAAGAGGTGGGATGAAGACCCTAGACTCACGACCCTCCAAAATGGAACATGACCATAAGTTGTAAGGGGTGGGACCGAGGGTGTGCATTGTAGGTATATTTGGGCCTGCTAAGAAGGAGGGGGTGGGAATGGGAATGGGCACACAGGCAAGGCTCTGCAGCATCAGAGCTAGAAAGGGGGACACAAGGTAAACGCTCTGCAGCATCAGGGCTGGGAACTGAACACTGGGAAACAGATTCTGCTGGCGTGTAGAGTTATGGATATACTTGCTTGGAACAAATAAACTAATAAACTAATAATAAACTAACTAATAAACATTGGATTGCCTGCACTTCGGACTTCTGGTCTTCTGCTTTCTGTCTGCTTGACAAGAACCAGGGGAGGGGGTGAAGGGAAAGCTCTCTCACACTCCCCCTCCTGGAATGGAGCCAACAATTTATCATCTATGCCCCCTGCAGAGTGGGCACCCTGTGGTCTTTCTCTGCTGACTGTTCCCTCCTGTGTCTCAGTCCCCTGCTTCTGCACACAGAGGCTCCTTGCCTCCATCTCTAGCCTCTGCTTCTCCAACTCTCAAGATGGGTCAAGGGCAAGGCCGTCCTTAGGCATACGCAGCATACGCAGCTGTGTACGGTACCCGAAAATTTGGGGCACCCTGGGTCTTAGTGTCCACCCTCCTGCCTCTTCCTATCCCTGTTCTGACCCTTCCTGCAGGCTCCCACCACAGCTGGCTGCTGCAGCCTGGTGAGTCTTCCTCCGGAGGGGATCTAGTACATAAAAGTGAAAAAGCATTCCAGCCTGCCAGACCTATTAGCACAACACTGAAACTGTTAAAGAGCCATTCAAGAGGTAATGAAGTCATTTAACAGGCATTTGCCAAACCCTGGGTATATACTGTCAGTTTCTGAATTTACTGACAAAAACAGTTGTGCATTACTGCAATATTTACTCAGAACATGTTAGTCTACAGAACCTTAATTTAAAATTTGCTTTAAAAAATATTTCATTATAAAATCACGTCTGTAAAAAATCCTTGCATAGATTTTTAGATGCACATCTTTAGCCTTAAATGCTTCGATCTTCAGACATATCGTTTTTTAAATAAATCCTTCAAAAGACCAGCCTTATCTAAAATACACATGCGAGCCCAGGCTGCCGTTGGGCATAGGGGCACCAGTTTAATAATACTGCATAGGGCTCCATAAACACTAAGGATGGCCCTGGTCGAGGGTCTGCCCTGTTGCTGCTGGGGCTGCTACTGGGGGGTTGGAGGTGCTTCCCCGGCACCTTCAGACTCTTCCCCCTTCTTCAGGTGGCTCTGCATCTCCCCAGTTGATGCTGGTGAGCTGGGCCACATGCCTGAAGCCCCATCTGGGATTAGACTCTGGTTCTTGTCCTGTTTGTCTTTTTCAAGCAGTTCCACCAGCTGCACCCTAACCAACTTTCCAATGTTTAACCTTCAGTCTGCACAGCTCCATAAGCTGCCCCTTAAAGACGTGATCATACACCATTTCTCTTAGCTGGTTCCTTGGAGTAACCTTGTTTTTGCTGCTGCAAGTCACATATTGCAAAATACTCCTGGTGTATTCAGGAACGATCCTCTGTCTGTCTGTCACAGTCACAGGGTCCAGTCTATGCCCCAGCCTGTAACCAGTCTCCTGGGAGTGACCCCTTTAGTATGCCAGCTCCAAGACCCACACAGTTCCACGGGGCAGACCCATGAATGGCACTACACCCCATATTCTTCATAGAGATATTGTTATGATATGAATATGGCATAAGATCTGTTTTATGCAAGATGGGTCATGTGAGATATCAGTGGAAAGGTTATGATTTACTGAATGTGATTATCATATTTATATGCATGTATCATTTCTGTATCTGAAGTTAGGAATATTGACTATGTATCAATTACAAAAGTGTTTGCACTTGGGGAACGCTCACTAGACAAAATGCAATCAGTCTGGCTGGTTAGTTAATAAACCACTAGGGAAAACAATAGGGCTTTGAAGATGCTAATCTCCCATGTTCCTCAGAAGCTTCCTGGGATGCTACTTTGACACTGCAGGGTCATGTGATCCGGTCACCTGGTACTGGACACCATCTTGGACTGCTGGTATTATTCCACCAGTAGGGAGTGGGGGGGGAGGGCATAGGCACCAATTCCGTGGGTGCTCCGGGGCTGGAGCACCCATGGGGAAAAGTTGGTGAGTCTCTGCACCCACCGACAGCTCCCCACCCCAGCTCACCTCTGCTCCACCTCTTCCCCTGAGCATGCCACGTCCCGCTTCTCCCCGCTCCTTCCCTCCCAGCACTTGACGCAGTGAAACAGCTGTGGAGGGAGGAGGGAGAAGCAGGAATGCAGTGCACTCAGGAGAGGAGGGGAGGAAGCGGGGAAGCAGTGGGGCCAGGACGGGGATTTGGGGAAGGGGTCCAATAGGGGCAGGGAGGGGGCAGAGTTGGGGCAGGGACTTTGGGGAATGGGGTGGAATGGGGGTGGGGCAGGGGTGAGAGGGGGCGGGACGGGGTGGAGTTGGGGTGGGGGCAGGAGAGGCTAGAGCATCCACTGGCGCTGGGAAAAGTTGGCACCGAGGGTGTGTGTGTCAAACTGGGAAACAAAGGATTTCCACCACATGTAAATCCTATTTAAGGCGGGGGAGTGAGTTAATCAGGGTCGGTCAGTTCTTCACTGAATTCCTGCCCAAGATGACTACTATAAACACCTGAGACTGAACTGGGGAAGAACTGGACTCAGGCTAGAACACATCTGGCCTGTGAAAGGAATATCTGGAATTTTAAGCTGCAAGCAAAAGAAGTTTGTCTTCAAGAATCTCTACAACCTGCTTAAAACAACCTTTAGGGTGAGAAATTACTACTTGTAACCAGTTTCTTTAGTGTATTAAGCTTAGTTTGCGTGTTTGCTTTATTTGCTAAGTAATCTACTTTTATCTGTTTGCTATCCCTTATAATCACTTGAAATCTATCCTTTGTAGTTAATTAACTTGTTTTGTTTTCTAAAACCCAGTTTGTGCAATTCATAACTGGGGGAGGGGAAAGCTGTGCATATCTTCCTCCAGATTGAAGGAGGAAGCGATTTTCATGAGCTTATGCTGTACAGATTTCTGTGCAGCGCAAGACAATACAATTTTGGGTTTTGCACCTAAGTACTGGGCAATTACTGAGCTGAGTCTTCCCCCACAGAGCTGATTTCAGTGTCTGTGTCTTTCTGCACCTGGGTCTGTCCCTACCTGTGTGTGTGTTCTGGAGGAGGCTTGAGGGCCTGGCTCAGCAGGACAGGGTGAGGGAGCCTAGGCTGGTGGAATGGGCAGGCCCAGTGGTATCCCAGTACATGAGGTGGCACCCCAGAGTACGGGGTTACCTGTCACAGTGGCGCAGTGAAAAGCGTAATGTGCACAGCTTATTGCTCTGAGACACTGGTGGTGATTTTAAGTGAGTTTTAAGTGTGTTGGCTAGAGAACAGACAAAGTGGTTACCAGGTAGTTATTTTCTGTTTGCTTATTATGGGCAAGGGAAGTAGGGGCAGAAAAGCAGGAAAATGAGTGAAAGTGAAGCTACCAAAAAGCTGGAGCTCTACAGATTTCAGGTAGAATAAAACAAAAAGATGCACCTGAGACAGGTGGAATTAAGACAATTGCAGATAAAAGAACAGGAAGCAGAAGAAGCCAGACAAAAAGCAGCCCATAAGAGGGCCATGGAAGCCCAGAAGCAAGCCATGGAACTGCAAGCCAAAAAATGGAGATAGAAGCAGCCAGGCAAAAAGCTGCCCTGGAACTGAGACAGCTAGAGGCTGACAAAGAAATGGAGGCCCAGAAGCTACCATGGAGGAGAAGAAAAACGTGAGACCACATGAACTGGCCTTGATAGTGAAGCGGAACCAGAACCCCACACCAGCGGGCCCCACCTCTCCAAAAATCCTCAAATGGGAGCAGTTGCATCCCGCATACAGCGAGACAAGGGATATTCCTGAATACTGCATCACCTTTGAGAGGCTGTGAGTGCTCCATGAGCGTCCTGAGGATCAGAAGATGATCATTTTGGTTGCAAAGTTGTCTGGGCGAGCACTGTATATCTTCAATAAGATGCCAATGGGTGATACTTCAAACTATGGTAAATTTAAGGAATTAGTTTTAAGACCATTTTAGATTACACCTGAAATGTATAGAGTAAAATTTAGAACCCTTAAGAGAGGGGCTGGAATGAGTAATGTGGCATATGTAAACCAAATGAGAGATTTACAGGATAAGTGGGCAAGGGGAAAAGGTATTTCAAGCTTTGAAGAAATGTGTGATTTGGTTGCTCAGGAACAGTTCCTGAATATGTGTTGTGATGATGTAAAACTGTGTTTATGGGATAAGAGGACAAAAACTGTCAAAGAATTTTTACTTTTGTGGATGAATTTGAACAATCCCAAGCATTTACTAGGAATAAACCACAGACAGAGGGGTTTAAGTTTGGTGGGAAGCAGGGTTCCCGTTTTACCCCTGGGAATAAGGAGGGTGGATGGGAGGCTGGACGCTCACCTCCCAAAGTTCATTCCTCCAGTCATCATCCCAAATCTCCTGTAAAAACAGAAGAGCCCAGAAGATGCTATCATTGCAATTCCACTGAACACCTGAGGAATAAATGCCCTGTGCTGAGTGAGAACAGGCAGCAAGCAACTCATGGAAATACTGCTACCCAGAGCACAGAGGCACCTCAGGCAATTGCCACTTATCACACAGGGTTTGTAAAAATAGCCACTGCACAGCCTGGCAAGATGAACATAAAGGCTATCAGAATTAATGGCAAAGAGCTCCCGGGATGGAGGGATACTGGTGCAGAAATGTCTGTGGTCAGGAGAGACCTTGTTCAGGAGAGAGACACACTGCCAGGACAGATGGCAGAGCTATTGTTAGTAGGAGGTCACAAAATCCTTGTGTCTGGCTAAAGTGCACATGGAAACTGAGCATTTGCAAGCTGAATTAACAGTTGCTGCTGTTTCCCATAACCCAACCCAAATATTATTGGGGAACAACTTTTTCAATGTGGCTCAAGCTGTCCAGGGGTCTGTCAGCAACAAGGAGGAATCTTGTGCTGAAGCCCCAGAGAGAAAGAGTAAAGTCACAGAAACTGCTGGGAAAATGGGAGAGTGTCTCTTTAATCCTCTGTAGCAGTGGAAAACAGTCTGCTGCCAGGGGTGGGGGTGGATGAGACTAGTTCTTACAGCTAAAGACAGGTTTTTCTCCAGGGGGGAAGGAAATAGTTTGGTTGTCTGTGAGAACACTGTCCAGGTTGCAGTTAAGCAAGGGATAGACCTTGCTCTAGAATGCAGAGGAAGATGTGTCCTAGAGGGAAGCCCCGAGGTGGGTGGTGGAATCATATAGAGACCGCTGCAGTGGGTAAGGGTTCCATGGGCTAAATCCCCGCAAATTTTTTAAATTTCATTTTCTGTTTGCTCAGCGTGGAGAGCTCACCTAGCCACTGCCCAGCTGACCATCCCGGCTACACGCTGCAGACGTGCTCCTGCCTGAGTACATGGGAGGTGGTGGATCTCCTGGTTGTGTGGGGAGAAAAGGCTGTGCGGGCACAGTTCTGATCCAGCCATAGAAACATCAATATCTAGGAGCGGATCGCTGAGGACATGAGGGAGAAGGGCCACAAGAGGGATCCACAGCAGTACTGCAGGAAAGCCAAGGAGCTGTGGCAGGCATACCAGAAGGCAAGGGAAGCTAAGACATGTTGCTTTTATAAAGAGCTACAAGCCATCCTTGGCAGAGACCCCATCACCCCATGGATACTTCAGAGGAATCAGAGTCACAGGCCTCTGGAGTGAACAGTGAGCAGGAGGAGTATGTGGGACAGGCGACCAGGGAAACCAGTGGCACAGTGAGTCAGAACCTGTTTGTGACTCCAGAGTAGTTGAGCCAATCCCTACAGTGCAGCACACGTGAGCCTGATGCAGGAAAAGGAACCTCTGGTAAGTACTCAGTTTGCTTTGATATTGCAGGGACACAGCTGTTCATTTACTATTTTTTTTTCTTTTTTTTAAATCATGCTAGAAGAGGTAGTGAAATAGCCAAGAGAGGTATAGTTGCTATCTGCTTCCCATTCCCGTGTACAGTTAGGCAGAGGGGGCCTTACAGAACAGTTTAAGTGCACCGGGATGTCCTGTGAACCCTCCTCAAGGATACTTTCCTGGAAGTAGTCTGCAATCCTCTCCCAAAGGTTACTGGGGCGGGCTGCCTTATTTCTTCTGGCATGGTAGGACACTTTTCCATGCCACTCAGCAATTATTTCAGCAGGCACCATTGCAGCACACAGCCCAGCAGTGTACAGATTTGGTCTGTAGTTGGATGCTTGTAGAAGCTGTCCCCTTTCAACCTCTGTTACCCTCAAGAGTTAAATATCAGCTAAAATCACCACCACTTGTGGAAAATGGTGCCAGTATTCAGTTCAGTTGCTCTAGCCACATATACTCATACTTGTGAGCTACCCTCCCCTTTATTGTCTCAACGCACCCGCCCCCCCGCAACCGGTCCGTACTCACCAGGGCTGGGACTGCTGCTGTGTTCTATGAATCCCAAGGAGAAGTGAGAATGTAGTGATTGTAACCTATGTGGATCAAAGGTTGTGAGTTCGATATATCAAGTTCCATTTATCTTGTGACTACACTCACAATAGTACCTCTGTAGTGCATTGTATCTTTTTTGCAGCTGGAAATGTGGCCTTGAGGGTCTCTCCATCCACACCAGTGAACCAGCTCAGCCAGATAATGAGGAGAAGGAAGAGGACGTGGGATGACATGTTTCAAGAGATCCTGCAAGCCTCTAGTGCTTCGAATATTGAGCACAGGGTATGATAGAGACACAGGCCTGATGCTCTGGAACTACTCTGTATGAAGCCAGACAGAACTCAAGGTAACGTGACTCCCCTGAGGGCATGCTATCCAGGGCAAGTAGCCTCTTCGGCTGTGGCCTTCCGGGTCTGACCTCGGAGCACTCAGCATCCCCGTTCACACCATACACTTCCTGGAGCTGGTCCACCTGGATGGGACCCCTGGGGAAGCCAGAGGGCCCTGCACCTCAACTCCGCAGTCAGCCGTAACTCTCTGCCAGCATGTAACACAGAAGGTTTATTAGGCAACAGGAACACAGCATAGAACAGATCATGTTAGCACAGAAATCAGTGACTTTCAGCAAAGTTAATCTTGGGGGTGGGAGGGACGCCCGGGTCAGATGCCCTGGATTATCCCTCTCTGAGTCCCCAACCACAGACTGCTCAGCTTCCAGCAACCCGACCTCCAACACACATGTTGCCGCTCCTCCTTTGTCTCGCTTCCCAGGCAAAGTGTGATCTGGTTGCATTTCCCCCCCAGCCCTGCCCCAGGTTATGAAGGGCATTGGCCATCACTTATGTGCAGGCAGCTGGAGCTGCCTCATCTGCCCTCAAGGGCCTCAGCAAAAGTCACACATCCTTATTCCCACCACCTAGGCATCGGTGCAATACACAGGGAAACTGAGGTACACACAGTATTCATGCAAAACAGTAAGACTCACATAGGCTCAAGTATAACATAATAAGGAGGAAAAACCTACTTTGTCATACAGGACTTGGAGGATCACCCTCGTGGACAGCATTAACAAGGATAGAGTGGAGATGAGAAAAGCACAGGAAAAGGAAATAGAGGTGCAGCAGGAGAAGTCAGCACTTCTCAAGCGGCAAACAAACATACTGGAGACACTTGTTGACCTTCAGGTTCAACAGACCCATGCTCGCCTCCCTCTTCAGCCCATAGAGAACTGCATTCTGGGAATCTCCCTATATTCTCCCCCTCGCCCCCCCATTCCACGTGGCGTCCGGAGATGCTGCAATACCCCTACCACTCCACGCCAGGGGAGAGTACAGACAATCACAGCCATATTCTCCAGGGCTGGGACTGCTGCTGTGTTCTATGAATTCCAAGGAGAAGTGCTACCCAGAGCACAGAGGCACCTCAGGCAATTGCCACTTATCACACAGGGTTTGTAAAAATAGCCACTGCACAGCCTGGCAAGATGCACATAAAGGCTATCAGAATTAATGGCAAAGAGCTCCCGGGATGCAGAGATACTGGTGCAGAAATGTCTGTGGTCAGGAGAGACCTTGTTCAGGAGAGAGACTCACTGCCAGGACAGATGGCAGAGCTATTGTTAGTAGGAGGTCACAAAATCCTTGTGTCTTTGGCTAAACTGCTCATGGAAACTGAGAATTTGCAAGCTGAATTAACAGTTGCTGCTGTTTCCCATAACCCAACCCAAATATTATTGGGGAACGACTTTTTCAATGTGGCTCAGGCTGTCCACATACACTGACCTGTGAGAGACATGGTTGGTGTATGTGTTTGTGAAATGGAAATGACTGTTCTTTCCCCTTCAGAGAACCTTCAGAGGTTCTTGTCCCTGTATTTATAAAGTTTCATTCAGTTATAAATATGTCTGTTTGCACGGGCTTGGAATAAAAGTCTATTTATGGAAACTTAATTCATTTTTATTAGTTCACAATATATGCTGGCTGGGGCTGACATTCACAGATAATAACAACAGATGCATTTGCAGTGTTATATTACTACACATACAGAGCATTCATTACAATACTTATTCAATACACTACAACACTTATTATTACAATATACAGCACTTATCCTGTGAAACAAACTATATCTGTTTATTTATGAGATTACAAGTTTGATTGATAAAGGTAATAATAATGTAATAGATTTAGACTTTGCTAAGGTGCTTGATTTGGTACCGCATGACATTTTGATTAAAAAACTAGAATGATATAAAATCAACATGATATGCATTGCATTGATTAAAAGCTGGCTATGTGATCAATCTCTAAATGTAATTGTAAATGGAGAATCACTACAGAGTGGGTGTGTTTCTAGTGGGGTGCTAAAGGATTTGGTTCCTGGCCCTACACTATTTAACATTTTTATCAGTGGCCTAGAAGAAACATAAAATCATCACTCACAAGGTTTGTAGATGTCACAAAAGTTGGGGGAGTGGTAAAAAATGAAGAGGACAGGCTACTTACACAGAGTGATCTGTATCACTGTGCATAAGCAAACAATATGTGTTTTAATATGGCTAAATGTAAATGAATGCATCTAGGAAAAAAGAATGTAGACCATATTACAGGGTTGGGGACTCTGTCCTTGGAAGCAGTGACTCTGAAAAACATTTGGGGGTTGTGGTGGGAAATCAGCTGAACATGAGCTCCCCTTGCAGTGCTGTGGCCAAAAAGGCTAATGCAATCCTTGGATGCACGAACAGGGGAATCTCAAGCAGTAGTACAGAGTTCATTGTACCTCTGTATTTGGCACAGGTGTAACTGCTGCTGGAATGCTGTGTCCAGTTCTGATGCCACAGAAGGATGTTGATAAATTGGAGAGAGTTCAAAGAAGAGCCACGAGAATGATTAAAGGTTTAGAAAACCTGTCTTTTAGTGATAGATTCAAGGAGCTCAATCTATTTAATTAACAAAGAGAAGGTTAAGTGGTGATCTGATCACAATCTCTAAGTAGTTACATGGGGAATAAATATTTAATGATGGGCTCTTCAATCTAGCAGAGAAAGGCAAAACATGATCCACAGGCTGGAAGTTGAATGCAGACAAATTCAGACTGGAAATAAGGCATACATTTTTAACAGTGACAGCAACTAACCATGGGAACAATTTACCAAGGGTCCTGGTGGATTCTCCATCACTGGCAATTTTTAAATCAAGCATGGATGTTTTTCTAAAAGATCTGCTCTAGGAATTATTTTAGGGAGGTTCTCTGGCCTATGTGATATGGGAGTTCAGACTAGAGGATCACAGTGTCCCCTTCTGGCTTTGGAATCTATGAATTACATGAAGGAATGGGCACTCAGCACTGGCAGCTCTTTTAGCACCCCAAAATTTGTTTGCGTCCATGTGGCAAAGTTTTCAAATAATTTGTTTGAGCTGAAGATGCTAGGATTTTCCTGGCTAAATGAGGTTCTGCCCTTGTTGCTTCTCTCCAAATATAAAATATGACATAGGGTATGTCTACACTACCCACCGGATCGGCCAGCAGTGATTGATCCAGCGGGGATCGATTTATCACGTCTAGTCTAGACGCGATAAATGGACGCCTGAGCGTTCTCCCATCGACTCCTGTACTCCACTGCTGCGAGAGGCGCAGGCAGAGTCGATGGGGGAGTGGCAGCAGTTGACTCACCATAGTGAAGACACCGCGGTGAGTAGGTCTAAGTACGTCGACTTCACTACGACTATTCACATAGCTGAAGTTGCATAACTTAGATCGATCCACCCCCCTAGTGTAGACCAGGGCTTAGGTTCTCAGCTAGGGGACACAAAGAGGCATTGGGGTTGTGACCCCATTGCTAGATAGGAGGGAGTCTGAGTTAGAGAGGCAGGGGATCTAAGGCAGTCCTGGTGGGGAAAAGGAGTCTGTGAATAGAAAAAAGGTAGAGGACTCCACAGTGCAATGTCATCACAAAAAATCAGGCTTGGTACCCGTATCTTCCACTGATTCACATGCAGTAGCTAAGATAGATGGGTCTGTTATTCCATAGCCCCATATCCGAACTTTAGTTATGTCTACATTAAACTTTAATGTGAGTTAACTGATTGCAAGTTAACTTGAGTTATCCAACACTTTGAGGTTTAGCTGGTTCAGGAAGGACAGGCAGGGAAAAAAGGCGGTGTTGCATTACACATCGAGAATATATGTATTTGTTCTGAGGTCCAGAGGAGGTGAGAGACAGACCAACTGAAAGTCTCTGGGTGAAGGTAAAAAGGAGAAAAAAAATAGGGGTGATGTCATAGTAGGAGTCTATCGTGGACCACCAAATCAGGAGGAAGAGATGGATGAGGCATTTTTAGAATAACAAAAATGTTCAATACACAAGACCTGGTAGCAATTGGGGACTTTAGCCACCCACACATCTGTTGGAAAAGTAATACATCAAAGCACGACATGTCCAATAAATTCTTGGAACTTATGGGACAACTTTTTGTTTCAGAAAGCAGAGGAAGTAACCAGGGGGACAGATATTTTAGTCTTGATACTGACCAATGGGGAGGAATTGGTTGCAAATCTGAAAGTTGAAGGCAATTTGGGTGAAAGTGATCGTGAAATGATAGATTTCATTAATCTAATGAAAGGAAGAAGTGAGAGCAGCAAAATAAGCACAATGGAATTCAAAAAAGCAGACTTTAACAAACTCAGAGAACTGGTAGGTAAAGTCCCACGGGAAGAAAATCTAAGGGATAAAGGAGTTCAGAAGAGCTGGCAATTTCTCAGAGAAACAATATTAAAGTCACAACAGCAAACTATTCTGATGAAAAGGGAAAATAGAAAGAGGAAAGATAAAAGGCCAACAGAAGCTCTTGTCCCACAAGCATATAGGGACAAAATCAGAAAGGCTAAGGCACAAAATGAGTTTCAGCTGGAAAAAGACATAAAAGACAATAAGAGGTTCTATAAATACATTAGGAGCAAGAGAAAGCAAAGGAAGTATAGCTCCGCTACTTAGCAGGGAAGGACAGCTAACAAGGGATGACATCAAGATGGCTGAAGTGTTTAATGCCTATTTTGATTCAGTCTTCACTAAAAAATGCCCATTTTTTAAAATTCAGTCTTCACTAACACAATTAATTTTAACAAGGGGGAAGGAACAGGTTAAAGAATATTTAGATGTACTCAAGTCAGCAGGGCCTGATGAAATGTATCTTGGGATACTTAGGGAAATAGTTGAAGCAATCTCAGAACCATAAGCAATTATCTTTGAGAACTCCTGGAGGGCAGGTGAGGTCCCAGAGGAATGCAGAAAGGCAAACACAGCACCTATCTTTAAAAAGGGGAACAAAGAGGACCCAGGCATTTACAAACCAATCAGCCTAACTTCAACACCTGAAAAAATATTGGAACAAATTATGAAACAATCAGTTTCTAAGCACCTAGAGGATGATAAGGTAATAAATAATAGCCAATATGGATTTGTCAAGAAATCATGCCAAACCAACCTAATTCCGTTGACAGGGGATAGGGGATGGAGAAAAGCTGTACGGATGATATATCTTGATTTTAGTAAGGATTTTTGACACAGTTCAGCACGATATTATCTTAAGCAAAGTGGGCAAATGTGGTCTAGAGATAAAATTACTATAAAATGGGTGCATAATTGGTTGAAAAATCAGACTCAATGATTCTCTGTCAAGCTGGGAAAATAGTCGGGTCCCTCAGGGGTCTCTCCCTGGGTCCGGTACTATTAAACATTTTAATTAATAACTTGGAAAATGGAGTGGAGAGTATGCTTATAAAATTTGCAGATGACACCAAACTGGGAGGGGCTGCAAGCACTTTGGAGGACAGGATTAGAATTCAAAATGACCTTGACAATTTGGAGAATTGGTCTGAAATCAACAAGAAGAAATTAAATAAAGAGAAATGCAGAGTATTTCACTTGGAAGGAAAATGAAATGCACAACTACAAAATGGGGAATAACTGGCGAGGTGGCGGTACTGCTGAGAAGGATCTGGGGATTCCAGTGGATCACAAATTTAATATGACTCAACAATGTGATGCAGTTGCAAAAAAGACTATCGTCGTTCTGGGGTGTATTAATGGGAACGTCATATTTAAAACATGGCAGAAAACTGTCCCTCTCTACTCAGCACTGAGGCCTCAGTTGGAGTACTGTGTCCAAGTTTGGGTGCCACACTTTAGGAAAGATGTGGAGAAATTGGAAAGAGTCCAGAGGAGAGCAACAAAAACGATAAGAAGATTAGAAAACCTGACCTATGAGGAAGGTTAAAATACCTGGGCACGGTTAGTCTTGAGAAAAGAAGACTGAGTGGAGACCTGACAAGTCATCAAACATGTTAAGGGCTGTTATAAAGAAGCTGATGATCAGTTTTTCTCCACGTTCACTGAAGGTAGGACAAGAAGTAATGGGCTTAGCAAGAGAGATTTAGGTCAGAGATTAGGAAATAGCTTCTAGCTATAAGGATAGATAAGCTCTGGAACAGGCTTCCAATGGAATCCCCATCATTGGAGATTTTTAAGAACAGGTTAGACAAACACTTGTCAGTGATGGTCTAGGTTTACTTTATTCTGCCCAGTGCCACGGGGGTGAACTACGTAACATTTCAAAGTCCCTTCCAGCCCTATATTTCTATGATTGACCTGACCTGAGGTAGAGCCACCAATGAGCATATGTCTACACAGAAATGTAAGTTTAGAGTTAGTGGGACTCAAATCATTTGACCATGTCAGGGAAACCTGGGCTTGAGTGTCTACACTGCATTTTAACCCTAGGTTAAGGATTTTCTGATCTGTGCTCAAATCTAGGGCTCTGGCATCCACAGTGCAGTGCACAGAACTGAGTCAAAGTAACCCTCTTCCAGAGTGCCTGGCGCCGCCCCCCCAACGTCACTCTAGCCCTATGCATGTGTTGCACTGTGGGAAAACACTTGTGCCCACCCTGTTTCCTAACTGATGGAGCTCGGGTACAGAAGGAGCACATGAGTACATAAACTGCATAAAGGAGCTCCTCACTTAAAGTCATCCCGGTTAACGTTGTCTCCTTGCTGATCAACTAGGGAACATGCTCCTTTAAAGTTGTGCAATGCTTCCTTCTAACGTCGTTTGGCAGCCTCCTGCTTTGTCTACTGCTTGCAGGAAGAGTACCCCGTTGCAGCTAGCTGGTGGGTGGTTGGAACCAGCGTGGACCAGCAGCCCCCCTATCAGCTCCCCGCTCCCCTAAGTTCCCTGTGCAGCAGCTACTCAGCAGGCTATCAATTGCCAGCAGTTCAGCTCTCCCTCCCCCCACTGCCATGTGCTGCTCCTGCCCTCTGCCTTGGAGCTGCTCCTCCAGACTCCTGCTTGCTGTGTGGGGGGGAGGGGAAGAAGAGGGGGGGCTAATGTCAGGGTGTCCCCCCTGCTCCTGCACCCCACGTATCCCATCTTCCATAGAGCAGCGGGGACACACGGAGGGAGGGAGCTGCTGCCTTAGGCAGCAGCTGCGGTTGGGTCTCAGCTTGCTGATCTAATTAACAAGGCAGTGTACTTCTGACCCCACTCTTCATATTTAAAGGGGAAATGCGCATCTCTATCTCTCAAACACACACAGGGTGTGGGTCTCTGTTTCTGTCTGCCCTCTCTTCTTTCCTGTTGCCATGTAGAGTGTGAGAGTTAACCCTTGAGGGCTCAGCCAATTGCTAGTTCATCATTTAACAGTAAGGCATTCCCTGGGAAATATCCCACCCTCTGACTCCTCCACCTCAACCAAGCTTCACAATCATCATCACTGTCTATCAGTATTGTTTGTTTAAAACTTATACTCTGTGTGTGTGTGTGTGTGTGTGTGTATAGATATATATATATATATATAATATAGTCTTTTGTCTGGTGAAAAAAATTTCCCTGGAACCTAACCCCCTCATTTACATTAAGTCTTATGGGGAAATTGGATTCGCTTAACATCGTTTTGCTTAAAGTCACATTTTTCAGGAACATAACTACAATGTTAAGTGAGAAGTTCCTGTAATTAGTTCCTTTGGTGGCTGTGTCAGTAGAAAGCTTTATACTGAACTACCATCTAATCCAAGGCTTCTCAAACTGTGTGTTGGGACCCCAAAGTGGGTCGGGACCCCATTTTAATGGGGTCACAAGGCTGGTGTTGGCCCTGGGCCCCAGCAAGTCTGAAGCCCAAGCCCCACCTCCCAGGGCAGAAGCCCAAGCCCTACCACCCAGGGCAGAAGCCCTTGGGCTTCAGTTTTGGGCCCCCTGCCTGGGGCGGTGGGGCTTGGGCAGGCTCAGTCTTTGGTCCCCACTCCTAGGGTCGTGCAGTAATTTTTGTTGTCAGAAGGGGGTCATGATGCAATGAAGTTTGAGACCCGCTGATCTAATCTGAGAATCAGGCTCTCCCCCTCTACGCTGAGTCACATTGGCAGGAAAATGCCCATGTGCACCTGTTTTGAGGATAATTAGGACATCAGTCTCCAGGGCTGCCAAACTATTAAAATGAAACTTTGCAACTTTTAATTTTTAAATGAAATTTTTAAATATTCAGTGAAAGTGTTTTTGGTTAGTTGGGTTTTTATTTATTTTTGTCTGTTAGTTTTGACGTTTGACATAAAATGCAGGTTTCAGAGGAAAAAGACACATACACCCCAGCCTGGTGCTGCCAGCTGCGGAGTGATGAAAGGCATCCCCAGTACTTGGGGTGCAGTGTGCTCCAGCACCCCCAGGAATACCTTATCCCTGCCCCAGCCGTACCCCAGGGGGGTGGGAGGGCAGGGCAGGGATAAGTGATCCCTGGGAGGCTGTGGGGAAGTTTTGGGGCTGGCTCCCACTCACCACCCTGACAGTGCACACTGGCTAGGCATTTCTGAACACGCAGCCCCAGGGAGGGCAGGGGCCCCCGGGAACAAGGGACAGAGAACAGAGTGGGACTAAGCGGCTGCCGTGCAGGGAGCAGGAGCAGCTGAGGTCATCCCTTCTATCACCATGCTGAGCCGGGAGCTCCGCTGCTCCCCGTCCCTGCAGGGAAGCTGCTTAGTCTCCATTCTGCTCTCTTGCCCTCGCTGCCTTCCCTGGGGCTGCACATGCAGGGGTGCCCCGGCAGCGTGCACCAAAATCTGGCTGTGCGCTTGTCACCAGGAAGCAGCTCTCTTTGCAAAAAGCTTGTTCTGATCAGTCTCCACTGCAAACTCTGCAAGATCTCTGGTAGTGTGTGTGCAGACTGGTGGTGTTCAGCAGACAATGGGTTAACGCTGATCTGAGCTGCTGGGTGCAGGCTGTTTGCAAAGGGAGGTGTGGCTTCCATTTGCAATAGAGTGCAATAGACAGCACCACAGATTGTTGGCATAGAGAGGACTAAGGAAGTTGCCCCGAGGAACTCTGGGATACATCTGGAAGACTTCTGGGGCTGCGTGCACACAAGAAGGCAATAAAGCTCGGACCCTAGATCCCAGCTTAACAGTGGCTCGGACCCTCCAGCCCTGCAGGGTCCTGGGACCCTAGGTTTGAGCCCTAGATTAATAAAACTCGTTTGTGGACGCAAGGGGAGTTAGGCTTGAGCCTGGGCTCAAGCTCATGCTTACATTGCTGTGTAGACATACCTTTAGACTGCTTGCCTCAGATAACTTTTGAATCAGGATTTTAGGAAAAGCAGTGAAATACTCTCACATCTTACTTTGCAAAACTCTGTCACTTACATTGACCTCTGAAGAACCCTTCAGTCCCACATGCACACATAACTTGTTTCTGAGGTAGGGGTGCCTAAACTCTCCCATCAACTAGTCTTTGTGCCTTTTTTATTTTCCCCTTGTACTGTATAGAGCACGAGAGGGGGAGGGAGCAGGATGATGACAGAGAGTGAGAATTCCTTGTGATTATATGTAATGCAATGTTTACGGGGAGCTCTTGCCTCCCAGTCTTAAAAAGAATTGCTGGGAATGTTTAGGGGCTGCTGAGGTACCTGGGGTTGAAGAGTACTCAGTAGGGCAGATCCAAAAGAGGCAGACACCAGAAACCTCAGAGATCCCCAAATCATATGAACTAAAGGAGTTTCCTGCAGGACTGAGGATGGAAGCATGAGACCCACCCAGGAGTGAGAATCCTGTGAGGTGCATCTTTAAGGAAGCAGAATTACCTGCATTATTATTTATCCCAGGCAAAAAAAAATTCATTAAAATGGAAATAAGGGTGAGAGTACATATCAGTAATTGAGAGTATAATTAGGACCCTACCAAATTCACAGTCCATTTTGGTCAATTTCACAGTCATAGGATTTTTAAAATAGTTAATTTCATTATTTCAGCTATTTAAATCTGAAATTTCAAGATTTTGTAATTTTAGGGGTCCTGACCCAAAATGGAGTTGTGGGGGGGATCACAGGATTATTGTAGAAGGGGTTACGGTACTGATACCTTTACTGCTCTGCTGCTGCTGGCGGCAGCACTGCCTTCAGAGCTGGGCAGCTGGAGAGCAGCAGCTGCTGGTCAGGAGCCCAGCTCTGAAGGCAGAGCTGCTGCCAGCAGCAGTGCAGAAGTAAGAATAGCATGGTATGGTATTACCACCCTTTCTTCTGTGTTGCTGCTTGCAGAACTGGGCCCTCAGTTAGCAGTCGCCGCTCTCTGGCTGCCCGCTCTGAAGGCAGCAATGCAGAAGTAAGGGTGGCCTGGTATGGTATTGCCATCCTTACTTCTCCGCTGCTGCTGGAAAGGTGCTGCCTTCAGAGCTGGGTGCCTGGCCAACAGCTGCCGCTCTCTGGCCACCCAGCTCTGCAGGCAACACAGAAGTAAGGGTGGCAATACCATGACCCCCCTAAAATAACCTTGTGACCTCCCTGCAACTTCCTTTTGGCTCAGGACACCCAATTTGAGAAACGTTGGTCTCCCTTGTGAAATCTGTATAGTATAGGGTAAAAGCACACAGAAGACCAGATTTCATGGCAGGGTGTCCAGATTTCACAGTCTGTGATGCATTTTTCATGGCTGTGAATTTGGTAGGGCCCTAAGTATAATAAATTACAAGGCTGTTGTAATTATCCCCAAACTAAGTATTATAAAACTAGGAAATTCAGAGTTAATGTTAAACTTTTAAAAAATCCTACCATGTTATGGTATGGAAATGCAGTGAGGGCACCCAACCAATATGATTCTACCCTGTAGTGACACAATGAAAACAGCAAAATGATTTATATGTAAATAAAGAGTGAAATGCCTTTTCCCTTCCAGGTTTCAGAGTAACAGCCGTGTTAGTCTGTATTCGTAAAAAGAAAAAAGAAAAGGAGTACTTGTGGCACCTTAGAGACTAACCAGTTTATTTGAGCATGAGCTTTCGTGAGCTACAGCTCACTTCATCGGATGCATCCAATGAAGTGAGCTGTAGCTCACGAAAGCTCATGCTCAAATAAACTGGTTAGTCTCTAAGGTGCCACAAGTACTCCTTTTCTTTTTTCTTTTTCCCTTCCAGTAACTTTGGCAGTAGTCTAACTCCCTTTCTAGCCGCCAAGCATCAAACTTAACAGTTGACAGATGTATGGTTATCTTGAGTAGCTGACCAATTTCCTGCTTGTTTTTCCAACAGCATGTTATTAAACCAAACCAACATATTTGTACAGTAAACTTCCCAATAACTGGTCACAATACACTATGCATAAAGTATTACAGACCAACCATACTTCTACCACAGCTAAATCTTCAGTCTATGCCACCTCTTGCCACAAAGGGGAGCCATGAGAGGGGAACCAACATGGCTTAGAACGCTTGCACTTGTCCTGGCTGCTTGGAAGTGAGTACTTTGCCACAAGGTAGAAACTTTTCCCCTTCTCTGGGAGCCCACTATCCCCTCAAATCCAATTTTATGTATAGTTATGGTGACTCCCCATGTGTCACCAGGAACTATGGATTGGTAGCCTATGCAAATGAAGCTTTCTATGGCCACAACTTCTCTTTTCATCAAAAGGATTAGAGACCCCTTTCCCCTCTGTAGCTTCTGGCCATAGGTCTTACACTGATTAGTCTGAATCCCCTCCAGTCCCAAGCATTTGCCAATTTTCTATTTAAAGAAGTCAGCACAATCCTTTGCAAGGAGCAGGGAAGGGGGACAGGGTGAAAGTGGGAGGCTAACAAGGAAGGAGTCAAAGACAGCAAATAATGCATGAGGATTTTTTCATGGGGTGCAGTGAGGGACAGGAAATGTTTGGCCAGGGAGATGGTGGAGCTGAAGAAGGAGAGAAAAAACCGGTAGGGGAGGAAGTCAGCGTAGTCACAGGGACTCTTCCAGCCAGGTCTGCCGCTTTATGGGATTTCCCCATGGACCAAAGTGTTCCAGGGTCTTCTAAGAGTCATCAAGGAGCCTAGCTTATGGGGAAATTCCCACCAGACCTGCAGTAGCATCACCAACTCTTGTTACATTTGTGGGGCAACAGGATTGGTCATTGCTGGAGCCCATCTGTGATGAGACAAGGACCTCCATCCCTCTAGCAAATTTTAGCATGCTGATTGGCTGCCTCCCCCACTAGCCCACGTCCTGTGGGTGAGCAACCAATCAGAGCTGCTGCAGACAGAGCTCCCCCTTCCCTCAGCAGCCAGAGCTGTCCTCACAGGAGAGGAGGGGGAGATAAAGAACGCAGCTTCTCTGGGCAGCCCTGTCCCCCTCCCTGTGAGGAATAGGGATGGGATGGTTCCTCTTCCCCTCTCCCTGCCTTGCAGCTCCTGCCTGGACCGGGACAGAGGGGCTCCTGGAGTCCCCAAGCCTGGAACAGGGAGAGGGAACCCTGCTGCAGCCCCCAGACCTGGGGGGGGGCAGGGCAAAGAGCCCCAGGAGGAGCAGAGAGGGGCTGTGGGGGATGAACTCCTGGGGGTTCAGGGGGGAAGCTGCAGTGGGGGAACATTCATTGCTGGGCAGGATGGGCAAATTAGGGTGAGAGCTCCTGCAGCAGGGGCCAAAACCCCCTCCCCAGTGCAGCTGGGGGCACTGGCAGCACTGATTATCACTCCCCCGCCCCCCCCGGGGGAGGGCATGGGAGCACGCAGCACACAACAGACCAAATACACAGTGTCAGCACTGTGAACGGCTCAGGGATTGGGGCTGACTCATGATTTCTGATCTCTTGTGGCCCACAGTGCTGTGGCACTGTTCCCCCGACCCAGAAGGGAAGGACAGCCAGAGCCAGCTGCAGCAGGCAGTGCTTGCCCCTGCCAGGAAATGTCAGATGGGGATAGGCGAGGAGAGCTGATTGGTCCGTACCATTGTCAATGGGGGGTGGGGCATGGGGAGAGGAGCTGAAAAAGGTCAGTTTAGGACTCGCTGTACTCCCTTCCCCTCCCTCCCATCATGGGACAAGTGTGTACCTCTGCCCACCCCCCACTCCACAGAAGGGAAGCAGAAGGCATGTGCATGGCTGATCTGCTCAGTTCTTTCTGTGCCTGCTCCCCCCCTTGGTGACAAGAACAGGTTGGCCCAGCACTCCTGCACCCATGCGCCAACCTAAGAGGGGAGTCACAAGGGCCCTGCTGGTGCTGCTCTGGTTTGGGAGGGGAGGGGAGGGGACACCCCTTGCAAGGAACTACTTCCCCCAGGCAGTGAGTAAGGGGAAAGGCACACAGTGAAATGCTGATGTTCCAGAGGCTGAGGGGCAGTGAGAGGTCAGGGGAGTGAGTTGCAGAAAAGGTGATGGCCCTTGCCTCATGGCCAGGAAGGGAAGTAAGTGCCCCCAGTTAATCAGTTGAGTCCAGGCCTCCCACTCCTACAATTGATCATTCTTCCACCTTACCTCATTGTCCCTCTGTCAGCTCCTTCTTTTCTCCCTTCCTGCAGCTCCCTTAGCAGTGGAGGAAGAGAATGCTGGGAGTGAGTTAATAATAATACCTAAGTCTTAAATAGCGGTTTTCAGCACTAGATCTCAAAGTGCTTTGCAAAAGAGGATAGTATAGTTATCCCTCTTTTATAAATGGGGGATGGAAATACAGAGAGATGCACTGGCTTGCCCACAATCACCCAAGGAAAGAGTTGGAACTAGAACACAGGTCTCCTGAGTCCCAGTCCAGTGCTCTAGTCACTAGGCCACACTGTTGTCCCATGATAGGGCTATGGTTTAACAAGGCATACTTTAGAGTGAGTGAAGGGTGTTGGAGTCAGAGAAGAGAGAACGAATAACAATGGAATTAAGTAAAGAATGAAAGAGTTGGGAGGAAGGGCTGAGGTTGGCAGAGAAGTAATGGATATCACTAGATTGGATGTTATGGAAGGCCTCATGGAAAGGGATGCTAAACAGGCAGTAACAGTGAAGGAATTCAGATATACCAGTTTCTGATGAAAACAAAGTTGAGTGGCCATTTTGAGTGTGGCAGAGAACATAGGTGAAGATCACAAGAGCAGATGAGGACAAGGAATCAGGCATTTCATGGCTTGGGTTAGACAGGGTGTCAACACAGATGGGAGATTAAGAGAGGAAAAGGGAGAACTAGAAGGAAGGCATCTGGGGAGAAATAAAGGGGGAGTAGGTGACAGCTACATGGAGAGTAGTCCCAAAGAAATGAAGGAAGAGATGGCGCAAGGGGCTGGAATTGCGGGGGAGGGAGGAAGGGAGGAGAGGAGAGGAGTCTGACATCCATATAGTGGCCCTTAGGGGGTGACATGCGGTGTGTGTGAAAAAATGAGTGTGCAGCTGCAGAGGTAGTGTGTGTTGGGATGTGTGTGAGGTAGGTTTCCAGCAGTGCTAGGAGATGGAGGGAGTGACCATCCTTGGCCATTCCAGAGGTAGCAGGAGACTGGGAAGAGAAAGGGGTAACAAGAAGGGCAGGGATAGAAAGGGAATATATGGAACCTAAGAGGTGAGTGGGTTGATGAATTACAAGGTAAGCAGCTTCCCCTCTTCGTCCTCGGGAGTGACTTGGCCCAGAAGTCCTCTTGGACCATAACCTAGTGTGAAACCCTCAGAGTCGGGGCTGCAGAGGAATCAGCCATGTCCAATTGTGTGAATCTCTTGCCCCAGGGGAAGAGACCACTTGCAGCCAAGACACTAATAAGCGACCCTGGGCTAGGATCTGGCCAGGAGATTCTCCCTTCCCTGCGAAGGCAGTAGCAGGACTCGGGCTCGCTGGGCACGGAGGAAGCCCAGACGCGCTGGCCGCAGATCCCTTTCGGGGGCCGAGCGAACTCCAGCTGCCAGGCGAACGGACGGGCCGACTCAGCGCCTGCCCGGCGCCCGGCTCTAGGTGTCCTGCGTGGGACTGGGAGGGGTTAAGCCGGCAGCCCCAGCCCGGGGGACGGACAGGCGGACGGGCAGGCTCAGGCGCCTGCTATACGGAGTCGGGGCTCTAGGTGTCCTGCCTGGGAGGGTCCCTGCTGCATTGCAGCCTCCGCGCTGCTCCGTGTCTGGCGCGCACAATGGCGACTCCCAGCCCCAGCAGCGGCTCCGGCTCCGGCTCCAGCAGCGGGAGCAGCACTCCGGGCTCCCAGGCGCACACGGCGGTCAGCAGCATGCAGGGTGAGCGACCCCCGCGCCAGGCTCCGCCCGCTCGGTCCCCCCGCAACGGCGCGCCCGGCCCGGGCTCCGCACCTCGGCCCGGCCGCTTCCGGGCCGCCCTCGTCGGTCCGGTGGGGCCGGCAGCTCGGGTCCGGCTAGGCCCCGGCTCGGCCGGGCGCTCCCTTGCTCAGCGGCGGGAAGAGGGCCCGGGCCCGGGCCCCCCGAACCGCGATGGCCTGTGAGGCGAGGGCCGGGGCGCCGCGCAGCCCTCGCGACAGGCGCCCGGCCAGCGGCCCCGAGAGGGAACCGTCCGACTCCCGCCCTGGGGGCCGCGCTCCGGGCCGAGAGGCCTCAGGTGCTGCGGCGGCCATGGGCCCGGGATTGCGCGGAGGGGGGCGGCAGGCTGGGGGAAGGGCCCGAACGTGTGTAGGGGGAGGGATGGGGGACGGGAGTGTGCCCGTAGTGTGTGTGTGCGTATGTGTATGGGGGAGGGGCCGGGAGTGTGCCCGCAGTGTGTGCGTGTGTGGATGTATGCCCACAGGGGCGATGGGGGGCGAGTGTGTCCGCAGAGTGCGGGTGTGTGTGAGGGGTGTGAGTGTGCCCTCAGGGTGCGGGGGCGTGGGGGGCACGGTTGTGTGTGTGCGTGCACAGGGTGAGTGACTGTGGGGGGGTGTGTGAGTGTGCCCGCAGGGTGCGTGCGTGTTTGGCACAAGTGTGCAAATGTGTGCACAGGGTGCATGAGTGTGTGTATGGGGGTCACGAGTGTGTCCGCAGTGTGTGTGTGTGGATGTATGCCCCCAGGGTGGGGGTGGGGGAATGTGCCTGTAGGGTGCAGGTGTGTGGGGGGGGGGCGCAAGTGTGCCCACAGGGTACGCATGCAGATGTGTGTGTGAGTGTGCTCACAGGGTGCGTGTGCATGAGTACGGGGGTGCAAGTGTGCCTGCCAGGTGCGGGGGGGATGCAAGTTTGCCTGCTGTGTGAATGTGTGTGTGTATGTGCGGGGGCATACTCGAGTGTGCCCGCAGTGTGTGTGTCAGAGGGGAGACTGAGGTGAGTGTGCCAGAAGCATTGAAGGGGGAGTCAATCTGGGGGCTGTGCCGATGTGCTGTTTTCCCTAGGGCTAGGGGTGTTTGAGTGCGCACGGGGTGCTCCGTACCTGTGTTTGGTGACTGCTTTGGGAAGTGATGGGGGGGGGGGGGTCCAGATGCCAGTGTTGGCAGCGCTGTGCTATTCAGTGACTGCATACCACCTCCACTTGCCTTCTACACATTAGTGACTAGCAGAAGAAATGCTGTTTTTACCATGTAAATCTGAGCTGATGTTGGAGCCTTGTCTCCTATTCTGTGAGGTGGTGCTCAAGGCTCAGAAATACACACTTAATGTAGCTTGAAAGCTGTTACATATATTTGAACATACTCCTCTTTAGGGGCAACTAGATCCTGCTAGTGGTGTTTTGACTGTCTCTGAAGATCTCTAAACCAGTGCTACTCAAAGTGGTGGTCTGCGGACCGGTGCTGGTCCGCGAGCCATCAGCTGCCAGTCTGTGCACATATTGGGGAAAAAAAAATTGCAAGTCCCCCACATCAGATAGCTTGAGAAGCACTGCTCTAAACAATAAGAAAGTAGCCATTCTTCTCGGGAAGGCATTCACTTCTCATTTCAGACTCCTACCCTTTTATTCGGTAACTACATGAATAGCAAATAGGCTCTTGATTTTTGTTTTAAGCATGAATGTGCAGGTTAGACATGGCACCGATCCTTTCCCATAGTTCTGCTGCAGCAGGTTATTTTGATGTAGGACCTGCATTTTCCTCCCACTAACACATGTAAGCTCTGCAGCTGAAGAGTCATTGAGTTAAAGTATATAAACAAGTGAACATTTGCCAAAGGTAGGCAAGTTTTAGTCTGGATTTTATACAGGTTGAACCTCTCTAGTACGGCACCGTCGGGACCTGACCAGTGCCGAACCAGAGAATTAGCCAAACCATGGGAGGTCAATGCAGAGTGCCAGTGGGTCTCCATAGGTGCGGGAAGTAGGGATGCAGGGGGTGCTGTAGCACCCCCAGGCTTTGCACCCAGCAGGACCCCCTGCTCGGGGGTCTCGCTGCCGCCTGGGGTGCTGGCCCCCTGCCTGGGGTCCCAGCTGCTGGCCCCATGTCCTCCCCCTCCCTCCTGGAGCTTGAATGCTACGAATCAGCTGTTCGTGGTGCTCCGGAAGCACTGGGAGGGAGGAGCAGGAGTTGGTAAGCACGGGCACATGAGAGGCACGGGGGAGGGTTACAGAGGGGGGAGCTTGGTGCCGGTGGATGCTCCGCACCCACTAATTTTTCCCCATGGATGCTCCAGCCCTGGAGCACCCATGGAGTTGGCGCCTATGCCGGACCACAGATATTGCCGGACCAGGGAGTGCAGGATTAGAGAGGTTTAACCTGTACCTTATTAGATCCGTGTTCTGTCTCCTTCTTAAATATTTCTTGTGGCAAGTGACTCATCCCAGTCTGGCTGTTCTTTGCCCACCATTCTGGGCAAAGGTTTAAACTGGGATCTCCCAGAATGTTCGGTTGATCTGATGCAGAGCATGAGGCTTTTCTTTTTTTGTGTTAGTTTAGGCTGCAGTTACTTCCTGTAGAATTTCCAGCGGCATGTGTGCTGCACAAACGCTGTGGCTGGAAGGGAAAAACGGGCATACATTTTTGCCCCTCCATGAGCATAGTTGGAAACTAGTACTGGGAGAAGCCAGGCTCAGTGCATCCCTCATTTTCCAACACAAGGGCTCAGAAAACAAATGGTCTAATAGTGGGTACAGTTTTATTTAGAAACTAGTTTCTTAATAAAAAGCCAGATAAAGAATAGGTCTGTCAGTTGACCTAAGAACTGTAACCCTAGTAAACTGAACATTGTAAGTGCTGACTTGTAGCCTCTGCCCAAATGTCACTTTCCCGAGGGCATGTCCAGACTAGGCAAATAGGTTGTGTTTTAAGATATTAGCTAACATGCTGTAAGTAATGTGTATTTACACACCACTTAGTATCTAGTGGGCACAAAGGCAGTGATGTTTAAAAACCTTAGCTGATCGTGGTAAATGTTGGGGTCTCTTTATGGTTGACCATAGCCCATTAATATGTTCTTAAACACAACCTTTCTGCACTAGGTACAAAATTGTGTTTAAATTTGCATTATCTAACGTTTTGAAACACAACCTATTTTTGTAGCCCCAAGTTTGTTTCTGGATAGATACTGCAGTGTCTTGTTGTGTGTTAATTCAGTAACAAACCAAATGGAAACTGATATAGTTAAATTAGTGTAATTTCTATGAGTAAACAAGACTTGTGTCACGCTTTATCAGCCAGTCTCTTGCTGGATTGGGGAGGAGCAGTTCCGATTTGGCTCCTAGTGATTACATCCCCATTCACTGAGCTGTTCTTTATTTCTTGATCCCTCTTGTTTCTTTTGTCTGTTACCTTAATATTTGCTTTGGGAAAATAGACTAAGAATACTTCAATCATCAACTTATGGTTAAAATATTAGTCTCTTATTTTGGTTGTGGCTAACATTTCAGCTTTTCATAGCCTTACTGTAGGGTAAGGTAGCAGGTCTTTTCGTCAATGTCTGAGGGTTGACCCTCTACCCCTAGCAAAAATTAGAGACTTGGGCAATGTCTACACTATAAAGTTAAGTTGACTTAAGTTAGGTTGACATATAGCCACCATTGTAATTAAACTGCTGTTGCATGTCCTTTTTTCTGAGGAGTGTGTCCACAGTGGCAGCTCTTGCATTGACACAGAGAGCAGTGCACCTTGGGTAGCTATCACACTGTGCAACTTGCCACCATCTGCCCCAGGGTGTTTTGGGAAGGGTTTGCAATGCCTCAGGGGGGCAGTTTCAGTATCCCATGATATAGTTTTCTCTGTCCCATCATTCCATGGGCTTCCTAGTATATTTAATGCCACTTTCAACAGCCCCGGTAACTTGTGCATCCGCCATCTCTCTTAGAAAGCATGGATCCTGCACTGCTCTCCAGTACTGTGGTGAGCATTATGAACACAACACACCTGATCCTGCAGTATTTTACAAGCTGAATGTCTGATGACGATGCCTTGGTGTCTGGCTTACAGTGTGCCATGGAAAGAAACAATTCAAGATTGCTGTTAGCATTCACGGAGCAGCTGCACGTGGTGGACCGTCAGTTCTGGGCTCAAGAAACAAGCACTGAGTGGTGCGATTGCATCATTATGCAGGTATGATATGGCGAGCCAATGGCTGCAGAACTTCTGGATGTGCAAAACCACCTTCCTGGAACTATGTGCAGAGCTCACCTCTGCCCTCCGGCGCAAGGACACCAAAATGAGAGCTGCATTCATGGAGGAGAAGCGAGTGGCAATTGCTAGGTGGAGGCTGGCAATGCCACGCTGCTACCAATCAGTTTGCAGTTGGGAAATCCACAGATGAGGGTTGCTGTGATGCAAGTTTGCAGGGCCATTAATTGCATTCTGCTATGAAGGACTGTGACTTTGGGTAATGTACATGAAATAGTGGATAGCTTTGCGGCAGTGGGATTCCCTAACTGTGGTGGGGCGATAGATGGCATGCATATCCCTATTTTGGCACCAGACAACCTTTTGACGGAGTACTTCAACAGAAAGGGCTACTTTTCTCTGGTATTGCGAGCACTGTGGATCACTGGGGTCATTTCACCGACATCAACATGGGCTGGTCAGAGAAGGTGCATGACGCATGTATCTTTAGAAACACAGGCCTGTACAGAAAGCTGCAAGCAGGGACTTTCTTTCCAGACCAGAGGATTACCACTGGGGATGTGGAAATGCAAATAGTAATCCTGGGAGACCCAATCTACCCCTAGCTGCTGTGGCTCATGAGACTGTACACCGGCATGCCTGACAGCAAGAAGGAGTGCTTCAACAACAGGGGCAGCAGGTGCAGAATGACTGTTGAATGTGCATTTGGCTGCTTAAAGGGTCACTGGTGCTTCTCCTCAGGAGGTTAGACCTCAGTGAGGGCAGTATCCCCATGGTCATAGCTGCCTACTGTGAGCTTCATAATATCTGTGAAGCAAAGGGGGAGAAGTTTCCCCATGGGTGCGGTCTGGAAGTTGAACAGCTGTCTGCTGATTTTGAGCAGCCAGATATACCAGGGCTCTCAGAGGGGCTCAACAGGGAGCTATTCGGAACAGGGAGGCTTTGAAGGAGCATTTCAACAATGAGCCACAGTAATGTGTGTAGCTGAAATGTGCTGAGCCTGGAATTGGTTTTTTTTGACTGTGGTAGGAACCTTGTAATGATTGCTTTCTGTGCTATAACAATGCAAATGAATCTATTGCTACTATCTCTGAATGTTAGTAGCAGTCACCATGTGTTGGAGAATAATAAAGATTCATTCACTTTCCACACCTATGGAAACATACCTATGTCATGCTGAGGTAAACTTCATACACACAGTATCTTTGAAGGAGAAGGGACAGTGAATTCACAAGCACATACGCCAATGAGGCTCTCGCGTCTGGCTGTATGTCTAGCTGTTGTGTGTAATCTCCTGCGTGGTGGAGTGCCTGGTGTACTGTTGCAGCAATGGAAGATACATGGAACATGTGTGGAGAGTGTAGGGAGGTCATGGAATGCAGTTCTCTGTGAGCTGCAGAGGGAGGTGAGCACGGATGTGTTCAGCCTGAAGTTCAACCAGAGGTTGCAGCATATCTGTTTGTTCCCCGAGCAGTGTTATCATCCGTTCCTGGCCCTGCTTCCTTTCCTCAGTATCTCTCCACATGTTCTCATTGATTGTCTCTCTCTAAGCTCTTGGCTCGCAATCCGAAGCACCAGAGGATTGCAACACCTTGAACATGTCTTCCTTAGACCTCTTCTTTCTCCTCCTTATCTGGCCGAGCTGCTCCGCCAGTGTGCATGAGGAGACCCTCAAGGCCACATCTGCAACTGCTAAAGAAACAATGGACAGAGGTCCTATTTTCAGTGCACTTGCACCGCTTGATCCAAACAAGTTACAAGCACAACTTTCTCACGTTCCCTTATGAGTCATAGAGCTCGGTGGCAGCCTCAGCCAAGCCCAGAGTGAAGTGGGTGAGTTGGAACAAAGGGCAGGGGGTAGCACTGGGTTATCAGTACAAGTGCATAGGACTATTGTACTGAATGCTGGCACTGTTTTCCACAGGCAGAGGTAATTGTAGCTGATATCTCACTCCTGAAGGTAAGCAAGGCTGCAAGGGAGCACTTCCTGCATGCGTGTGGCTGCAGCCTGGATCCGTATGCTGCTAGCTTGTGTGCTGCAATGGTGTCGTCTGAAGTAATTGCCCAGTGGTGTGACAAAGTGGCCAACTGCAGAGGAAGAAACAATAAATCTTCGGCAGAGGATTGCAGATTACCTCTAAGAAAGTTTCCTGGAGATCTCTGTGGAGGATTCATGGGACATCCCAGTGTGCATAAACAAATTTTTCTGTAGGGCCCCCTCTGTCTAGCTCTACAGGGGAATGAGAAGCAGATAGCAACTCTACCTGTACTGGTTATTTCACTACCTTTTGTAGCCTGATTAAAAAAAGCGTTACATGAGTAGATGTGTCCCTAAGGTATTGAAGCAAACTGAGTACACACCAGAGCTTCCGTCGCCTGCATCAGGCTAAGCTCACTGGACTGCAGGGAGTGGCTAGATTGCTCTGGAGTCAAAAAGCGGTCCTGGCCGCCCACTCCACCAGATCTCCCTGTTGCTTGTCTCCCATCCTCCTTCACTTCCTTGTCCAGCATGTTTTCCTCGAAGTTCCCTCTGGTGGCCAGTGAATCCAGCCCCTGCCCCCCCTCCCCCCCCCCCTGAAGTAGCCACAGGGCTCTTGGTGATGGAAGTGGGGTCGCCGCTGAGGATGACATGCAGCTCCTTGTAGAAGCGGCATATCTGCGGCTCTACACCAGAGCGACTATTTGCTGCCCTTTCATTCTGGTATGTCTACCTGAGCTCCTTGAGTTTTACACGGCACTGCTGCGTGTCCCTGGCATAGCCTTTGTCCTCCATGGCCCGAGTGATCTGGCCTTAGATATCAAAGTTCCTGCTGCTGGAGTGGAACTGTGACTGCACAGCCTCCCGTCCCCACAGATCCAGTAGATCCACCACTTTCGTTGTACTCCAGGCAGGAGCGCATTTGTGCGTGGAGCTGGCCTGGTCAGTTGTTATGTTAGCTCACATGCCAAGCAGACAGGAAGAGCAGTTTCAGAACTTCCCTGGGGTTTTAAAAGGGAAGGGGTGCATACCTGTGTACCTGGCTGCAGGGAAGCAGAGCGGTCACGATGGGCATTGGAGCACACCTTCTGGAGGCCACTTAGGTCGACGCAAGCAATGCAGTGTCTACACCAACACTGTGTCGCTCTAATTATGTCGCCATAAGCGTTACGCCTCTTGTCAAGGTGGTTTTATTAAGTCGGTGTAGCAGGCGTGTGACAGTGGCGGGAAAAGCATGGTAGTGTGTACATCTCCATAGTTAGGATGATGTAAGCTGCCTTATGTCGACTTAACTTTGTAGCGTAGACAAGCCCTTGTTTTAAAAAAATCACTGTCTTTCAGTGCAGTTGGTGTTTTTAAAGTTAAAACCTTTTAAAGTTTTAAACCTTTGAAAAATCCTTTCTGCATTAGCAGCATTTTCAACTGCTTCAGACTGAGACTGTACTGTTTTCATACAGAGGAAACGCTGTAATAAAACGCTATTTGCCTTGTTTTTTGAAACCTTGCATTGATTTTATTTATAGCAAAAAAATATAAATGATAGCTCTCCTCGTGATGGTGGCAATAGGGCAGAAGCAAGAGCTGCTCTTTTTCTGCATGGGTGTGTTAGGGCTTGTCTGCACTTAAAATGCTGCACCACTTCAGAGATGACATTACTTACTGTGTTTATCCACACTCAGCTGTTATGTGTATACCTTTTTTCTTAGTGAAGGCAGGATCCAAATGTGTTAGCTTGTCTTCAGAGCTGTTAAGAGGGCTTTCCAATTGTTATGTTAACTTGATTGAACTCATGAATGAAAAATACACTCTTTTTGCCTGTGCAGACAGGGCCATCTAAAGAAACAAAGTTAAATGGAGAAAGTCTCCCTTCTTTTCCTCTATGTAATTTTCAAAAGTAAGTTTGGTGGAAACACTTACAATCATATTTTGTTTATAGTTCCTATATGTGTGGAATACGGAGGGCTTGGGATACAGGATTGTAGTTGGACTGGGAATCTAATATCTATAAGGCATTTATAGAGAAGAGACCTTACTTATGTTTAAAATAAAGCCCACAAAATATCGAACTAAAGCAGACTTTTAATGTCTACTGCTTTTGGAGTTCACAAGTTTTCTATGGATTTGGGTTTGATAAGATACCTGTTTTTTAAACAAAACTTGAAATTTGTGCTAAATTTCAAATAAAGTGTGCCTCACTAAAAAGTGAAATTAAAAGAGAAAAAGAAACTGTCCAGTCTGTTGGCATTTTGCTCAGCCTGGCAATGCAGGAAGCAAACAGCACCAATGGCAAAAATTCATCAGGTTTTCAATGAGGCGATGCTTTGTTATAGAGTTGTTTTAGTATCAATCTTTGGAGCACCCCCTCGTGGTGTGAATGTTGTGTCAGCAATTCTGCCCCATTCTCTACCTTGTGACTGACTTCAGTGATGTGGTAATGGTGGTGGCGTGGCCATACAGTCAGGTGACAAGGGAGTTTCACCCCTTCAGGGGTATCAAAGTCTTGAATAATGTCTGATAAAGTAGAAGTAATCAAGACAGCATCTTCTGCCCCTCCTCGACTCCTCTTCAGCCTCACTTTTCTTGAAGAGCAGTGACATGCAGGGCTTTTCCCTGGAGTCTCTCAGCAAAACCAGAAAACAGACAAAAATACAAACTAAGCAATGTCCACCCACCCTGGGCTTGAGCTGTTAGTTCATCTTTGTTCTTCCTCTGCCTGGCTTCTGTCGGTGGCTTGCCACAGAGAGGAAACTCCAAACCACCTCTCTTCTGGATTTCCTCCTCCCAACTATACTGAACTCTTTTCTTTTAACTCCTCCCTGAGTCTAATGCACTCTTCAGATGTGACAAGTTGGGCTAATAGAGTTCTCAGTCTCTAGTTAACCTCTCGTTCTGTGGGGGTTTATATACCCTTTCACATCTGGGTAAGGAGCTTTCTGTATGAGTCTTATGTTTCCAATGTCGTTTTAAAGTTTGGAGTATGCTGGTCTCCACCAGCCCTCAGAAGGAGTCAGCTGCTTTCTGCCCTGGATTAGAGCCCTGTGTGGGTACAAAATTTATATCTCTGGATATAAATTGGATATCTGCGGCCCTGCAGGGCTCTACTGGGAACTGCAGTGGCAAAAGCAGCTGCATGTCTGGCTGCCACTTGCAGGAGCCAGCGCCCCGCACCGGCAGCTCCTCCAGCACAGCTATACTTTCCCAGCCCCACCCACTGGGGCAGGCACCAGGCTCATCGGCAGCTGTCACTGGTTGCCCTAGTGCAGGAGTGGGCAAACTCTTTGGACCGATGGCCACATCTTGGTATGAAAATTGTATGATGGGCCATGAATGCTCACGAAATTGGGGGTGGGGTGAAGGAGGGGGTGAGGGCTCTGGCTGGGGTTGCGGGCTCTGGGGTGGGTCCAGAAAAGAGGAGTTCAGGGTGCGGGAGGGGGCTCCAGGCTGTGGCAGGGGATTGGGGTGCAGGTTCTGGGAATGAGGGATTTGGGGTGTAGGAGGGTGCTCTGGGCTGGGACCAAGGGTTCAGAGGGCGGGGGGGAGGGCTTGGGGCACGGGAGGAGGTCAGGAGTGCGGGCTCCGGCTGGCGCTTACCTGAAGCAGCTCCTGGAAGCAGCGGCATGTCCCCCCTCCAGCTCCTATGCAGAGATGTGGCCAGGAGGCTCTGCGTGCTGCCCCATCTGCAGGCACTGCCCCTGCAGCTCCCATTAGCCACAGTTCCCAGGCAATGGGAGCTGCGGGGGTGGCGCTTGGGGCAGGGGCAGTGTGTGCAGCCCCCTGGCTGCCCCTAAGCTTAGGAGCTGGAGTGGGAACATGCTGCTGCTTGCAGGAGCCTTGGGATGTGCGCACAGAGTGGCCTCTGACCCCGCTCCCCAGCTGGAGCCCAGGAGCAGGGCAAGCCCCAGGCCCCGCTCCCTAGCAGGAGCTTGAGGGCCATTTTAAACTGGCTGGAGGGCCAGATGTGGCCCGCGGGCCGTAGTTTGCCCACCCATGCCCTAGTGTGTGCAAGTAGCTCTCATGTCCCTGGACAGGAGTCCCTTCCACGCAACAGTCTGGGTCTCCTGTCCGGGGATGTTTGAGCCACTTGCACACGCTAGTGTGACCAGGGACAGCTGCCGATGAGCCTGGTGCTTGCCCAAGTGGGTGGGGCTGGGGGCGGTACAGCTGCATCGGAGGAGCTGCCAGTGCATGGCACTGGCTCCTGTGAGCGGTGGTCCGACATGCTGCTGCTTTCGCTGCTGCAGTTCCTGGTAGAGCCCTGCAGCTCCGTGGATATCCGATTTATGTCCACAAAGGGCTCTACCCTGGATCTTTTTTCCCAATACTCAGCTCACTGTGTTCTATTAGCGAAGATAAACATTTCCTTACAGATATTTTCATGGCACTTCTGCCATGGTACTCTGCGCTCAGCTTCATCCCCAGCCTCTCTATTCAGAGCAGTAGCAATTGCAGCGCTGCAGCAGCGGTGTTCTGGAGAAGGCTCTCTGGTACTTTCTCACAGTTCTTTCAAGGCTGGATCTTTCATAAATTTTAAGACCAAAAAGCACCATTATGATTATCTAGTCTGACCTTCTGTATAACACAAGTCAGAGAACTTCATCCACTAATTCCTACATCAGGCCCAATAACTTGTGTTTGAACCAGAGCAGATCTTTTAGAAAGAGACATCCAAGCACAATGTAAAGACTCTAGGTGGTGGAGAATCCATCATTTCCCTTGGGAAGGTGTTCCAGTGATTAATTAGTCTTACTGTTAAAAATATGTGCCTCATTTCCAGTTTGAATTTGTCTAGCTTTAGCTTCCAGCAATTGGCTCTGGTTATTTTTTCATCTGCTAGATTAAAGAGCTTTCTATCAGAAACCTTCTCCCTGTGTGTAGGTACTTCCAGACTGATTAAAATGCCTCATAACATTGTATTGAATAAGCTAAGCAGAATGAGCTCTTTAAGGCAGGGCTTCCCAAAGCATTAGGCACAGCTTCTCAGGGGCTCTGACATGCCTCTCGCTTGTTCTGGAGAGTCTCAGCTTTCACTTAAAACCTGTTGCTGGCTCATGGTTGTAAAGAAAACCTTCAAAATGTGAGTAGAGTGTAATTGATATATCACTGTCTGCCTATGACTTTGTCCTCACTGCTAAAAAATTGTATGTGTACGGCAAGATAACCCTCACATGTTAAGTTATCTTGTGGTAAAATCCTAGTGGAGACAAGCTCCCTGTAGTTTTTACTGTGAAGGAGCTAGGCATGGGCAACACTGTACCCCTTCCCAGTTTACTTAATGATAAAAGTAGAGTGCCTTGTTTCCACTAAGATTTTACAGAATGGGAGCTAACATGCTTTCGTTATCTTGAGGTAAAAACACGCTTTTTTGCATTGAAGACAAAGCCTCGGTTTGCAGAGAGCCTAAAACAGTAGCTGTGAGGTATGAACCTCTCCATTCATTTCAATGGCTACGGATGCCGATGTCAACGTAGATACTTCAAACGTCGAAATTGTTAACTATTTCACTGCTCATGAAAGCAGGTCAGAAATGAGTGGAAGTATCTTGTATAATAAAGATTTGCCCTATCACTTCCCAAAGTGAGGAGGGCAGGAGTGTGTGTGTGTAAAGGATGCCTATATTGATAGTTGGGCTTTTGACTACAAAGCAGGTGGTGTGATGGGTTTCATTCTCCTGAGAGAGGGGCTCAGGTTTCAGAAGTTTGGACAGGCTGCTGCTCCCATTACTAGACAAAAGTGCTCAAATCACTCTTGTGACTCTCTTCTGACTCTTTGATTTTTTTCAATGTTCTGGACACAGTATTCTCACCAGTATTATCTCTCTGCTACTGTTTTTTGTATTAATTCCTCTGTCCTATCTTCTCAGGTGTGCTCTCAATTCATTATTGGAATTGCTTGGAAAAGTGTGCTTGACATCTGTTCATCTGATTAATATTTTTGTTAGGTGACCTTGTCTTAAAAATTGGGCTTAGAATCATTTTGACATCATGTGCTTGGAAAACTGAAGCAGCTGATATTCAACAGAGCAGACTTTGCCTAGGTCTCTTTCTCCACTGTCCAAGCTCGCTCATGTCCCCATCAGGACACATGGTCTACTTTGTTTGCAGGTCATCAGGTTAAGGGATCCACTGTAGTTACAGAATTCTTTGATAGACTTCTTATCCATTGGCATTTGTTACCAACCCTTTTTTGTCCTCAGCCTCTGACACAGTGGCTCCCGATGAGCTTCTCCCTGACGTGAGCATCACAGGTCATGTTGATATGCGGACAGTTTGTGGCAGATGAAGTATGGAGGGAGAAAGGAGTAGTAGTGGGAGTCATTTGCTTAGAATTGGAGCAATCAAATTTTTGCTGTCCTATCCCAAGGATTGTGATGGAAGCTTAAGCTTTTTGTGTTCCTCAAACATGCTTCTTATAGTTTAGGCCAGCAGAAGTGCCCTGCATGGTGGGTATCCTGCTAAATGTAGGTTGCCTCCACTTGGATACAGAGTAGTCTGTTCTGTGAAAATTTTTCGTCCACTCTGTGAATATTGGAAAATTAAACCTGAATCAATCTGGGGGTCTCTGTGACAGCAATCACATTTGGACAGGACAAATACTCCCTGCTTTTTCTAGTTGAGTTTCAACCAGCCTTACTTATGGAGATTCCAGAGGTGCTATTAAGTGGGGAAGGTTTGTGGTGTTAAGCTTAGTAAGGGATCAGTGTAGCAGGTGCACTGGCATGTGTCTCAGTTTCTTCTCCTCTATCTTGACTTTATGCATCTAGAGTAGCCACGGTTCTACAGTGGGCATCTTCAGGACTGATCCAGGGGCTAGGACCAGGGGCTGGGAGTCGGGAGACCTGTATTCTGTTCAAGCTCTGATACTGATCTGTTGTGTGTCCTTTGGCAAGTCACTTAATCTCCATGCCTCAGTTTCCCCATCTCTAAACAGGGGATGATACTTACCATCCTATGTAAAATGCTTTGAGATCTACAGAGTTCAGGCATTACTATTTTAATTGTCACTGTTTGTATTATTCCCCTTTCTGTTGTTCATAATACATACAAACAGATCCATCATTCCCTTATCTAATGGTAATGTTGAAGAGAAGTAAAACACCTGTGTGCTGCTGCTTCAGTTCTAGCTTTGCAGCTGCTGTTACTGGTAAGCATTCCCTAGCAAAACATGGGGAAATGTATACGTGTGAGCTACTCCAGAGTAGTGCAAGGATGATGTGACTGACCATGAATAAAACAATTATATGGCATGTACACAAAATGGTGTTAAATGCAATAACTAACTGAATCTGTTCTAGTTATTTCAGGGGTTACTTGTAACACTAATAGTTATAAAGTTTTCAGAGACAGTCATGAGTTTCAAGTTGATGGTAGTCTTTCAGCACAGATTTTCTTCTCCTAAGTGTATTTAGTTAAATAGGTGTTAACAAAAACAGAGTTTTAAACACCTGAATAGCATGTCTCTTCTCATCCCTGTCAGGTTTCACTTCTTTGGTACTTTTGGTGGTGTTATTTCAATTTATCAGTTGGAATCTTCTAAGACAGACAAGCCCTGCATTTATAATAGGGGAAACAAGCAGTTAACTTATTTTGTCTTAAGGCATGTTTGTAACAGGGGGCACTTCACTCCTGTGCTCCAGGATTTGCATTTGTTGCCTGGTGTGGTTTTAGGATGTTTGTTTTAACTTATACAACCATAAATGGGTGGGATCCTGGTTTCTTCAGAGACCTGCCTGTCTCTTTGTGTCATGTGATTGTTTTTGCAATCTGAGGCACTGAAGCTAATGCCCTCCCTGCATTTAATTGTGAGGGGGCTGCAGGCAGGGCTTCTTGAGTGTAAGGGCTTGTCTGCATGATTAAGTTAATTTGGTGCAAACCCTTGTGTGGACACATTCATTTTGGTTTGTACCAGGTTTATTATTATTATTTTTTTTAATAGATTAGGAATCTGTTTAAACTGATCCAAAATAAGCCACTTTGTCTTGAAATGACACTGTCCCCAGGGGTTAGCCTGTTTACAGTCACACCTTAAATTAAACCAGTTCAGTTCAACCTTTTTGTGTAGACAAGATCTAATTGGCGTCCTACCTCAGCATTCATCAGATCCCAGATGTTCTTACCTTCAGGTTACTGTGTGTGGCTTGCTTCTTTTGCCGTGATTGTTCTTGCATGTGGGAAAGGGATGAATGCTTGGGTGGGGCTGATGAGGGACATTTGCAGGAGGTTAGGACACATGGTTTTGACCGTCTGAATTGGTTTAATGTTGTAATACAATATTTGTCTGTGTGTTTGGAGCACAGGAAGGATTCATTTTAAAATCAAAGTAGATAAATACAATTACATAAGCTCAGGGCAGCAAAATGCAGCCCATAGGTTTTTACAGTTTAGCCACCCTCTGATTTAATATCTGACTTCAAGTTCCAGCATGCAGTGCTCCACATCAATCTGAGCATTCTGGGACCCGTATTCTCCACAGGCTGTATTTCTGTCTTAAGCTTGAAGCTGTTTGCAAACTGGTTTATTTTATCATAATTTCATGCAGCTTCTGGGCTCCTGGTAAGTTACCAGCACAGCCTTCAGTTGGGCAAAATTTGGGCCTGCCTTGGGCTCTAGTTTTTGAAGATTCTCTAGTGCACTTTTCCTGCCATTTATGGGCTTACACTTTGCTCTGGGGACTCCAATGCTCCAAGCCAAGTTTTTTAATTACAATCGTTGCAAAGTCTCAAAAGCTTAGATAACATTTGTGGCTCCTTACAGTCAAGTTGAAAGGCTCTGGCATGACTTTGCCATAACATACACAGCCAAGCAGCAGTTGACCGTCACTTGTTTAGAGAGGGTTATTGAGCTTTTCAGCCCCGACTGTCATTGTGTAAATGTCCTCACAGGAATCTCCTTCTGCAGCCTGCCTGTGCTGTACCCGCAAACCCCATGTGAGGCATACATGCTGCTGGCTTGAATTTATGTAAGGCCTGACACATGCTGCTGCACAGCACTTCGTGAGCAAGGTCCCTGATCTGGGCATTCCCAGCTTCAGCCCTAGTGCACGGATGCCTGTGCTGGTGCAAGGACCCAGACTTAAGAATCATTGGATAATCCACTATTGTTTGTAATGCAATTGTGGTTGCTTGACAGCATCATGTCTATCACCGTTTGACTCTCTCTCTGCGCTCTTGGCCCCGCTTTGGATGGAGCTAAGCAGCCTTGCACCTCAGCAGGATAGGGAACATTAGCTGCTGCTGAACTGGCAGTAGAGGAGACAGGTTTGTATACCTTACAAATGCTTGTTTCTCACTGCTACAGTGATTCTCTCAGATGATACAAAACTACTCAAGATAGTTAAGTCCCAAGCAAACTACAAAGAGCTACAAAAGGATCCTCAAAACTGGGAGACTGGGCAACAACCTGCAGATGAAATTCAGTGTTGATAAATGCAAAGTAATGCACACTGGAAAACATAATCCTAACTATACATATAAAATGATGGGGTCTCAATTAGCTGTTACCACTCAAGAAAGAGAGCTTGGAGTCATCGTGGGTAGTTCTCTGAAAACATCCATTCAATGTGCAGCGGCAGTCAAAAAAGCGAACAGAATGTTGGGAATCATTAAGAAAGGGATAGATGAAACGATAGAAAATATCATATTGCCTCTATATAAATCCATGGTAAACCCACATCTTGAATACTGCGTGCAGATGTGGTTGCCCCATCTCAAAAAAGATATATTGGAATTGGAAAAGGTTCAGAAAAGGGCAACGAAAATGATTAAGGGTATGGAATGGCTGCCGTATTAGGAGCAATTAAGACAGGGACTTTTCAGCTTGGAGAAGAGACGACTAAGGGGGGAATATGATAGAGATCTATAAACGCATGACTGGTGTGGAGAAATTAAATAAGGAAGTGTTATTTACCCCTTCTCATAACACAAGAACTAGGGGTCATGAAGTGAAATTAATAGGCAGCAAGTTTAAAACAAAAAACAGGAAGTATTTTTTCACACAACACACAGCCTGTGGAACTCCTTGCCAGAGGATTTTGTAGAGGCCACGACTATAACAGGGTTCAAAAAACAATTAGATAAGTTCATGGAGGATAGGTCCATCAATGGCTATCAGCCAGGATGGGCAGGGATGGTGTCCTTAGCCTCTGTTTGCCAGGGTAATGGACAACAGGGGATAGATCACTTGATGATTACCTGTTCTGTTCATTCCCTCTGGGGCACCTGGCATGGGCCACTGTCGGAAGACAGAATACTGGGCTCAATGGACCCAGTATGGCTGTTCTTATGTTTCCCCTTTCCAAATCAAAGCCTTTGTATTTGCATTTTGTTGAAGATGGAAATTGGCACTTTCAAAAGCAAAACATTCTTCACTGAATACAATGAGAATAGAGTCCAAATGGCAAGAACCGAAGCATTGTAAACATTTTCTATCTGGTCCTCTTTCTTAGGTGCACCAGGAGATGGCCTGTGACAGTCTTCATGAATCTCTTGCTGATTTCTCAAAATTTCTCCTTCGCATCTAAGAAACCTAATAACTTGCATTTATAAGAAAGGGGAAGACAGTTATTGGAAGTGGATGCAACCAAGCTGGAAAGAGGCCCAGTGAGCCCCCTTCCTGGGATTCAGAGTCCAAACTGCATCTTCAAAGTGCTGTCTGCTCAGATGTTTTTACAGTACTAGGGCAAGCTCCACTACCCTGAGTCTGTTGAGCTGAGCTGAGAGGCTTGCTCCTGCTCAGACGAAAATGCTCTGTAGACATCCTCCTAGAGGCCTTGGTTTCCCTGCACCTGTAAATAAAAATATTTCTACATCTAATCAAATTCTGTACCAGTTGTCTTCTCCAAAATGGTCCCCAGTTACTGATTCCAATTTTTGCATCTTTTCATTAGGTGCTTCACTGCCCTCTTTCTTAGGTCCAGTGTAATTTAGATGTGTGTTTGAGCACTTTGATTTCCTAGTCATTGATAGGGCCCTACCAAATTCACGGTACATTTTGGTCAATTTGGTCACGGTCATAGGATTTTAAAAATAATAAATGTAATGATTTCAGATATTTAATTCTTAAATTTCATGGTTTTGTAATTGTAGAGGTCTTGACCCAAAAAAGGAGTTGTGGGGGGGATTGCAAGGTCATTGTAGGGGGGTTTGTGGTATTGCTAGCTTTACTTCTGTGGTGCTGCCTTCAGAGCTGGGCAGCTGGAGAGCAGTGACTGCTGGCTGGGAGGAGCAGCAGTGCAGAAGTAAGGATGTTATGGTATTGCCACCCTTACTTCTTCGCTGCTGCCTGCAGAACTCGGCCCTCAGTCAGCAGCCACCACCCTCTGGCTGACCAGCTCTGAAGTCAGCAGTTCAGAGGTAAGGGTGGCACAGTATGGACTTGCCACCCTTACTTCTGTGCTGCTGCGGGCGGGGCATTGCCTTCAGAGCTGGGCACCTGGTCAACAGCTGCTGCTCACAGGTCACCCAGCTCTGGAGATAGTGGAGAAGTAAGGATGGCAATACCATGACCCCTCTAAAATAACCTTGCGACTCCCCTGCATTCCCTTTTGGGTCAGGACCTCCAATTTGAGAAACGTTGGTCTCCCTTGTGAAATCTCTATAGTAGAGGGTAAAAACACAGAAAAGACCAGATTTCACAGGGGGAGACCAGATTTCATGGTCCGTGACATGTTTTTCATGGCTGTGAATTTGATAGGGCCCTAGTCATTGAGCTGTCCAGGGGGCTATTCCCCTAGGCAGGAGCATGAAGACTAAATGCTTATTGTGCCAGTACTTTGGGCACAGTGGTGCCAATTTCAGGTGTAGAATATGAGGACTTTTTATATCAAATTGTTGGTACGTAAATATAAAGTCTGATTGGTCTTTTGTTGGTGAAAGGAGCTGGATTAACAACCCTAGAGTCTGAAGTCCTCTCATTTGTCTGCATAACTGGTTATAACAGAGCCAGTGACAAGATAAGCATCCTGCATATTAAGCTTTGCAATTGTGCCTCATCCCTAACCTAGAATACCTCTAGGGATCAGAGGAGAGTTCAGTCTCTGTGGCCTATTCAGTCTGTAGCTTCTTTGCTTAGACTCCTGACAAGGATGATGGTTGTCATTTTTTTTTTCTGAGGGCAGGTCTATGCTAAAAATGCTCCATCAGTGCAGCTACACCACTGTGGTACTTAAGTGAAGATGCTCCTACGCTGATGGGAGAGAGCTCTCCCATTGGCAGAGTTAATCCACCTCCCTGAGAGGTGGTAGCTATGTTGACAGGAGAAGCTCTCCTGTCGACATAGTGCTGTCTGCATGGGAGGTTAGGTCGGTAGAACTGTGTCGCGTAGGGGGGTGGATTTTTCACACCCCTGGGTGATGTAATTATACTGATATAGGCCTGTAGTGTAGACCAGGCCTGATTTTGTGGGGACAGTCACGGTGGGGATGCTGAGCCAGTGAATTGTAGGTCGTTTGTCAGCTCAGATGTCTGGTGGAATTGGCAGCTCTGCTCCTCTTTCTCAACCTCTTTCCCCAGGTTGCAGGACTGTTTGAAAGGTTTGTGCAGGCAGCTCTGTGCAAACTGGGGAAATGATTTGGGATCACTTGTTCCATAATGCTGATAATTCAAAGTCTGTTTGGAATGTACCTTAGTGCCTCCTGCCCTGCCCCACAAAAATAAACCCAGGAGGTTTCAGAGTAACAGCCATGTTAGTCTGTATTCGCAAAAAGAAAAGGAGTATTTGTGGCACCTTAGAGACTAACCAATTTATTGGTTAGTCTCTAAGGTGCCACAAGTACTCCTTTTCTTTTTGCGAACCCAGGAGGTGTTTTTCAGTTGATTGAGGGAGAGCAAATGTTTCTGGGCAAGGTACATTTCTTTAGTGTTGACAAGATCTTAGTCACACCTGACCTGAAGTCAAACCAGTGATCTAAGCGTGAGAGGCTTGGTATTGTCAATGTTGTGAATCATTTAACTCCTTTAGTGTTTTTAACCGTGATAAATTCTGGGATTGTCCAGCCCAATACTTTTGCAGTCCCCCTTACATGGTTTTCTCCACCTTTTTCACAATGATCCTGAAAATATATCACAATTACAGCTGTCTGCCTATGCAAAGGAATTGGGTAAGAGGCTGATTTCCTGGATGGCCTGTGCCAATCCTCTTCTGTGTTTGGTTAGGTAAATAATAACAACAACCACAATAATGCTTTGTACTTCCAAAGCTGCTTCTGTTTGAAGATCTCTGTGGTCTTTACAAACAATTAATTTAGCCTAGCAATACCTCTTCTGAGGTAGACAAATACAATTCCCATTTTTCAGATGTGGAAACTGAGGCTCTGAGATACGAAATGACCCATCACAGCCTCAACAGGAAGACCGTGTCCGATCTAGGAATGGAACCTGCGTGTCTGATATCTCCCAGTCCTCTTCTTTACTATCTTGGGTATTGGTAAATTCCTGAGAAATAGTAATACTGTAGCACCAAGTTACCCATCTCGAGGCCCTGACACCTGTTCCACTGTTGCATTATAGTGTTCCTTTGAGTAAAGATGGTGAGGATGTGAAGAGTTTGTGCTCAGCATTCATTCAAAACCCAAGTAAGGAGTACAGCAATGTGAGCAGGCTTGTGCAGGTGATGAGGCAGAAGCTATACTTCTGAGTAGCCGTCCTAGAGCATGTGATTCTAAATCCCTTCTATTGTGTGCCTTCTGAGTGTGTTTGTGCTGCATGCTAAGGTCGATCCAACAAGTAAGCATTTAAGCATCTGAATAGCACGTAAGAGTACATGTAACTAAGCATTGTAGAGGGTAGTCAAGATTGTGATAGAGTTTTCGTGACTTTATTGTGTAGAAATATTAGATATGCAGCAGAAACATAGAAATTATGTAGTATTTGAGTTATTCAGGTTGGTTTGCTGATTGGCTTGATTAACATGGAAAAAGACACCTGCTTTTAAAAAATATTTGGTGTTTCACCTTTCTTTGGATCCTTTTGGGGAAAAAGTATAAGCTCATGGGACTTGATTTTTGCTTCATACATTCCTCTGCATCTGCTAAGTCAGGATGGGCAAACTTTTTGGCTCTCGGGTCACATCTGGGTTGGAAAATTGTATACAGGGCCATGAATGTAGGGCTGTGGTAGGGGGTTGAGGTGCGGGAGAGAGTGTGGGGTGTGTGTGGGGGTGCAGTGTGCAGGAAGGGTCTCAGGGCAAGGGGCTGGGGTGCGGGAGGGGGCTCAGGGCAGGTGGTTGGGGGCTCCGAGCAGGGGATGTGGAATGCAGGAGGGGGCTCACGGTAGGGGGTTGGGGTGCAGGAGGGGGTGTGGAGTGCCAGAAGGGGCTCAGGGCAGGGGGTTGAGGTCCAGGAGGGGTTTGGGGTGTAGGCTCTGGCCTGGTGCCACTTACCTCGAGCGGCTCCGGGGTGGCAGTGGTGTGCAGCGGGGCTAAGGCAGGCTCCCAGAAGTGGCCAGCATTTCCGACAGAGGCTCCTGGAGGTGGGCTGGGGCAGGCGGCTCCACTGTGCACTTCCCTCACCTGTGATACCACCCCCGAATCTCCCATTTGTCGCGGTTCCCCGTTCCTGGCCAGTGTGAGCTGCGGGGGCAGTGCATGGAGCCCTCTGCCCCTCCTCCTCAGGGGTGCAGGGACGTGGTGCCAGCCACTTCTGGGAGCGGCATGGGGCCAGGGCAGCCAGGGAGCCTGCCTTAGCCCTGCTGTGCCACGGGGCTGGCAATCCCGCGGGCTGGATTGAAAGCCCTGACAGGCTGCATCCAGCCCGTGGGCCTTTAGTTTGCCCTCCCCTGTGCTAAGTATATACCACTTAAAAGTCAGCACCTCTTCTTTCTCTCGTTTTTTCTTCAGTTTGACAAGTTATTCTTTTTGCAATATGTCATCTTAAAGCTGAGGTACTAAGTATTGTCTAAACTAGTCATCCCTATAGCAATTCAGATGACAGTCCTGTCTGCATAGAATGACAGTGTTTCCATTGCTAGCTTCTACAACACAGCTAGTAGCTGACAGAGACAGACTCATCTGCACAATATTCCAGTAGTGTAGGGAAAAGTTCTCTGAGCTAGGAACGAGGATACCTTGAATTCAAGTCCTGCCTTTACTGGCCTTAGTTTTGATTTGTATGTACTTCTCTATTGTAATTAATAATGAAAGTTGTGACCTCAGCCCTGGATAGCTGTCAATTATAATGTACTGCACTCTATCCTTTGCAAATAAAATAATGGGGAAGTTATACAGGCCATGTTAGATGCAGTGGGGAACAGAACTGAACTGTAGCCATTCTGAGATGCTGTCTTTCAGATTGATTGATCCACATATATGTGCTTTGGGTATCCTGCCTTTAGCCACAACATTACGCTGCACTCCCAAAGCTAGGCATAGATATCTGGCACTTACAATGCAACAATATCGGCTTGAGCACCACAAGCACCCACCCCACCTTGGTACAATGGTTGGATCAGTAATGGGCAGTGACAGTGAAGGGGCCCAGGGTAACATTCACTTTCCGAGCAACCAGGTGGGAGTCCCACTAGGGCTGAGTGATTGTGCTTTTATTAATACTGGTAAACTGAGGCATGCCATACACTGTTCAGAGAACCCATAGCAGGAGAGACTCAGTGGGGGCCTGAACGAGGGGTTAACAAAGATGGGAAGCTGGATTTGGGGTTAGGACTAGAGTCTGTTATCTCAGGAAGGGTCTATGACCTGTTTGCAGAGCCTTAGCAGAACCCAAGAGAAGCATTTGGGGTTAGAGATATAGACCCTACAAGGCACTGCACAATCTGCTGCTGAAGCTCATTCCATGCTTCCAGGGGGTGGGGAGGGGCCCAGATGGGGCCACAGCCCAAGCAGGTCTCTGGAGAGGCCCTGTGTATGACAGGGATCTTAGAGGGTGGCCTGGCCTCTTGCAAAGACAGAGACAGGTCAAGGAAGAGCAAGTCCCTATGTTGTTTGTCATGATTGTGGGAAGGCAGCACACGCTAAAAGGTGCGGCCCTACTGAGAACTTTTGTCCTTGGGAAGAAGGACGGTGGCAAAGGGGAAAGCCTGGGTCCCCAGTAATGGACAAAACCGAGACAGTCCTGAGCGTGGAGCATCCAAACTGGGCAAATGGCAGCAGTGCTTAGAGTCTCAGCTAATTAAGGGAGATACCTTGGCTCCACACTCAGCCTGGGATTTTGAGAGCTTGAGGTCTTGTATAAGTAACTAGGAGAACCACGGCAGGCTCAGGAGCCTGAAACGACATGGCTGGAAAGGGAATTAAAGAGGTGCTCAGTTTTTAGTGTCTGTGAGTGCAAGAAAAAAAGCTGAAATTGATACTCTGCCCTCCAGATCCTTGAAGTTCAAACAGCTCTAGAAAATGCAGGCCTAGGTGAAGGGACTGGGCACTGAGGCAAAGACTCAGGAGACCCAGGCCCAGACCCAGACCCAGGAACTGAAGCAGAAGCATTCCCAGACTGTGGAGGAGATGACCGCATTGGAACCAAGCTACATGTGTGCAAGCAAACCTTGGGAGGGAAATCATGCAAGGTGGCCAGTTAGGTGAAAGTGCTTTTTCAGGATAAAAGGGACAAGCAGAATGAAGTAGGGACCTCGGTCCAAGATTAACAAGGGAGATGTACACCAAGAGTGACAGTGCAAAGAGAGAGGATGGATGAAATTACTGAGTGGCTTACTGGGTTACTAGTAACTCAGAGGTCTGAACCAGTCGGACAGCAAGCTGATTAGGTTAGCAAAAGACTGCAGATCTGGGGTTACAACTTAAGCAGGATGCAGGAAGAAACATAATCACTTTGGAGAGCAATGACATGAAGGAAAAGAGGTACTTGCGGAAATGTACGTCTGCCTTGTGATAGTAGGTGGCTTACCTGGAAAGATGAAACTCCAGTGACAAGGCTGCATGGCAGTATTGTATGTCCCATAGACTGACTTGGCCACAGACAGAGCAGGGAAGGCTTGGCAGTGGAATTAGATCCCTAGCAATCTGGAAGAAAGGCAGGAGGAGTTGAATAGCTGCTAGCCCAGGAGAAGAACTTCTTCAGTGTGACATGTTGGGACAGAGGCTTGGGAGAGGAAGGCGAAAGCCCTCTCCCAAACCAGAGCTGGGCAGAAGCTTTGGACTAGAAGGTGGAGCTAGAGCATCTCAATAAACAAATGTAAAATGTATAAAGATCAAGGGTTTGAAGAGATTCAGAGGTGCAAGGTTAGGAAGAATATCTGAGTTGGAGACAGAAAGAGATGTGGCTTGGAACAGCAGATAATGGAAATGAAATAGAACCTGGAAGCTGAAGCCAGCAAGCTCTTGAGACTGGCTGGAAAAGCTACACCTTTGAATGTCCTGGCAGCAGACAGCAACAATGGAGAGAAGAAGCCCAGCTTCACAGAACGCAGTCTAGAGCCCAGCAGATGTGTGACCAGAGCACTGAAGAACCCATGAAGATTTGAGATAAGCAGAAATAAGCAGTTGTCAGGTAGGGGGTCAGTGCAGAGTTGTTAGTGGACAAGTTGTGCATCTCTTACAATATTTCATTGAGAGAAACTGGCAGACCAACAAAGGAGGAGGTGTCCTGTGTAATACACAGCTGCTTGTTGTGGCGCTCTGTTCCTCTTTTGTGGTGTCTGGGTGACGTACGGAGGCTGATAAGCCTGCTACAGTCTTGGCTAGCAGAGCTGGGTCTCTAAGCTGCTCCTACTGTTAGATCCAGGGTTCCCAATCCAGGTTTGATCCTTGCTGCTTATAAGCCACCCATGGGCACAGCACTGCACCATGGACGCAGAAGTGGTGTGCAGGGCGGGTGTGTCAGAGATTGCAGTAGCTCCTATCACTACCCAGCAGACCCACATAGTAATGGACTGGAGAGATCTGGGGAGAGGGATGCTTCAGGCACCGGGCTGAAATCCTTGTACAACTTAGCAAACGGACAGATTCAGATGGTGGAGTGTCTTTGGAAGGTGGAAGATGCATGTTCCTCAAGGAAAAGAACCCTGGCAAAGGCCACATAGAGTAAGTAGGAGCTGACCTGCCTCGGAATAGAGAGAGAAAGGGGACCTGCAGTATTTGTGGCTAGAACAGGTGAAGTTGACTAAGCCCAGTACTGAAATGCTCCTGCACAGCCAGTTCATTGAGAACTTGAAGAGGCTGGAAGCTGAGATGCTTTAAAGAAATAATTGGAATTGGTAAAGAAGAGAGAATTGGGTTACTTCAGGAGCTAGATCACCTGGCTGAAGGGTATACTGGCTGACCAAGAAACCTGTTCTGCATCAAATACTGTAGTGACTTCATGCTTTTTAATATAAATAGATCATCACATTTGCCTGTTGCATAGTCCATTCATTTGCAAAGTCATTCTGCCTTTTATTCATTGAAGGACCTGGGGATTACAGTGGATGAGAACCTGGATATGAGTCAACAGTGTGCCCTTGTTGCCAAGACGGCTAACGGCATATTGGGCTGCATTAATAGGAGAATTGCCAGCAGATCAAGGGAAGTGATTATTCTCCTCTATTTGGCACTGGGGAGTCCACATCTAGAGTATTGCATCCAGTTTTGGGCTCCCCACTACAGAAAGGATATGGACAAATTGGACGGAGTCCAGCGGAGGGCAACAAAAATGATTAGAGGGCTGGGGCATGATTTATGAGGAGAGGCTGAGGGAACTGGGCTTGTTTTGTCTGCAGAAGAGAAGAGTGAGGGGGGATTTGATAACAGTCTTCAACTACCTGAGGGGGGATTCCAAAGAGGATGGAGCTAGACTGCTCTGAGTGGTGGCAGATGGCAGAACAAGGAGCAATGGTCTCAAGTTGCAGTGGGGGAGTTCTAGGTTGGATATTAGGAAAAACTATTTCACTAAGACGGTGGTGAAGCACTGGAATGGGTTACCTAGGGAGGTGGCGGAATCTCCATCCTTAGAGGTTTTTAAGGCCTGGCTTGACAAAACCCTGGCTGGGATGATTTAGTTGGGGTTGGTCCTGCTTTGAGCAGGGGGTTGGACTAGGTAACCTCCTGAGGTCTCTTCTAGCCCTAATCTTCTATGATTCTAAGTTGCTGTTGAAGTTTTCCTGTGTGTTAGTTTGATGAAATTGGGTTGTATGTATTGTTTTCAGTATCTGTTGGAGATGGAAGTCAAATCTCTGTGGAGTGCTGGAGTGTGTTATTGACAGCGTCGTAGGTGATGTGTAAATTGCCAGGAGTGCAGGAGACTTTTTTCTTTTGGTTCTACAGTGTGTATTCTGATTGCAACATTAACGATAGCCTATTAAGTTTGTGTCAGTATTGTTAGCATGATTTCTTTTAGAACTTGCACCTGTAGAATAATTTTAGCTGCTACTGTATCTTTCAGAGAATTGGAATAAAGGGCAAGCACAATATCAGTTTATCCTGGAGATTTTAGCTACTTAGTGTGAAATTTAATTTGCAAGTAGTGGACTGATAATTCCATGTGCTCAGCTTTTTAACATTGTAGTATAGTTGATTGTGTAGTGTTTAACGAACCTTTTCTGGGTAAGTAGTTTATTTACTGCATGGTGAATGTGACTGTATATTCTATATTAGGGATTTAGGTTTCTTATCTGAGGAACGTGACGCAGCGTTGCCAACCCCAAGCATTCAAAAATTGAGTCAGTCCTCTTCCCCCCTCCCCTCCCCAAATTATGAGATTTTAAAGAATAACTATTCAGTCGTTTTTATTTGTCTTCTAAATTTTGAAATCTTTTAGGGTTCATGTTTTCTAGCTTTTCCCTGCAATCATCAGGACTAGGGGGAAGAAAGAAGCTGAGATTAGGAAAGAAGCTGAGATTATTACTTACAGGGCTCTAGAAGCTGGGGCTATCAGAAAAGCGCCAAAATTTGCAAGACTCACAATAAAATCGTGCTTTGGCAACACTGGAGATATAAGAAATTAATGCTACAAATCAGATGTTTACTACAGTGCAGATGGGCAGTACTGCTGATGATTGGTATAATGTGAATGGACCTAACATATTTCATTTCCAGATTTTTATTTGTGAACACTGCATGAGTTGGATATTTTGTTCAGTGTGTGTGAACTGGAGTAACATCAGTTCTCAAGTTCTTTCCATTTATACCTGAAAGGAACTGAACAGATCACTAGGACTGAGGAGAATTATTCCTGGTTGAAGCCTAGTTGGTGGGGGTGGGGGTGAGAGTGAGAGTGGAGAGAGAGGAAAGACTGCAACTGCCTGCATAGAGAAGTATCTTGAAAATCAGAAATAGGGTATAAATCCTTAGTCTCGCAAATGGTGGGTAGGTTAGCCATGTAAATCACTTTTACATACTCAAAACCAGGGGAGCACTGTCTGCCTCTTAAAGGAGAAATGTAATGTAATTTACCTTATTTCAGCTGAGAAAACTTGTTTGATTTAGTCTGATATTTTTATTAGTGCAGGTTTTAAAAGACCTGGTCCTCCATTGTTGCACAGATGTTAACAAACTGAATGTTGCTTGTTAGGAAATGCTAAGTAAAATACTGTTCGACTTGATGAAATATTTTCAAATGTCACTTACCTCAGTCAGAAACTAATTAACATCTTTGGCTTCATTGGGACACTGTATCCTCCTTAATGTCTTAATCATCAAGAATGTGACTTGCTACTGCAGAAGACCTATATTAGCAAAATTGTTTGAATGGATTTGCCAAGGTATCCACGGAGTTATGACTGCTTTATTTTTATTAACTTGACAATGAAGCTAACACTCTCATAAGCTGATTCCCTCTTGACCAGATCTGGCCATTGATTGATTTCTTTCTTGGCATTTTGGACAATACAGAGCTGTTGAAAATGCATGGGATGTAAATGAAGGAGATTGAGATGACTGCACTTCTTGTTAGTTTCTCAGGATAACACTTTGCCCATGAAACCCGTTTTATTCAGCATTTTTAGTCTCTAATAATGATAATTGAAACGTGACTTTTAATAGTTATGCAATTCTGTGACTTCCAGTGAATGAACTAGAACTTATCTTTTTTGCTTTAGGCTTTCAGATAAACTTCTGTGAAAAGGCACAAAGTAAGCTACAAATTTTATAGTATTATGCTACTTTTATTTTTATTTTTTTATATCAGTCTTGGTTCTGGGAATGTATCCACTGTTGTTCCAACTAACCAACCATGGCAATTATACATTGATTGAGCTTCCATTTTTCATATTGCTTAAAAAGTTTAAAAACAAAAACAAAAAAACCACAAATGGTTTTCTATTAGGCCATTGGTTGTAAAACTTGCACGTCTTTTACACTTACATGTCTGTAACAAGTGAATAATGAACTAGAGGTACACAGATAGTCCTGTTATTCATTGGAGTTTCACACACTGCCAAACTCCAGTGGAGTATGAATCAGGTGGGATTTGACTTTTTGAATTGCAGCTGCTTTATTAAACTAGAAGTGTTCCTCAAAGAACGCTTTGCTTCTTATGTAACTTTATATTAAGAAAAATGAATTAAGTTAAACAGTGCAACATATTTGGATCTGAGCACCTAAAAAGTTCCTTGTGTAGGTAATGGTCACATTGATATTGATTTGGATCATTGTTACTATCTGTGCACCTCTGTGGAAGGAGGGGAGTAATGTAGATAAGTTCCTAAACTTGGCTGGCTATTTCAATTGAGGCTAGACTTTTGGAAGGTGAGACTAAAATCAGTCATTGCAAAGCAATTTTTGATGACTAATGGAAGCTCTTTAGGATTAATTTTTTTTTATTGTTTCTCTAATGGCTTTTCATACTTTGCATTGCTATGTCACTCAAATCACAGTACCCTTCACAATTGCCTGTCATGAGTTAGTGGAGTTTTATTGGAGACCAAAACATAGTTTTGATGGCACCTCTATTTGGTAAATGTTCTGTAGTTCAGTAAAAATCCACTCTGCATCTCATTCTGCATTTTAAATATATATTTTTAATTTTTATTTGCACTTGATAAATATGCATATTTATTTTAACTGAAGTCAGATATCTAGAGTTAATTGCTAATATTCAATAATTGGTGTCTTGGAATTTAAAGACTGATATCCAGTATACATGCTCGCTAGAAAAATGAATATAAACTAATTTATTTTGAGATGCTCTAATGAGAATATCCTGCATTGTGGGTTGACAGGGTTTATATGTCTGTTAACTGCTATTTGCAGACCACTGCGTCTCTGTTTGGAAAACTTTTACAAGGCATGCATCTGATGAAGTGGGTTTTAACCCATGAAAGCTTATGCCCAAATAAATGTGTTAGTCTCCTCGTTCTTTTTGCTGATACAGACTAACACGGCTACCACTCTGAAACCTTTTACAAGAGGTACACTTACAAAAGATTCAGTGCATAGCAGGCCAACTTGAGTCACCACTGTGCCAGTGGGACTGAACTGGAGAACAATGCATGTCCTTTAACAATATGGTTTGTCCTAGAGTGTGGCAAATTCTAAAGTTCCTCTGGAAAGCAGTGTTTTCAAATCCATTTTATAAAATAAAAACTTTACACAAAACTTACGTAAAACTCCCAGGTATTCAGTCTTCCTAGTGAATGCCTAGCTGATTGCTGCTCAGATCAAAACATGTTTTCTTAAAAACCAAACAAGCAAACTGACCCCCCCCTCCCCATAACGTCTGGTTAGTTTACTGTGATGATAAATGGGTGTTCCTGGACCACAGGTGAAACAGTTTGTTATACAGGGAATTTCTTTCTGAGAAAAGCTGGCATACTAAGTTCTGACATCAAACTTGACATTTTAGGAAAGGTTGCCTTAATATTTGCTCAGGACATTGTCCTTAATCTTGTGTCAGCCTCTTACAGATCCTTTTCTGTACCATGGACACTGAAAACTTTCTGACCAGAAATACCTCTGCAGAGTTTGAATTTATTTATTTACTTATTTCTCCACTAGGGACTCTTGCATAAAACCAGGATCTTTTTTCAGTCCACATGCTCCAACTTCTTATTCCCCACCTGCAACAAGAATGTTCATGGGGAAATAATCTTTTCCACTAGACGTGGTCCTGCTGTGTCAGAGGAGTCTGGCTTTGTGAAGGGAATAAGCAGCTGAACTCTTAAACAGAACACAGGTCCCTGATAATGAAATGAAACAAAAGTATGGGCTCGGCCAGCAGAATGGTATGTATGCAGAGCAAGGGTCATTCCAAAATTTCACAGGAAGCACAAGCGTGCAGACAGAGATCTCCATCAGTGAACTGATGAGAGGACCTCAAAGAAGGAAGTTGTCATTTTGCCCCCTGAAGGAGTTGAGAGCTTCTCAGGTAGGAATATGCTAAGCACAGAGTAAACCAATGAGTAAGAGGGAGACATCTTTGCCAGCCCAGTGGAATAAAATGCATCTATCATCTAAGAGCTTGGAAAAAATCATCTGGGCTGTGTTTCTGTCAATGACCTATGTACTGTGTATGCCAAACATCCCAGGAACACAGTGCTAGGTCAGCCAGTGGGGACTCCAGAAGAAATGAAAGTTTTCTTTAAAGTCATGTTACTGTATGTTTGAGGTCCATTAATTTGGGTGAAAGCTGTTTTGTATCTGCGTCTGAAGGCTGAAATGTGATTTAGTACGATCTTCTTTGGCAGTGATGTGCACTCACCTTGGATGATGGAGACAGTCCCCCTAGTATATTGTTGAGATGGAGGATGTAGGGGTATCTGTTGTGAGTTGCTTGCAGTTGCCGTGTGGAGAATTTACAAGGTAGTGTTCCAGTTGTGCAAACACTTACACACGTACATAACATTAAACATGTGAGTAGTCCCATTAAAGTCAGTGCATCTGCTTACATATTTAAAGATTTTGCAGGATCAGTACCTAGCAGCAAATACAGAGGCATTCACAGGGGCTGAACTCAAACCTCTTGCCTGTTTATCAAAGCACCTTAGTTCATCTTTAAATGCAGGTGGAAAATAATAGTAGATTAAAAATAACTGATCTGTATTCAGAACATTTCACTAAGGAATAACTATCCATGTAGATCTTTCAGTTCCTGCACACTCATCTGTTTCAATCATTACATATACAGGAAATGTTGGCAAAAAATAATTTTGAACTGAAAACTTCACATGTAAAACTTCCTTGGAAGCTTGTTACATCTGGCAAAAAGAGCAAGGCCAACAAATGGGTTTACCTGCCTCCTTAATCTTGATCAGTCCTTGGAAAATTGAAAGTGATTTTGATCTTAGGTAAATTAAAATATGTATATTTAAAATTAAAATTATGTATATTCCATAAGATTACTGCTAGTGTCCATTCTTGAAATGAATTCAATTGGCTTACATAATTCAGTTCCTAATTGTTGCCATAAGGTGACAAAATGTGAAAGGCTCAACAGTCTTCAGAGGGAAGTGTTTGAAGAGTCTAAGTCCTGCCACACTATAGACTTCTAAATAAATTGTTGTACACAGCCCTCTCCACCTTGGAAATCTGTATACTAAAGTGGGGGAAAAAATTTGTTGGTTGAGAATGAGGGAGGAAAACCTCTAATGTATTTTGTTGAGACAGAAGTTTTACTTGTTAGCACAGCAGGCCCTCTGAGAGAAGATGCTTAGAAATACTTAAGGGTAAATATCGGTGTTTATGTACTTCTGACAAATCGTTGCTCATCATTTGAGGGGTATTTTGTGCTGAAAGGCGTTTGGGCTTGTGAGGTGAATATTTTAATAAATGAAGTAAGTGAGTAGTTAAAATATCAAGGGAACTTTTTGACCAACAGAATTTGCTAGTTGTCATAAAACAAGTTTTCAACAGAAAATAAGTTTAGTGTGTAGTAAAAATGGCAGACTACTGGACTAAGTGCTTCCCATTATAAATGCTGATTTTTAAAGGGTGGCAATTTTGCTCACTTAAACTTACCATTAAAATAGTTTCCATATGTATTTTTTCATCAAAATTGGGTTTAGAAGAATGTTGGCAGAAGTATTAGCTGAATATTTTGTGTGCATGTTTAGCAGAAATGTCATGTCCTTTTAGAATTGAGAGTGTGTGAAAACATTTCAGTTGTTCTGTGATAGTCTTTGAGCAGGTAAATAATATTTGACTTGTGCACAAATTTTTCAGAAGTGGTCTGCACCCAGCAGCTCCACGGAGCATTAGGAGAGCTGTTGGCTTTTGAGCACTTTTGAAAATCTGACCCTATTTTTTTATGAATACAACATAAGAATTAAATAAGAGGTAAGCTAATTGAATGTACAGTTGTATTACAGCATTCTAGTTTGTTAGTCCTAAATAGCACGCAGCCCAGCTTCTCCTTCTCCTTGGCCTCCTTGCAGATGAGCAACAATTTATACCGCAAATCTATTTTTCTGCCAAAGAAACACAAATTGGACTGTTTATTTGCAGATGTTCTTTCAGTTTTGCATGCTTGAGGGTGGAAAGCTGAAGCAAATGGGTATTGATATTCCATGCTGGGCAAAAGTTGTGCAATCTGAGTTTGTTTGCAGGTTCTCCCTTTTGAATCCGTGAAGTAGACACCTGAATTACTGTTGTATACCCACAGAAATTGGCAATATTTGATCTTAAATTCCCCACAATCCTTTCACAGTATCTGTTTGTTAAATTCAATGTATGTGCTGCACCCTTAAGAATTTCAGCTCTGCCTACTTTGGTGCTTTGTTTAAACTGTGGATTGCTGACTGAGGCAGATGAGACAGTGGTTTTCTGCCAAGCTGCGTGTTAGACACCATTGTGCTAACCAGTCTTACTACTAATATTACTTGATGAGGGGGAAAGCTGCAGTGTGATCAACTTCCTGATCTCCAAAAAAAAATAAATCCAACTTTCCTTTCCCAGCAGCTTGTGCCAGCAGCTTCTGTCTTGTGCACTCAGGCACAGCTCCAGGAAGTAACTGAAAGCAAGATTGAGCATACAACTTCTGTTTCCCCAGAGAAAGATAGCCTGTTTCCATTTCCCTTTGCATTTTTCTCCAAAGATGATATCAAAAATATTAAAATCCTCTGAATACCAAGCAGCAGGGTCCAGTTGAGCCTGAGTGCACAGCCTCTCACCTTCAGAAGCCCTAAAGTTGATATCTGTTTGCTCTCTTGCTGTGTTGAAACGGTCAGAAGGGGAGAGGCCTGTTCCCCAGTCCGGTTCTTTTATACACTTTTTCCATTAACCACTGTTTGCTGATAAGTATGTGTGTGTGGAAAGCCAAAATGAAGAACATTGTCTGTCTTCAACAGCCAGGAAAGTGGTCAAAAGACCTTTTATAGTTTTATCTGCATTTTGTCTGTTTCTGGGGTGATTGTTTAAACAATTTGAAGTACCTCTTCTTTGATAATTAAGGCAGTGTTCCAACTCAACTTTATTTTTCCTGGTTGAGAAGCTGTGGAATTTGCTCAAAGCTGTTAGAAGTGTTGTCATCATCAAGAATTCTTTTTCAGGCTAGCTGTTTTCAACTGTTGCTACTTTGTAGGTTCTTTCTTTAATACTACATCTTTCCCATGTTATCTGTTGTACTGTATTGTATTTATAAATTACCAGTCACCATCGAACCATCCTCCAAAAGCCTTCACACGTGGTTCTAAACAGCCACCTCTCAACATGTCTAGGTGGCACCACAGAACAGTTACACAATCCTGTAGTGAAAATATAAACTTTTTGGCAACAGCTTAAGGCTGTTCATTAGTTTTAACATTTGTATGTCTGAGTTTGAATTCTTCTTCTGTTCAAAGTTTATATAACTCCAATGCAAATGAATTGGATAGCGCTTACTGACTTTTTCCACCCTCAGGTTCCACAGCAAGGGGGTTACAAAAAGCCTTTAGGAGACTGTTCAGCAGCCAGTCAGATCCCCAGCTGGTACTCTGTCATTTACATTCAGATGTAAAGCATCTCTTGTTTGGGGATTAGGGACAATTGGAGGAGGCTAGGAGTGGAGGATTCAATCTAGACTGCAAGCTCTAAAAGAAATTGAGGACACGCATGAAGCTGGGAACTGGAACAAGTGCTGTCTTCTGATGCAGTTTTTTTAGGGGCTTTAGGAGGTGATAATTTCCTAAAATTGAGGTTAGAACTGGAATTCTGTGTGTACCAGGATAAAGGTCTACCCTTGCTTACCTTTTGTTGGGGGAATTGGTTATATTTGAGCACAAAATGGTGCGTTCCATGGGTTTTAGATTTGGAGATCTTCTGCGATGATTGTGTCAGTCAGTGAGATCAACTTACTAGATCTTGCAGTTCGATAGGAACCCTAATAGCTACCTTCACCTTTTTCTTGACCAGAAGTGAATGTTGGAGGAACAGTACATCTTATTGAACTAGATCCCAGAAGAAGAGAATCCAGAGCTCTTAATAGAAGTGCTACTTGCAGATTGCAATTTATATTTCTAGAGCCAAAACCTTCAAGGTGTCTCATGTAGACATCTTCAGAAGCACATTGGATTTTTAGTCCTCTGCAACTTTACATAATAGGAAAACCATTAAATCCCTATCTTCCTGCCTTGGTTTGCAGAGTGACCTGACACTGCAAGCTGCACTCTATTATTATGCATCCAATGAAGTGAGCTGTAGCTCACGAAAGCTTATGCTCAAATAAATTTATTAGTCTCTAAGGTGCCACAAGTCCTCCTTTTCTTCTATTATCTATGAACACTTATGCTTCAACATCCTGTTGTAAATAGAAATATTTGATTAAGCTTTAAGACCAGTTGTGATAATTCCTTTGTTCCCAATTAGTTTCCTTTCAAGGTGCCTTTTTTCCTTGCACTTTACTTTACTTTATCTCATTAACAACTTGAAAGTTCTGTTTTCAAAGCTGCAGTAACTGTAGAAATTGTACAGTGTCTTATGTTTGAGACTCAAACAAAAGGCCTCTGATGGCATCTCACAATGACTGACTCTTCCATGCCAAAGAACTATGTGAAACAATCCATTTTGTTTCTTGAAACTTTGTATCGGGGAAATTTGTGCATTTGAACAAAGACTAAGCTGTCATTTTCAAAGAGAATGGAAAAGCCCGGTGGTACGGATGCATACTCACAGAAATCTGTAGTTATGGTGACAGCCAGTTATATACCCCAATTTGGAATGGAGGACAATGCCACAAGACTCAAGAACCATCAGTACCATCTATGAATTCTAAGGGAGAACAGTGACTGAAAGCTATCGTATTCTGTTTCCAGCCAGATTGAGAGCACCTTGATATGTTGATTTATAAGTAACTAGTCAAATCCTTCCAGAAATGCAGTGCAGTTATAGAGCAGCAGGAAGCACAATTGAAATGCTGTTTGTTTCTTGACGGTTAAGAAAAATGTAGGAAATTAGATCTAAACTTATGTATAGTCTCCAAAAATATCAAAGTGATGTTTGTGAGGGAGCTTCCCCAACTTTGAACAGACCAAAAATGACTCAGTTTTTGAGAACTGTGCATTCCCAGTAAAAGTGTGATTTGGAAGTCCATCGGCTCCTGAGCTAGTAATGACCAAGTAAATAAGACCTGCTTCTGAACCAAGGCTCACTACCCCTACCTACAGGGACCTTCTGAGCTAAAGAGTGAGCGTGTGGGCTCTTTGCCTTTAAGAACTGCGACTTGAATGACAACAATGACAGCATTGTCCTCTGACAGACCACAGGGAGCTCGAAGTCCCAGGGGTAGGTCATCCACCTGAGCTTCCTTTAAGAGGAAGACCTCCATGTGAAACCAAACATCTTCTGAGACTTCATGGGCCAGAACAGGTTCTCACCGAAGTTTGGTCTCAAGCTGGTTCCAACCATATGGCATGAAAGCACCTGGTTCCAAAAAACAGAACTTTAGGAAACAGTACGGCACTGACCCTGGAACTATTTACTTCTGTGACTCCAACACCAAGTCTTTTGGCACCAGAACAAAGTTGATCAGAACAGTGCACCATCACTGTAGTGGAGATTGCTACATCACCTTGACAAGATCCAGTTCCTGCACAGCTGTCAATTCTGCGTGGCACTGTTGAGATACTTGTCACTGATGGACCTGCAGATGCACAGACAGCTGCAGCAGCACAGGAGCTAGCAAACAGAGCTGTAAACAGGGGAGTTTGAGTGGGAGTTCTGTTGGAGGAGAATGTATTTGGTTTTGGTTTTATAGTATTTGTATGTGTAGAGGCTTGTAGGGGCTTTGTGCTGGGAGAGAAGCTGAGCCCTGATTCGGGGCTTCTCTGACTAGGGGTCCTAAAAGGCAGCCAGCCAGTCAGGCAGCGGCACAGACAGCTGGAGTGGCACAGGAGCTAGCAAACAGAGCTGTAAACAGGGGAGTTTGAGTGGGAGTTTGTAAGGGGAGTTTGTGTTGTGGTGCTTGTTTGGGGTGTGTGTTTTTTTTTTTTTTTGTTGTGGGTGGTGGTGTTTTGGTGTGGTTTGTGTTTCCCAGATTAATAGGATTTAGGTGGCAAGGCTATGACCGATACAGAGGCAGCAGTGGGAGTGACCCATGTCGTGGAAGACACACTGAGGATGACTGGATGTGGAAGCTGTGGTATGTACATGATCCTGGAGGGGGCACCTGGTAAGAGTTTTGTCTGTATGAAATGCCGTCTGATAGAGCTGATGGAGGAAAAGATCCGAGGTTTGGAGATGCAGGTGGAAAGTCTGGTAGAGTTTAGGAAGGGGTTTGAGCAGATTATGGAGCAAAGACATGAGGTATCTGAAGGGAAAAGCTCAGACTTGCAGGTGGAATCAGGGCTGGGGAATTCTGAGGGGAGACTGGGTGAGGAAAGTGGTCAGTGGAAGCATGTGACTAAAAGAACCAGGCAGAGGAAAAGACGAGCTAGTGAAGGAGAAATAGAGCTCAAGAATAGGTTTGCAGAGTTGGAAAATGAAGAAGGGGCTCAGCAGGTAGTCACTGAAGGTGGAAGGGCAAGGAAGAAGAGAAGAGCGGCTAGTCCTATAGAAAAAGGGAAAGAGTTAATGGAGATTACACCAAATATGAGCCCCGGAGGATACAGGATGGGTTAAAGAGGATTACAAGGGAGAATAGGAATGGAAAGAACTTGCAGCCAGAGGGAACAGGGGATAGACTGGAGAATAGCACCGTCACTAGGAAAAGGCAGGTCTATGTGATTGGGGACTCTTTACTGAGAAGAATAGATTGGCCTGTAACCAGAGCTGATCCAGAGAATAGGAGGGTGTGCTGTCTTCCAGGTGCTAAGATACGGGATGTAGACCTGAGGTTGAAAAGGATTCTAAAGGGAGCGGGAAAGAATCCCCTCATTATCCTTCATGTGGGAACAAATGATATGGCAAGATTCTCGCTGGAAAATATTAAGGGAGACTATGCTAGGCTGGGGAAGACGCTTAAGGAAATCGAGGCTCGGGTGATCTTTAGTGGGATTCTGCCTGTTCCTAGAGAAGGGCAACAAAGGTGTGACAAGATTATGACTATCAACAGATGGCTTAGGCAGTGGTGCTATAAGGAGGGCTTTGGGATGTATGGCCACTGGGAGGCATTCATGGACAGAGGACAGTTCTCTCAGGATGGACTTCATCTGAGTGGGGAAGGAAATAGACTTCTAGGATGGAGGCTGGCACAACTGATTAAGAGAGCTTTAAACTAGGAATTTGGGGGAGATGATTGGGAGATGTCCAGGTAATCTCCATGCCGGATTTTAGCATTGAGAGGAAAGAAAACGAAGTAAGAAAGGATACAGCCCTGGGTAGGAGGAAGGGCAGTGTAGATACCAATCTAATAGGTTATACTGGCTGTAGAATGACCGTGCCTAATAGGGTACAGAATGTGAGTGAGGCCAAACAGCAAAAATTAAGATGTTTGTACACTAATGCGAGGAGCCTAGGTAACAAAATGGAGGAACTAGAGCTACTGGTGCAGGAAGTGAAACCAGATATTATAGGGATAACGGAAACATGGTGGAATAGTAGTACATTGGGGAAGAAAACTATTAGAGCCTCCCCTGGGATAGTGCTTGGGGTGTGCTATAGACCGCCAGGATCTAATTTGGATATGGATAGAGCCCTTTTTAATGTTTTTAATAAAGTAAATACTAATGGAAACTGTGTGATCATGGGAGACTTTAACTTCCCAGATATAGACTGGAGGACGAGTGCTAGTAATAATAATAGGGCTCAGATTTTCCTAGATGCGATAGCTGATGGATTCCTTCAGCAAGTAGTTGCTGAACCAACTAGAGGGGATGCCATTTTAGATTTGGTTTTGGTGAGTAGTGAGGACCTCATAGAAGAAATGGTTGTAGGGGATAGTCTTGGCTCAAGTGATCATGAGCTAATTCAGTTCAAACTGAACGGAAGGATTAACAAAAATAAATCTGCAACTAGTGTTTTTGATTTCAAAAGGGCTCACTTTCAAAAATTAAGAAAATTAGTTAGGGAAGTGGATTGGACTGAAGAATTTATAGATCTAAAGGTAGAGGAGGCCTGGGATTATTTTAAATCAAAGCTGCAGAAGCTATCGGAAGCCTGCATCCCAAGAAAGGGGAAAAAATTCATAGGCAGGAGTTGTAGACCAAGCATCTCGGAGAGGTGATTAAGAAAAAGCAGAAAGCATACAGGGAGTGGAAAAAGGGAGGGATCAGCAAGGAAAGCTACCTTATTGAGGTCAGAACATGTAGGGATAAAGTGAGACAGGCTAAAAGTCACGTAGAGTTGGACCTTGCAAAGGGAATTAAAACCAATAGTAAAAGGTTCTATAGTCATATAAATAAGAAGAAAACAAAGAAAGAAGAAGTGGGACCGCTAAACACTGAGGATGGAGTGGAGGTCAAGGATAATCTAGGCATGGCCCAATATCTAAACAAATACTCTGCCTCAGTCTTTAACAAGACTAAAGAGGATCTTAGAGATAATGGTAGCATGACAAATGGGAATGAGGATATGGAGGTAGACATTACCATATTTGAGGTAGAAGCGAAACTCAAACAGCTTAATGGGACTAAATCGGGGGGGGCCCAGATAATCTTCATCCAAGAATATTAAAGGAATTGGCACGTGAAATTGCAAGCCCATTAGCAAGAATTTTTAATGAATCTGTAAACTCAGGGGTTGTACCGTATGATTGGAGAATTGCTAACATAGTTCCTATTTTTAAGAAAGGGGAAAAAACGTGATCCGGGTAATTATAGGCCTGTTAGTTTGACATCTGTAGTATGCAAGGTCTAGGAAAAAAATTTTGAAGGAGAAGGTAGTTAAGGACATTGAAGTCAATGGTAAATGGGACAAAATACAACATTGTTTTACAAAAGGTAGATCGTGCCAAACCAACCTGATCTCCTTCTTTGAGAAAGTAACAGATTTTTTAGACAAAGGAAACTCAGTGGATCTAATTTACCTAGATTTTAGTAAGGCGTTTGATACCGTGCCACATGGTGAGTTATTAGTTAAATTGGATAAGATGGGGATCAATAGGAAAATTGAAAGGTGGATAAGGAATTGGTTAAAGGGGAGACTACAACGGGTCCTACTGAAAGGTGAACTGTCAGGCTGGAGGGAGGTTACCGGTGGAGTTCCTCAAGGATCGGTTTTGGGACCAATCTTATTTAATCTTTTTATAACTGACCTTGGCACAAAAAGTGAGAGTGTGCTAATAAAGTTTGCGGATGATACAAAGCTGGGAGGTATTGCCAATTTAGAGAAGGACCGGGATATCCTACAGGAGGATCTGGATGACCTTGTAAATTGGAGTAATAGTAATAGGATGAAATTTAATAGTGAGAAGTGTAAGGTCATGCATTTGGGGATCAATAACAAGAATTTTAGTTATAAGCTAGGGATGCATCAATTAGAAGTAACGGAGGAGGAAAAGGACCTTGGAGTATTGGTTGATCATAGGATGACTATGAGCTGCCAATGTGGTATGGCCGTGAAAAAAGCTAATGCGGTCTTGGGATGCATCAGGAGAGGTATTTCCAGTAGGGATAAGGAGGTTTTAGTACCATTATACAAGGCACTGGTGAGACCTCACCTGGAATACTGTGTGCAGTTCTGGTCTCCCATGTTTAAGAAGGATGAATTCAAACTGGAACAGGTACAGAGAAGGGCTACTAGGATGATCCGAGGAATGGAAAACTTGTCTTATGAAAGGAGACTCAAGGAGCTTGGCTTGTTTAGCCTAACTAAAAGAAGGTTGAGGGGAGATACGATTGCTCTCTATAAATATATCAGAGGGATAAATACCGAGGAGGGAGAGGAATTATTTAAGCTCAGTACCAATGTGGACACAAGAACAAATGGATATAAACTGGCCACCAGGAAATTTAGACTAGAAATTAGGCGAAGGTTTCTAACCATCAGAGGAGTGAAGTTTTGGAATAGCCTTCCAAGGGAAGCAGTGGGGGCAAAAGATCTATCTGGCTTTAAGATTAAACTCGATAAGTTTATGGAGAAGATGGTATGATGGGATAACATGGTTTTGGTAATTAAATATTCATGGTAAATAGGCCCAATGGCCTGTGATGGGATATTAGATGGGGTGGGATCTGAGTTACCCAGGAAAGAATTTTCTGTAGTATCTGGCTGATGAATCTTGCCCATATGCTCAGGGTTTAGCTGATCGCCATATTTGGGGTTGGGAAGGAATTTTTCTCCAGGGCAGATTGGAAGAGGCCCTGGAGGTTTTTCGCCTTCCTCTGTAGCATGGGGCACGGGTCACTTGCTGGAGGATTCTCTGCTCCTTGAAGTCTTTTTAAACTAGAATTTGAGGACTCCAATAGCACAGACATAGGTGTGAGGTTTTTTGCAGGAGTGGTGGGTGAAATTCTGTGGCCTGCGTTGTGCAGGAGGTCAGACTAGATGAGCATAATGGTCCCTTCTGACCTAAATATCTATGAATCTATGTGCCTAGAGCCTCAGTCCCCCTTGCTGTTGACTTCAGCACGACAGTGAGCGCCAACTCTATCTAGTAGCGCAGCACCATTGGTTCTTAACACACCGAGGGCCAGTGCACCAATTGCACAGCCAGACCACGCGGCGCCAAGTTGCGTCCTTCATGGTGCCATTCATTCAGATGCCCCACCAGCCCCTCCCAGTTTTTGCACAGCCACAAGTAGAAGAGCAGGCATTGAAAAGTGAACTACTGCACTGGTGACCCTTTCCTCCCCTTACCCGGATGAGTCCCTGTTGCCACGCACAGCCCCACAAATGGACAACTATAAGGGTTTCCAAGACCTATTAAAAAGGGTGGCTGAGACCCTCCAAATCCCTATTGAGGAGATGCAAGAACAGACACACAAACTGGTAGACATGCTTCAAGTTTCTACAGTAGGCAAGTTAATGAGGTCCTAGTTAATGAGGTCATTATGGATCCAGCCAGAACCTTGGGGCAGACATCTGTCTTGGCACCATCTACATACACCTGGGCAGATTAACAATATCAGGTGCCTCCTGAGGGTGTGGAATTCATTTACACTAACTCTGTCCCATTCTCCCTCAAAGTCACTGTTGCAAACAAAAAGGCAGAACAATTCAGACCCACACAAAAGGAAAAAGAGTAAAGAGACTAGATTTATTTGTCTGGAAAGCCTACTGTGACACGAGAAGACCAGGTGCCACCTCATGCCAAAGCCCAGAGGTCTCAACTGAACAGTGACAAATACATAACTAGAATCCGTCTGGATCACCGTGTGTTAGTATTGTTAAAATAGGTATTGGAATTGTACAAATGTGCTTTGTGTTGAGACTTTATGGAATGCTTGTAATTTTCTGCATGCATTGATCTCACTTATAATATCTGTATCCCATGTTATAAGGCAATATTTTAACTGTTGACTCTGGCTGTAAATTACAAGACAGGAGAGAAGCATTAACGAGTGTGAAATACTAGTTTCCAACAGGAGCTGTTGTTTCCTGCCCAAAAAAAGAACATCTATCAACACCAGAGGAATTGTTGTAGAATATCAGAGGACAAAAGACTTTGCTGATTGCTCCCCACCTGTCCCATTGCAACTTGAAGCAGAAGGGTCAGTGGCTTTAGAAAGATCATGCTTGGGCCAGAGCACGATGTATCCTCAAAAACAGCAGGAAGCCTTCTACAAGAAGGTCGCTAAGTTGCCAACTGGAAGTAGTTTTCCATCTGGTGTCAACAGCATAACGTACCTCCTTAAATCTGGGATCCCACTTATTTTGGACTGCCCTCTTTCTTTGAAGACTTTGAAGCCTATCTATCACTTCACTGCTCATGTATCTGGTATTTAGCAATGCCTTCTATCATGCGGTGGAGAACTCCTTGGTTTTTACCCATCCCACAACCATGAAGTTCCTGAAAGGCATCATCAGAATCTTTTTCATGGTACTACAACTTGCACCAGCCTGGGACCTGAACTTGGTACAGTACTTGTAGCACTTACGATTCTGCTGTTTGAGCCTTTGGCTTTCTGCTCTCTTTTGTACCTCCCTATGAAGCTGCCCTTCTAGAAGAGTGGGTGAGCTTGGGGCCTTCTTGGCAGACCCCCCTACATGGTGTTCTAAAGGAATACAGTATGCTTAAGAATTCATCCCGAAGGTTCCTTCTGATTTGCACTTGAATCAACCTGGTCATTTGCCCATCTTCTATCCAAAACCTCACAATAACAGGGAGGACAAGAAGCTCCACTCTTTGGCTATCTGATGAGTTTAGCCTTCTGCTTGCAGAGGATGAACACTTTAGGTCTCTGTGGCTATTCCTCTCCATCGCTGATAGAATGAAAGGAGAAGTGATTTCTTCAGAAAGACTCCTGAAATGGATTTCAGGGTGTCCTTCTCCTCTGTTATGAGTTTATGGAAGCCCCTGAGGGTGTTAGGGCTCTACTAGAGCACAAGCTGCCTCAATGGCTTCCCTGCAGGGAGTTCCCTTCTCAGAAATCTGTGGAAAGGTGACTTGGGACCTCGGTCACCTTAACTAGGCATTATGCCCTTGTTCAAGCTTTGTCTGTGATGCCTCCTTTGGTTCAGTGATCCTGCAATCTGTGATGCAGCATAAATCTTTATACCCTCCTCTACAATGAGTACTGCTTGGAAGTCACCCACAGTGAATACCCATAGGGACCTGCACTTGAGAAAGAAATGGAGGTTACTTGCCTTATAGTAACTAGTGTTCTTCAAGATGTTTGGTCCCTGTATGTACTCCACAACTTGCTCTGCTTGAACTCTCTCCTGATTTACAGTATAGCAGGAAATGTAGAGGTGTTCAGTTTGCACTGCACCTTATAAATTAGTTCATAGCGTGAGGAGGTGCAGGGTGCAAGCGCTGACCAACAGATACTGCTATTGAATAACTTCCAGTCTCAGTCACATGGAGCACATGCACAAGCTCAGTGAATATCCATAGGGACCCACACTTGAAGAACTCTGGTTGCTACAAGGTAAATTGATCTATGTTTTCTCCCTTAAACCAAAGCAAAAACAGGATAGGGGTGCTCACCAGGTCCCTAGGGATGTTCTTACATCCCACTGGTCCACAGAGCATTTGGTCCATGGATAGCTCTGTCGTAACATAGTGCTGCCTCTCCTCTTCATTTCCAGTTGCTGCATTAATGGCATTAAAGACACCTAGAACTACATTACCTTGCAGATATTACTTTTCCAAATAAACAAATTCTGTAATTGTCACAGAGAAATAAGCGATGGAGAGATGTCTGTGAGAGAGGCTCTGCATGAGGGAGAAGCTTGAGAGACCCAGTGCTACTTCATTTCTCTGGCAGAACTGTGAAAAGACCTGTGCAATTCAAGGACTGCAAGTCCCGAAAAGCTGAATGGGCCATCATTGACAATAGCAGCTTGTATTGTGAGATTACTAAGAGCAGTGAAGTTTTAGACTGAAAATTGTTTCAAGTCTCCAGTTACAGAGCATAACAAAGAAAATGTTTTACAGTGAATGTGAAAAATTGGATATTGGCTACTGGGATTGGTCTAGTGAGAATTGGTTGGGCCAGGAGGACCTAGAGTGGAACATCTAATAATTCCTAATCTCTCTCTCAGTAAAGAGGCCATTTTTAGCTAGGATTTGAGTATTTGTTTTGCAGTATTTTTTACTCTTTTTATGCCAGAAGGAATTGTTATGATGAAGGCCCTACCAAACCCATGGCTATGAAAAATGCGTCACAAACTGTGAAATCTGGTCTCCCCTGTGAAATCTGGCACATCGTAGGAGGGTCGCGATATTGCCACCCTTACTTCTGCGCTGCCTTCAGAGTTGGGTGGCCGGAGAGCAGCAGCTGCTGGCCGGGTGCCCAGCTCTGAAGGCAGCGTTGCCCATGGCTGGGTGGGTGGAGTGTGTCCTGATATAAAGTTTAGTTTATTGTGACAGGGTCGGGCCAGATGGCTGTAGGAGAGTAATAGAAGGCAGATATATTAGCCCCAGGCTAAGTAGGTCCCTTTTCCCTGGGTAAGGTAACAGGGAAGGTTCCAGAACAATCAGGAACGTTCTGGAGACAATTAATACAGGCTGATTTGAACACCTGCAGCCAATCAAGAAGCTGCTAGAATCAATTAAGGCAGGCTAATCAGGGCACCTGGGTTTTAAAAAGGAGCTCACTTCAGTTTGTGGTGTGCGTGTGAGGGGCTAGGGAGCAAGAGGCATTAGGAGCTGAGAGTGAGAACGCGGACTGTTGGAGGACTGAGGTGTACAAGCATTATCAGACACCAGGAGGAAGGTCCTATGGTGAGGATAAAGAAGGTGTTGGGAGGAGGCCATGGGGAAGTAGCCCAGAGAGTTGTAGCTGTCACACAGCTGTTCCAGGAGGCACTCTAGACAGCTGCATTCCACAGGGCCATGGGCTGGAACCCGGAGTAGAGGGCGGGCCTGGGTTCCCCCCAAATCCTCCCAACTCCTGGTCAGACACAGGAGAAGTCGGCCTGGACTGTGGGTTCAGAAAAATGGCCAAGCTGAGGGCTGCCGTGAAGCTCCAAGGCGAGCAAATCCGCCAATAAACGCAAGACCCACCAAGGTGGAGCAGGAACTTTGTCACAGTATCTAAGTTTTTGTTTGTGTTTATGTCCAAAAGTCCAGTTAGCTCTCTTTGCCACTGTATCGCACTGGGATCTCATGTTCAGTTGATTATCTGCCATGACCCCTGAGTCCTTTGCAGATTTACTGCTTTCCAGGATACAGTGTCTTATGCTATAAATATGGCCTACATCCTTTGTACCTATATTGTAATACTTTTTCATTTGGCTGTATTAAAATGCATGATGTTTGATCAGTTACCAGATGATCCAGATATTCGTTATCAGCGACCCAGCTTCATTATTATTTCTCATTCTGCTGATCTTTGTCATCTGCAGACTTTATTAAAAATCTTATTCTTATTCTTAATTATTTTTATCATGGTAGCATCTAGGAGCCCCAGTCATGAATCAGGACCCCACTCTGCTAGGTGCTTTATAAACAAAGAGCAAAAGGACAGTCCCTGCCCCAAAGAACTTACAATCTCGCATAAGACGAGAAAACACTGATTTTATATTTTCTTCTAGGACACTGATAAAATATGCAATAGCATTTGATAAGAACTAATCCTTGTGGTAATCCACTAGAAATTGATGGTGATTCCCTGTTGAATTTATCATTCACAGCCAGGGCCTACCTTTCCACACATCGATTCATAACTTTGTTGGGTCTGGTAGGGACAATTCAAGGGAGCCCTCGGACCAGAATAAGAAACTGTTCTCAACTCCTGGGACACATGGCAGCTTGCACCTTCATGCCTGATCACGCAAGGCTACACCTCCACTGCTTCCAGGGTTGGCTCAGAACCACCTATTGTCCAGCCAGAGACATTCTGGACAGGCATGTGATGTTTCCTCTCCAGGTGAGGAACTCCCTAGACTGGTGGAAAGATCAACTCAACATCTGTGCAGGTGTTCCCATCTGGGGTCATCCTACTCCTTCAGTACTTATGAGAACATATGCATCACTATTGGAATGGGGAGCTCACCTCAGTGCCCTCATGGCTCAAGGCAGATGGACTCCTCCAGAAACCAGTCTTCATCAGTCTGTTGGAATTCAGGGCAGTCAGCAGCCTCTGCTTTCATTTCCTGGCCCTCTTCAGGGGAAATCAATCAGGGTCATGACAGATAACATATCTTGTATATTCTGTATCAACAAGTGGGGAGGAGCAAATTCCTCCTCCCTGTGCACCAAAGCCATGAAACTATGGAATTGGTACTTAGCTTATCAGGTGCAAATTTCAGCTGTGTATCTCCCGGGTATTCAGAACACCACAGCCAGTGTTCTCAGCAGACGCTCCTAATAGTTCTATGAACAGGAGCTAGACTCTCAGGGCTTGGCTTCGCTACTGGGGTAAGTCAACCTAAGTTATGCTACTCCAGCTACATGAATAATGTAGCTGGAGTCAAAGTAGCTTAGGTCGACTTACTCCATTGTCTTCACTGCGCTGCGTCGGTGGGAGACAATCTCCGATCAACTTACCTTACCCTTCTCGGGGAGCTGGAGTACTGGAGTCAACCAGAGAGCGCTCTGCTGTCGATTTAGCGGGTCTTCACTAGATCCGCTAAATCGACACCCACTGCATCAATTGCAGCAGTGTCAATCTCCCGGGTAGTGAAGATGCCCTCAGATCCTCCAAAGATGGGGACTTCTGGAAGTGGATCTCTTTGCCACCTTCAGGGACAAGACGTGCCCTCTATTTTTCTTAAGAGGGGTGTGGGCCACCTCTCTTTGGGGAACGCCTTTCTTCTATCTTGGAAGAAGAGTCTGCTTTACATGTTTTCCCCCAACAGGGCTATTACTAAGGGTGGTGAACAAAATCAGACAGGAGAAGGCCAGAGTTATCCTTATAGTACTGGCCTGGCTTGGTAACCTTACGTGCTTCATATGTCCAGCTGCTGTTCAAGCTTCTACCACTCCTCATCTCCTCTCCCAGGATGAGAGTCATGTACTTCACCCCAACCTAAGGGTTCTCCACCTGAGGTTGTGTTTCCTCAGTGATTGAGGTTAGAATCCTCCTGCTCTGTAGATGTGCAACAGATGTTCCTGAACAGTAGAAAGGAATCAACCTGTATTACTTATCTGGGGAAATGGAAGAGATTCCACTTGATATTACCTTAAAGAGTAACAGATTTATTTGTGCATAAGGCTACCCCTCTGATACTTGGTATTGTCACTGTCATCTTCTGCCTGAATCTTTGTCGCTCTCAATCATCCTGGATTACCTGGTGGATCTCAAGAAATTGAGGTTGTCAGCTTGGTTAAGGTCCATTTGGCTTCAATTATCAGCTTTTGATTACCTTGTGGAAGGGTTCTCCGTGTTTGCTCACATTGTGTTCGTTAAGGGTTTGGGGAATCTACACCCAGATTAGAGACCCCATTTTGATCTAAATCTGGTGCTTCCATTCCAACCAATGGCAACCTCCTGCCTGTTCCATATATCTATGAAGAATGCCTTTTTAGTAGCCATCCCATTGGCCTGTAACATTGTGGAGATTGGAGCTTTGATGGCAGATTCCCCAACCCCCATTAGTGTTCTTCAAGAACAAAGTCTCTGTACACCCGCACCCTAAATTGTTAGCTACGGTCTTATCGGAGTTTCATCTTAATCAGTTCATCTGTCAGTGTATTTTCCAAAAATGCATAAGTTCTCTACAGGAGACCTATTTCCATACGTTGGATGTTAGAAGGGTGTTGACTTTCTGCTTAGATAGAATCAGACAATTTCAAAAGTCCGCTAGACTGTTCATCTCCTTTTCAGATCCAAGGAGTCCACAATCTCTGCTCAGAGACTTTTGAGATGGTTTTCTGGGTGTATTGTCATTTGTTAAGATGCAGCTGGTGTTCATCCCCCCAAAGTGTGATAGCACATTCTACACAAGCAACATACACAGCATTATTTAAGAACATGTCAGTATCTGAGATATATAGGACTATTTGGTACTGCAGTACTATCTTCAGTTCTGGACTCATTACCAGAGCTCCCTCCTCCCTTTGGGGATACTGCTCGGCAGTCTTCTGAAATGGAACACCCATAAGGACACTATTCAAAGGGGTTACTCACCTTGCTTAGTAACTGCAGCTCTTCAATATGTGCCCCCCCATGGGTGCACTACTATCCGTTCTCCTTCCCCTCTGCTTCAGACAGTCCTCTATGAGACATTTGTCTGGAGAAGGAACTGAGAGCAGTTCACCTGTGCATTCCTATATAGCCTTGGTATGCAGTAGGAGGAGGCATAGGGTGCATGCGCGGGCTGATGGACACTGTTAGTAGAAAATCTTGGATCAAGGGCTTGTGGTGCATGCATGCCCGAAGTGGAGCACCTGTAGGGGGACACATCTCGAAGAACTGTGATTACTTCACAGGGCCGATAACCTTTTCTTCCTCCCTTTAGGACTTTCCTCCCTCTTGAGTTGTCTGACTGATGGAGAAGTGGCCCCTTTGGCGCTGGCCTTTAGTCACCTAAAGGATTCTTGCAAAGCATCATTTTTGAAAACCCAGTTCTACCTTAAGCTGAAGAACCGGGTTTTTGAAAATGAGGATTTTGAAAATCAGGATCTCTTAGGCCAGTAAGTGATCGTCATCAAAGGGGAGGAGAGGGACTCTAAGGAGGGACCTTCCTTCTGCCCCACAGGGACATCCCGTTCCTGGTGAGGGTTGCTGCCGCAAGAGTGAGAGGGAACTTGGAGCCCCTTCTCTAGAAACCCCTTCACCCTCCCTCCTTTAGAAATATCCCCAGAGCTGCACTGGTGGTTGGGGGGATTTGGAGGGGCTTCAGCAGGACAGGAGCAGGGCTGAGTGGCCATTCTTCTGTCCCTCAAGTCAGCTTCTGGGGTACCATCTTCTGTCTTTATGGGAGATTGTTCCAACCTTAACTCTGCCCCTGTTGAGCAATGGTTCACTGGGTCCCTGTTGGAGATCATGGGACTGTATCCATACTGCGCACATGGAAAGTAGTGCACAAAGTGAGGAGTAGGGGTGTGTGTGTGTGTGTGAGAAACACCTAGGTTTTGTCATGACTAGAAAAAAAGCCAAGTTTCAGTTAGGCTTGACTTATAGGAGCTAGGTAAATGCAACCTAAGCACAACCAACTTTCTTTGTTCCTCTGGGCAGTCACTGTTGTTTAACCCTGGCTGAGCCTTGTGGCACATTGTAATGTATACAATACCCTGACAATGCAGCTCAGAGAGTGTGCGTGGCAGTGTGCGTGGCCAGTACAAATGTGGAGTTTTGGTGAACAATGAGAATATGAAAGGGGGGTTTGACTCGGGGGAGAAATATTTATTCCCTTTTCCTGTTGACATCCCTAATGGATGTCAGCTTCTGGAGGTGACAGTGAGAGACCTGCAGACCACCAGCAAATGCTCCCTGTATCAATACTGCTAGATTTAGCTTAGTGAGGGATAGTGTGACTGTCTGATTAAAAGCAAAGCAGTGGAGTTGTGCTGAACACACAGAACTCTGAAATGCAGAGTGCCTGTTCTCCACAGAAGGAGAATTAAGGTTGTGCAGCTCTGTGAAACATTAGTTTAATTCTGTATTTCATAGTTTAAGTTTATCCACCATCATGTTCTAGAAGGGCACGAGAAATCAGTAGGCAAGCTTGACTGTATTAACAATTTTTTTGCAGTGACTTGACTGCATATTTATCAGTTTTGATTAACTGTCCAAAAAACTTCTAAATTAACACAATATTAAACCTTTGAAAACCAGAAAATGCAAACTTAAGCTATATGCCACCTTTACCACATGATCTTGATTCTGCTCTACCTAGCTGGCAATAATAGCCCCTCGGAATGGTTCAGTGAGGGTAATACCATAATAAGTAAACACGAGGAAGGACTAAGAGAATGTGCCATCGCTTGTGTTCCATGGATTTGAATTCCCAGAATTTTTCTGCTTAGACTCCCAGCTGTATTTGCTGTGTTGGCTGTAGCTTAGTAGTGTGTGCCTATGATATGCATCGAGTATGCCTCTTCTCAGCTTCTATCCCCAGTCTCAGCACGGGTGCCTGTACAACGCATTGAGGATACCTGTTCCCAGTGCCCAGCACGGTCCCTGTCCATCATGCTTGGTGCTGCCCGGCAGATATTCAGCAAGTCTGTTCCAGCAGAAAACTAACTTCTCTTGTCTGGCACTCTTGTATTGGCCTCTCTGAGGCCATTTTCTAGTCCCTCTCAAATAATCCTGGATCCACAGCACAATCCAGATTCCATATTCCCCCAGAACAGTACTGGCCACCAACCTGTGCGTCAAAAGCTAATTTGTTAGTACTACCTGTGCTTAGACTGTAGGGACTTGTCAACACAATTAGCCACGGCAAGCTGGGGCAGGGAGCTATTCTGCATTACCCTGCCGCAGACTAACTCTTCATGTGGATTTTGCTGATGCACATTAACATTTCATTAAATATGCTTTTCAAAGAGAATTAGATCAAAGCACATTAATGAATTGTTAATGCACATCAGCAGAGTCTATGCAGGCTAGGGTGAGGTGGAGTGTCACCCCAGGTTGCCATGAATTAAATGTTCATGTATATAAGCCCTAAGACTTGCCGGTGATTTCCTCCTCAGAAACTTTGGTGTGAATGACACACACTGAGCAATCACTTAGGCCTCGTCTACCCTACATAGTTTTGTCGGCAAAAGGCAGCTTTTGCCGACAAAGCAGTGGAGGTGTACACACTGCAAAGCTACTTTTGGCTGCAAAACAAAACCACCTTGATGAGGCGATGTCTACACTACACAGCTTTTAGTGACATGGCTGTGTCGCTACAGCCGTGCCGCTAAAAGTCATGCAGTGCAGCCGCTATTTGTTGGCTCTCCTGCCGACAAGAAACTTCAGCGCTCAACGTTTGCATTGTCGGCAGGAGAGCTCTCCTGCTGACAACATGCTGTTCACACTGGTGCTTGTTGCGGCAAAACTTTTTTCTTTCGGGGGGAGGGGGTTAACACCTCTGGAAGACAAATTTTGTCATTCAATTGCCAGTGTAGACATAGCCTGAGAGGTATAAAGCTTTTTGCGCCAAAGTTAAAGTGACAAAGACACTGCCATTCGTTATGTTGATGTAATTGGCCTCCCCCAGTATCTCACAATGCCCACTGTGACCGCTCTGCTCATTGTTTTGAACTCAGTTGCCCTGCAGGAATGCACTCCTCCCCTTTCAAAGCTTCCGGAAGTTCTGAGAGCTGAGCATGCCGCTCTGCTCAGAGCAAATCATTAAAGTCCTCCTGCCCCTGCTTACATCCCCACCCCCCCCGCACTAGGAACACAGTGGCAGGCAGGCTGCTGCTGCGGGTGGGGGGAACTGCTGTGCTGTGCAGAGCCAGGGAGGGAGGTGGGGACTGATGAACTCGGCTGTCCTGCATCTAGTCCTGCAATGGCCTCTGATGGGATATTAGATGGGGTGGGATCTGAGTTACCCAGGAAAGAATTTTCTGTAGTATCTGGCTGGTGAATCTTGCCCATATGCTCAGGGTTTAGCCGATCGCCATATTTGGGGTCAGGAAGGAATTTTCCTCCAGGCCAGATTGGAAGAGGCCCTGGAGGTTTTTCACCTTCCTCTGTAGCATGGGGCACGGGTCACTTGCTGGAGGATTCTCTGCTCCTTGAAGTCTTTAAACCATGATAGGTGAGAGGTTTTTCGCAGGAGTGGGTGGGTGAAATTCTGTGGCCTGTGTTGTGCAGGAGGTCGGACTAGATGATCATAATGGTCCCTTCTGACCTTAGGATCTATGAATCTATCTGGCTAGGTAAGCATGCACCCCATCCCGTTCAAAGCTTTGGGAAGCTTTGACATTCCACAGCCTGGAGAGCTCACAGAGCTGCTGAGGATACGGCTTCCAGTAGCTGAGGAAGCTGTGGGAGAACTCGGAGGGAATCACAGAACTATTAGTATGGAACCAGCAGGCAGGCCGACACTAGTTGCTACTGGGGGGTGGGGAGGGGAGTCTGCTGTGTTGCTCAGGCTGCTGTCAGAACTTAGAGACAGCATGCCAACACACTCTCCCTCAACACACACAGTCCACCGCCCACACACTCTCACACACTGCCCCAACGCACACCATGTCTCTGTCTCCCCTCCCACCCATACCCTCTGTCACACACTCATCCCCTTCCCCCGACATATGCTTCAGATGAAAAATGGCTGGCAATCTAGTAGGATGCCCATGGAATGATGGGATTGAGAAACCGTCATCATGTGTTGCTGTATCTGCCCCATGAGGCATTGCAAACCCTCCCCAAAGTACCCTGTGGCCAGCTGCACTGTGGGTAGGTATCCCTGTGTCGAAGCAAGAGCTCCTAGTGTGGATGCGCTCTGCCGACACAAGGGGCATTGTGTGGACATGCAGCAGTGGTTTAATTATAGCATTTTAATTAAGATGACATAATTTTTGTTGACAAAACTCTGTAGTGTAGACACGGCCTTAGTGATTTAAGGGAAAAAGTGCTATTCCTAGAACCAGGGACAATGAGTTCAAATCCTCTACTGCGATGACTTGCATGCTGTGCACATTACTGCTTTCAACCTTTTTGCATCTCAACACTCCCTTCTTGCATCCAGTTGAGTTAAGCAAAAAATGATATGGTCAGCTCATTTTAGGGGGGCTGTGTATGAGGGAACCCTTGACCAAATGACCTGCTTTTCTCTGATCCCACTCAATCTTGTTGTTCAGGAAAGCTGAGGAGCATGAATCATGACTATGTTACCCTGACTGCTTCCTAGAGTGGTTCACCTGCCCTCTATTTAATTAATGGTATTTTCTTTGACAGTATTTTTAAAGTAAAATTAGAGTCAGCATGTGGATTTTGGAGCACTATTAAACCAGAAGCTTTGGTCTCAGGGTAAATCTTCTTCCACATGAAACTCCCAAATGACTCAATATAGGGGTTAAATGGACATATTATGTCACCTTGAACAGGCCCAACAAGGAAAATAACAGAACACCACTGGCCATCACGTACAGCCTCCAGTTAAAACCTCTCCAGCGCATCAACGATCTACAACCTATCCTGGAAAACAATACCCCACTCTCACAGGCCTTGGGAGGAAGGCCAGTCCTCACTTACAGACAGCCCCCCAACCTGAAGCATATACTCACCAGTAACTACACACCACACTACAGAAACACTAACCCAGGAACCAACCCCTGTAACAAATCCCATTACCTTCTCGGTCCTCATATCTACTCTAGCAACACCATCATAAGACCCCAACCACACCAGCCACACCATCAGAGGCTCTTTCACCTGCACATCTACTAATGTGATATATGCCATCATGTGCTAGCAATGCCGATCAGCTATGCCACAACTGGACAGTCTCCACGTAAAAGGATAAATGGACACAAATCAGATATCCGGAATGGTAACATACAAAATCCAGTTGAAGAACTCTGGACATTCAGTAACAGATTTAAAGTTGCCATTCTTCAACAAAAAAAACTTCAAGAACAGACTTCAAAGAGAAACTGCAGAACTACAATTCGTTTGCAAACTTAACACGATCAATTTGGTCTTGAATAGGGACTGGGAATGGCTGACTCACTACAAAAGCAATTTTCCCTCTCTTGGTATTGACACCACCTCATCAATTATTGGGGGTAGACCACATCCACCCTGACTGCATTGGCCGTCAGCATTGGTTCTTCGCTTGTCAGGTAATTCCCTTCTCTTCATGTGCCAAAAAATATTTATGCCTGTATCTGTAATTTTCTCTCCGTGCATCTGAAGAAGTGGGTTTTTTACCCATGAAAGCTTATGCCCAAATAAATCTGTTAGTCTTTAAGGTGCCATCAGACTCCTCGTTGTTTTTGTGGATACAGAATATCACGGCTACCCCTCTGATACTTGAACAACCTGTGACATCAGCCTGCCTGCAAACCTGGCTTTTAACAAAGACTTACTATTTCTGCTGCATGTGCAAATTTCACTCTCTGTAGCTTATCGGTTTGGCTGGGCTTGCATTGGGGCTCCCAATTTTACCCTCAGTAACTTTTGAAATATTGCTTTTTTGAGCAGTGGCCCTGTGGGTGCTCCACATCAGCATTTGTGCGCTTATGTGCACTCTTGATTGGAGATTTTTGCCAGCAGTGTCAACACATGTGCCCTAGATACCCGCATGCCCCAATTAAAAGTGTATATAGGGACTCTCTGCCACTCCAATTCCTTCTCAATCACCTGTGCCTTGCGTTGGAGCATCATAATGTCTGTTAGTTGAGCCACATGGCTTGCTACACCTTGCTTTGTTTAATACCCTTTTTTTGTAGTTTTTATTTTTTTATTTTTTTATTTGGCACAGTTTGTCCTGAGGTCTCTTCCAACCCTAATCTTTTATGATTCTATGAAATGCTATCTTCCCAAGTCTTCCCTATCACCAGATGAGGTCATCATACCTCCTGCACCATCTTATCCCAGTGAGTTAAAGGCCTCTTCAGACTTTATGAAAAGGGTAGCAGACATTTTACAAGTCCTGTTGGAGGAGATTCAGGAGCCCCACCATTCCTTGTTGGCTATCCTTCATTCACCTCCTCTGGGCAAGATTGCTTTGCCCATCAACAATGCTTTGCTTACTACTGCACCACGGTGTGGCAAATTCCAGCTACTGTCCCATCCACATGTAAAATGTACTACATCGCTCCCAGAGGCTCAGATTATTTTTTCCCACCCTACTCCCAACTCTCTGGTTGTGGAGACTGTCATCAGTGGAACAGGTAACATCAGTTCCATTCAACACCATCCGATAAAGAGCTAAAACTATTAGACCTTACGGGCTGCAAGAGCTACTCCTTGGCCTCCGTGCAGTTCACAATAGCCAATTATCATGGCAAAATATGACTTCACAGTCTATTGAAAATTCTTATCTTTTATTGAACACCTGCCTTCATTCCCTTAAAGAATGTACAATACTACAATCTTTGGAGATCTATACACCAGTGACAAAAAGAAAACACAGTAAATTGCAGACGGTTCAATGGTCTCTCCCAGTCCACTGTCAAAACACCAGACCAGCTGAGTCCCCCCAAGGAAAATGCCCAGATTTACTAAGAAAGGGCTCTCTTCTACAGCAACCTTTCAGTTGATGTCATCCTTGAAATGCCCATTTCGACCTGTTTCCCACCAACACCTTTATGCTGATCGTCTCTCCCATTTCCTACCTTCTTGGGAGTTCATCACTTCAGACAATGGATCCTAGAAATGATTTCTACAGGCTACTCTATCCAGTTCAGCTCCATACTACCCTCTCTCCTTTCCCATCCCCTCTTCAGGGATCCCTCTCACAAAGACCTCTTAAGGAAGGAGGTACACTTCCTCCTTGCTCTGGGGGCAATCAGACCTGTTCCACTGGACTTCATCAGGATGTTATCAGTACCTCCTTGTCTGGAAGAAAATTGTGGACCTCAAGATTTTAAAATATCTTTGTCCACTTTCAACACTTCAGAATGGTAACCCTGGAAACATTAATTCCCTCTCTGGATCCAAGAGATTGGTTTGTTTCCCTCAACTTTCAGGATGCTTATTTTCATGTTGCTATTCATTCCTCACACAAATAACTCCTATGATTTGTAGTAGTCAGTGATCACTACCAGTATTGCATCTTATCATTTAGGCTTTCTACCACTGCAAGTGTCTTTACCAAAGATCTGTCAGCTTCGCTAAATGGGCATAATCACTTTCCCCTACCTAGACAGTTGGCTCCTAAAGGGTCGCTTCTTGAAACACAAGACAGCAAGCAGCAAGGCCCTGTCTCTTTCACTCTCTGTGCCTCTGCCTCAATGTGGAAGAGTCTACCCTAACACTGACCCAATATATAGACTTCATCAGGGCCAGTCCGGACTCTTCTTCTGCCACAATGTACTTATCCAAGGAGAGATTCATCACAATGTCCAACCTTGTTTAAACAATTCAGCAGAGCCCACAAACAACTGCAAGGGCTTGCGTACAACTCCGGGGCTTTGTGGCAGCCTGCACATTTACCTTAGCAAGATTTCACTCTCAGTATCTTCAAGCATGGTTGAGAACCCTCTACACCACCCAACAGACATAGTCTATCCAAGCAGGTGTTTGTATTTCAGAAGGTCCTTGCGTCCTTAAATTGGAAGGATCCACAAAACATGTGAATTCCTACATCCTCCTTCCACAAGGATTATTATCCTAGATGCCTCTTCAGTAGGTTGGGATGCACTCTTTCAGAATCTCACAGCTCGTTGACAAATGGATCCCTCAGGAGGCAATCCTCCATATCAACATAGTGGAGCCCAGAGCAGTTCGCTACCAAATCTTGCCAATGATTCCTACCATGCATCAAGGGCCACCCAGTATGAATAATGCTGGACAACAGAGTGGCAATGCATTGTATCAATCTGCAAGGAGGAGCAAGGTCCTAGTCCTTATGCAACGAATCCATAAAACTGTGGAACTGGTTTATATCACTCTTCATACTGATCTCCGTGGTCTATCTACCAGGACTACAGAACACAGTGGTGGATTTCTTCAGCAAACATTTCAGAGTCGACCACACGTGGGTAACTGGGAGCACTCACCTGGACTACCACACTGCACAGGTTACCTGTACTCCACGAGAGGCCAGGCTGCATATAAATTTACTGGAACCGAGGACAGTCCGCCTTGCATGCAAGGTCTTCCTTCCCTTTATATGCTCGCTCTATGTCGGACAATGTCACCATGGTGGTGAATATACACAAATGAGGAGTGAGATTTCTTGTCTGACTGCTTCCAGGCATCAGAGTTCAGATACTAGTGTATCCGAAATTACATCACAATACAGGCCACATACCTCCCAGGTTTCACAAACTCGCTGGCAGACAAACTAAGCAGAAGTTTCTCTTCAGACTACGAATGGGAGATCTATGACACAGTCCTAACCAAGATATTTATGCAGTGGAGTACTCCATTATGTGACCTCTTTGTCCCAAATGAATAGAAAACTTCACCTGTATTGTTCCAGGGGTGATGCTTTCCTGGATGGATGGCCTCAGATAAGCCTTTCCTTCTGTCCCACTACTACTGCAAGTCATAGGAAAGATCCGTTGTGACAGAGCCACCATCATCCTTCTAACACCCTACTGACTCAGACAGTTTTGGTTCACGGAACTTCTGATGGTGTCTGTATACCAACCTATCAGGATCCACCCCTTTCTTGATCTCCCAGGAAATGGGAAAAATCAAGTACCCCAGCCCGGGCTCATGTCACCTCACGGCCTGGTGTTTGGGTGGGCATCGGAAATATGCTCATGCTCCGACCCATTCAGGAAATCCTTAACCAAAGTAGAAAGGATTCTACTAGATTCTGCTACCTAGCTAAATGCAAATGCTTTTCGGTCTGGGCACGACTCCACCAAAATTCACTAGATACCACAAGCATTCCAGTTTTCCTAGACTATCTCCTCTCCTTAAAGACTGCGGGTCTAGCCCTTTGTTTGCTGCAGGTACACCTAGCAGCGATTAGTACCTTTCTCCCTCTCATAGAAGGACATTCTGTCTTTACTCACCCAGTAACTGTACAGTTTATGAAGGTTTTGATCAGGACCTTCCCGCCAATCATTAAACCTATTCCTCAATAGGACTGTAACCATGTCCTGTCGACACTCGCAGGTCTACCCTTTGAACCTATGGCAACTTGTGCCATGACCCACCTAGCCATGAAGGTGACAGTCTTAGTGCCATCACTTTGGGCAGGGTCAGTGAGCTAAGAGACATTATGGCAGGCTCTACCTATATCGTGTTTCACAAAGAGATGATTTTCCTTAGGCTACACCCTAAATTTCTATTAAGGTTTTCTGAGTCCCACATCAGACAATACACTTACCTGTATTTTTCCAGAAACCCTATGCTTCTTCTGAAGACAATAGACTTCACTCCCTGAACGTCAGGCCTGCCCTGGTGTTCTGTCTGCAAAGAACTAAACCCATTAGAAGATCTCCAAGAATCTTTATTGCCATAGTAGAAAGATTGTGTGGGCAAGCCATATGCTCCCAGAGGATTTCTAAGCGGGTTTCGGGATGCATCTTAGGATGCTACAAAATAGCAAAATTCCCCTCTGGCGGCTGTTACAGCTTACTCCACATGCGCACAAGCTGCCTCCATGGCATCACTATCAGATGTTCTGCTGCAGGACATTTGCAGGGCAGCAACTTGGAGTTCTGTCCTCCATGTTCACGACACACTATACTGTATTCCAAGCAGCAACTGCAGACATAGCCATAGGGATGGCAGTACTACAAGCATCTCTACTGCCACCTTCCTCGCACCCTCCTCCAGTCTGAGTATTGTTTGCCTGCCACACACATGTGGAGTACACATAGAGACCATCACTTGAAGAAGAAATCGAGGTTACTTACTGTAACTGGAGGTTCTTCGAGATATATGGTCCCTATCTGTATTCCACTACCCACCCTCCATCCCTTCTGCTTCAGATCTGGTTGGATTGCAGTAAGAAGAGGAATTGGAGAGGTATCGACCCACATTGCCTTTTATGCCCTTGGTCAGAAGCACGATGGCATCTACTGTGCACATGTGGGTCAACAGACACGGCTTTGACGTATTTCTGTACTAAGGCTCATGGCGAGTATGCGTACCCACATGTGGAATACAGATAGGGAGAAGAACCTTCAATTACAGTAAATAATCTCCATTCCTCCAGGCTTTGTAGTTAAAGGCAGGACAGGCAAAGGTAGCTTGTCTTGTGACACATTTCTCCAGATAGGAGATGGGAGATATTTATCTCTCTGGTGAATCGTGTACTGTGTGTCTCATTATAACACCGCTTGGTGGTCAGACAGCCTCCTTGTGGCTCCTCTGAGCTCCTCAGCTTGCCATCTGGTCTGATGCCCCTTCCTGTGGTTGCTCAGCCCATCATCTATCTCACTCACTCACTCTGTGGCCTCTCATGGTCCTGGAGCTGCAGTGCTTTCCTCTTCATGGTTTAGCCCTCCAGCCAAGTCACATTAAAGTTCTCCCCCCTTCTGGGGTACTATCAAAGTCTGCTTCCAGTAGTCTCTAGCGTGCCACTCCCACAGTGGCTTGTAGGGGAACCCGTGCCTGCCTTCTACATTGGGTTCCAATCCAGACACCTTCAACTCAGCATCTCTGGGCTTTACTCTCTAAGGCCTTACTGCTCCTTTCCTGGACTCCTTCCTACACTATTATTACAGATTCCTGCTCTTCCCCCTTATATCAGGGAATGTGACTGCAGGCTTCCTCACTGCAGTCCCCTGTCTACAGCCAGTTTCCTCTCTTTATAAACCCCACCCAGCTCTTTTCCCAGCTGGACTTCCTCAGCAGTTTCCTCCAGGTGCAGCCTATAGGTTAACTGGCATGATTTACTCCTTCAGGCCTCCTGTAGGGTGGGCATCCCATCACACTCACAATAGAAGTCTATTAGCATACTGAGTCAAATGCTAATGAAGAGCTTGCAGAGATTTCAGAAGAAAATTAACAGGAAGAGGTAACCAGCGGGGCAGGGGTGAAAGTTGGAACCCTGTTTTCGGTGAAAATCAAAGGGTCTGATCTGGTATATCTAGGTTTCAGGGGAACCCTAAGGTATCCTTCAGTCTGTGAGCTTGCTCTTAGGAGTATTTCAGCTGATGTGGCTGAAAACACTGGGAAAAGGCCTTGGGGTAAGCTGCCCAATGGGAGTTGGGAAATGTCTTGTGGCTAACGTTTTTTAGGCTCTAAGAAGCGTGTTATGATTTTGTTTTGCATGTAACCGTTTGTTAGCAATATTCTTTCTTACTGTCATTTGAATCTCTATTCTTTGATAATAAACTTTTATTCTTGTTTTCACTCTAAATATTTCTAAGTGCTGTGGATGTTTAGTGGAGTGGTGATCCTGACATAAATTAGTATTCTGGTGTGTACTTCTCTTTTGAGAGTAGTGAATCTGAGAGCTCTGTGAGCGGTCAGAGGAACAGGGCCTGGGCCCTCCAGGAAGACGCCCAGTGGACTTGGTGCCCCTGTTGCTAATGTGTACAGAGAGAGCGTGGGCTGGGGAGGCAATGCTTGTGTTGCCAGGGGCTGTGGAGTTAGGGAGTTGATCCACAGCCCGTATAGACAAGAATTCCTCACAATAAGGGCAGGTGGTTGCAAGGTGCCTTAACCCTGGGTCCTCCTGGGAAGTGTCACAGTAGTTCGTCCTGATCTGTAGTCTGATTTGGTTGTCTGCAGCAAACCCCACTAATACCCCATCTTGTGCTTTAGCAGATAGAACACTGATCCCTAAATATTCAAGAACGTGTGTTCCTGAATTGTCAATAACTCCTGCTGTAGCTAATGGTCCTACGATATAGAGTGTCACTCTTATCTCTTTTAGCCACTTTGTCCTTGTTATATAAGTTCTAACAAGTGATTTGGACCTTCCAGTCACGTTTGATTGATCAAAGATGTAGTAAATTTTTGGAGTCTCTAAACTGATATCAGATGTCTCTTTTAAAAGATATACTCTCTAGTTGAACCACAAGTTATTGAGCAGATGTAGGAATCACTGGGTAAAATTATGTGGTCTCAGTTGTGAAGTAGGTCAAGACGACTAAAAGCTGGTTTTAAAATCCATGAATCTTCAACTTGGTCAGATTTTTCTTATACACTGAGAATTTGCAATGCCTCCTGTTTCTTAGTGAGGCCTAGCATTGGTTTACTCAAATGAGTTCTTCTTACCTTATGTCCTTTAACAGCTTGATTTATTACATTCATGACTGATTCTGGATTACATGGCTTAATGTGTGCATTGTGTTTGCACTAGGGCTGTCAAGTGATTAAAAAAATTAATCGCGATTAATCGCACAAGTAAACGTGCAAGTAAATAGAATACCATTTATTTAAACAGTTTTGGATGTTTTCTACATTTAAAAATATATTGATTGCAATTACAAAACACAATACAAAATGTACAGTGCTCACTTTATATTTATTTTTGATTACAAGTATTTGCACTGTAGAAAAACAAAAGAAATAGTATTTTTCAATTCACCTAATACGAGTACTATAGTGCAACCTCTTTATCATGAAAGTTGAACTTAAAAATGTAGAATTATGTACAAAAAAACCTGCATTCAAAAATAAAAGAATGTAGAATTTTAGAGCCTGGAAGTCCACTCAGTCCTACTTCAGCCAATCACTTAGACAAACAAGTTTGGTTACAATTTGCAGGAGATAATGCTGCCGCCTTCTTGTTTACAATGTCACCTGAAAGTGAGAACAGGGATTCACATGGCACTGTGGTAGCCGGCGCCGCAAGATATTTACATGCCAGATGCACTAAAGATTCATACGTCCCTTCATGCTTCAACCACCATTCCAGAGTACACATGCGTCCATGCTGATGATGGGTTCTCCTCGATAACGATCCAAAGCAGAGTGGACCGATGCATGTCCATTTTCATCATCTGAATCAGATGCCACCAGCAGAAGGTTGATTTTCTTTTTTGGTGATTCGGGTTCTGTAGTTTCTGCATCGGAGTGTTGCTTTTTTAAGTCTTCTGAAAGCATGCTCTACACCTCATCCCTCTCAGATTTTGGATGGCACTTCAGATTCTTAAACCTTGGGTCAAGTGCTGTAGCTTTTTTTAGAAATCTCACATTGATACCTTTTTTGCGTTTTGTCAAATTTGCTGTGAAAGCGTTCTTAAAATGAACATGTGCTGGGTCATCATCCGAGACTGCTATGACATGAAATATATGGCAGAATGCAGGTAAAACAGAACAGGAGACATACAGTTCTCCCCCAGGGACTTCAGTCACAAATGTAATTAACACATTTTTTTAACGAGCATCATCAGCATGGAACCATGTCCTCTGGAATGGTGGCCGAAGCATGAAGGGGCATACGAATGTTCAGCATATCTGACATGTAAATACCTTGCAAGCAGGCTACAAAACTGCCATGCGAACACCTGTTCTCACTTTCAGGTGACATTGTAAACAAGAAGCAGGCAGTATTATCTCCTGCACATTGTAACCCTATTTGTTTGTCTGAGCGATTGGCTGAAGTAGGATTGAGTGGACTTGTAGGCTCTAAAGTTTTACATTGTTTTATTTTTGAATGCAGTCATTTTTTGTACATAATTCTACTTTTGTAAGATCAACTTTATTGATAAAGAGATTGCACTACTGTGCTTGTATTAGGTGAATTGAAAAATACTATTTCTTTTGTTTGTTACAGTGCAAATATTTGTAATAAATAAATATAAAGTGAGCATTGTACACTTTGTATTCTGTGTTGTAATTGAAATCAATATATTTGAAAATGTAGAAAACATCCAAAATATTTAATAAATTTCAATCGGTGTTCTATTGTTTAACAGTGCGATTAATCGCTATTAATTTTTTAAATCACGATTAATTCTTTTGAGTTAATCGCATGAGTTAACTGTGATTAATTGACAGCCCTAGTTTGCACCCTTAACACACTCCCCTTTTGTAGCTACTGAAGGCCCTTCTGATCATTGATCATTCTCGTGGCTATTCTGTAACCCCTCTCCAGTTTATCACCATGCTCCTTGAATAGTGTACACCACAACTGGACACTGTATTCCAGCAGTGGTCACACTGGTGCTAAATATAGAAGCAAAATAACCTCCCTCCTCCAGTTTTCCCTGTTTATGTATCCAAGGGTTGCAATAGCTCTTTTGACCACATCACCACACTGTGAGATCATGTTCAGCTAATTATCCACAATGACCTCCACATCATAGAGTCACTGCTTCCTGGGATAGAATTCCCTACAATCTTTCTTCCTAGTTGTATACATTTACATTTGGTCATATTAAAATGTACATTGTTTGCTTGTGCCCAGTTTACCAAATGATGCAGATGGGTCTGTATCAATGATCTGTCTCTATTATTCACCATTTCCCCCAATTTTTCTGTCATCAGCAAATTTTATCTGTGATTATTTTGTTTTCTTCCAGGTCATCGATAAAAATGTTATAGCATAGGGTGAAGAACTATCTGTGCAGGACCCCACTGGAAACACACCTGCTAGATAGGCTATAAGTAAAGCCAGCAGCAATATTGCTTAGGGCTGCTTGTTAGAGAGCTGTAACAGGATGAGTCCGGTTACATACTTGGGTGGGAGACCTCCAAGAAAACCCTTATGCACCAAGAATATGATTTTGGTGATGACAGTCTTTCCTTGAGCTAGTTCTGAGCAATGTCTCCACATGGAGTTGGAGCAGAGCTGAGGGAAGTCTTGGGGATGAAATTTAAAACCAAAGCTTTTACTATTTGTAATCACTAAGGATCCCTCATGTTTTTGCAAGAATTGGAATGGTTAACTCTGGTGTCCTGGTAAAATTCCTGCTTGAATAATTATGTTTTACATCCCCCTGCATTTCCATTGTGTTTTCAGATGCTTATAGTATCTTCTTGCTTCCAGTACTAAACTGTTGTATATTGTATTCTCTATACGAGCAGGGTCGTGGTTCCAGCTTCCAGGTGGAGTAGATAGCAACAGTTCCCTCCCTCTCTCTCCTCTGCCTGCCCCCCCCCCCCCCAACAAACAAACAAACAATCAAGCAACCAAAAATCAAGCAACCAAACCTGGATAGTTGCTGGGAAACAGTCAAGGCCAAGAAGCTGTGACAGGCGGAGCTCTGGAAAACCTAGAGGGCAAGATTCAGAGTGAAACTGGAGTTGGTGGCTAGAATGACTGAGACACGAGAGGTTTCAGAGTAGGAGCCGTGTTAGTCTGTATCTGCAAAAAGAAAAGGAGTACTTGTGGCACCTCAGAGACTAACAAATTTATTTGAGCATGAACTTTTGTGAGCTACAGCTCACTTCATTGGATGCGTGCAGTGGAAAATACAGTGCGGAGATTTTATATACACAGAGAACATGAAACAATGGGTGTTACCATACACACTGTAACGAGAGTGATCAGGTAAGGTGAGCTATTAGCAGCAGGAAAGAAAAAAAAACCTTTTGTAGTGATAATCAAGGTGGGCCGTTTCCAGCAGTTGACAAGAACGTGTGAGGAACAGTAGGGACAAAGCCCATTGCCAACTGTGTCCACATATCTATTCAGGGGACACCATCATCGGGCCTAATCACATCAGCCACACTATCAGAGGCTCCTTCACCTGCACATCTACCAATGTGATCTATGCCATCATGTGCCAGCAATGCCCCTCTGTCATGTACATTGGCCAAACCAGACAGTCTCTATGTAAAAGAATAAATGGACACAAATCAGACGTCAGGAATTATAACATTCAAAAACCAGACGGAGAACACTTCAATCTCTCTGGTCACTCGATTACAGACCTAAAAGTTGCAATTCTTCAACAAAAAAACTTCAAAAACAGACTCCAACGAGAGACTGCTGAATTGGAATTAATTTGCAAACTGGACACCATTACATTAGGCTTGAATAAATACTGGGAGTGGATGTGTCATTACACAAAGTAAAACTATTTCCCCATGTTTATTTTCCCCCCCTACTGTTCCTCACACGTTCTGGTCAACTGCTGGATTATCACTACAAAAGGTTTTTTTTTCTCTCCTGCTAGTAATAGCTCACCTTACCTGATCACTCTCGTTACAGTGTGTATGGTAACACCCATTGTTTCATGTTCTCTGTATATATAAAATCTCCCCACTGTATTTTCCAGTGCATGCATCTGATGAAGTAGCTCACAAAAGCTTATGCTCAAATAAATTTGTTAGTCTCTAAGGTGCCCGGACCAGAGCCTCAGACAGGGGCACAGGGGTGGGAGCGGAGCCCTGGGTGTGGGGCCATCAGTTGGGGATAGAAGTGGAGCTGGGTGGCGCTCCCTCACTGCCCCACATGGGGGCTGGTATGCCCCATTTAGGGGACCTCTGTTTTAGTGTGTGTGCTGGCTGTCTGACACTCTCCTCCTGCACCTGAACTGTAAAAAGTAGAACTTTTGGATGGATCTAGGGGGAGTTGACATAATTCTGGTATGAATCCAGATTTCACCAGAGGAAGGATCAAGGTAAAGATGAGTTCTAGAACTGTACAGCGCTGGAGAGTTGAACTCCAAACAAGGAACTCAAAGGGAATGCTAACATTTAGATTCTGAATCAAACTTCTGGCTTTTGGATGGAAGCTACCTTAGTTAAGACGACAGAAAACTGGAGTTGGATGTAGGACAGAGGTGATAGTTTTCCAGGAGACTGTCTAGTGGGGTTCTGCAGGGATTGTTTCTAGACTCAGTGTGACTACAAACCCTTGCTGATGGCCACTCTGAAAATTTTTTCAAGCTTGAGCTTCGCTGCCCGGGCTGGAGTCCGGGGGCTGAAGCCTGAAGTTCGCTGAGCGCACACACTGGCCCCATGTGTCTGCAGAGGTGCTGCTTGGAGCCCCCAGGAGGCTGCGTGGTGCAGGGTGCTTGATGCCCTGCTGGCAGTGCCAGCAAACACCAAGGCAGCCATGAGCAACAGCTGGGTGCTGCAGGAGGGGCTGCTGCTTTACCCTCCCCACGCCATTTCTGCCCAGGAGGCTGTTGTGGCCGCAGAAAAATCCCCTGGTGGCTGCATTTTAGAATCGCTAACCTAAACCTAGGGCTGTCCAATATTTTTATCAATGATCGGGAAGCGGAATGGTAAATAATAATGAAGACAAGGCTGTCATATAGCACGAGAGGGATCGTTCATAAATTCCAAGGCCAGAAGAGATCACTGTGATCATCCAGTCTGACCTTATGCATAACACAGGCAATAGAATTTTATAAGCTGTGTTTTGATAGAGCCAAATGAATGGTTATACATCTGGGGACAAATAATATAGGCCATACTTACAGAATGGGGCACTATGTCATGGAAAGCAGGACCCTGGAAAGGATTTCAAGATCACAGAAGACAAATAACTCCATGTGAGCTGCCCGTGTTATGCTGTGGCAAAAAGTGCTTGAATGTATAAACAGGGGAACAGTAAGTTAGAGTAGAGAGGTGAGTTTACATCTGTATCCTGCATTGTGAGGCGGATTCTGGAATACTGTGTGTATTTCTGGTGTCCACATTTTTAGGAGGATGCTGAAAAATTGGAGAGACTACAGAAAAGGGCCACAAAATAATTGAGGGGTGGAGAAAATGCCTTACAGTGATAAATTTAAAGAGCTCTATCTGTTTATCTTATCAAAATTATCAAGAGGTAACTTGATCACTGTGCAGAAGTATCTTCACAGGAAGAAAATACTGGATATTAAAGGCCTCTTTAATCTATCAGAAACAGGCATAACAAGAACAAGTAAAGTAGCTGGAAGTTAAAGCCAGACAAATTTGAATTAGAAATAAATCACACATTTTTACGTTAAGGATGATTAGCCGTTGGAACAACTCAAGGGAAGCGATGGATTCTTCATCTCTTGATGTCCTCAAATCTAGACAGGATGACTTTGAGAAAGATCTGCTTTAGGCAAACAAGTTACTGGGTTCAACATAGGGGTAAGTGGGTGAAATTCTATGGCCTATGTTATTCTGACGGTCAAATCATGGCTTGAAAAATCTGTGAAATCAGTAATTTGTGAGGGAAACTTGACCATAATGTATGGTATTGTGCAGATCAAAGGCTTGCCACTGCTAATATACCTACCTTGTTTGCCATTAGGAGCCACTACTGTCATCACATCTACTTCAGCGGTAACTGCTGCTGATGTACCCACCCAGCTTTCAGCCACTAACTCATGATTTTATTTCCTTTGTAGAAGATGTCTCAAATTCATTTTTTCTCCTTTGTAGACTAGTATTTTGTGCTGAGCAGGCTTTATGGATGCTGGCTGTATCTTCTACTATGCTCATGCATGTAAACTCAAAGCCAGGTCTCCACTCTCAGAAGGCAGCAAATTACAACAAACACCGTGTGCCTCTCACTGTGGTGAAAGAGCTGTTCAGGTCACTGTCTCAACAAACTTGGACAGATCCAGAAAAATATCCCATCGATGGAAAGTTCTGCACTCTCTTTTATGGATTTTATAACAGTTGTGTTCACAGCAGTTCCCCCATTGCAATGCAATGCAAGCTGCTGAGTAACATAGTAAAAACACTAGCAGAATGAATAAGAACTCTTTAAAAAGTAGTATTAACTTTAATATAAGAAAAATGGGGGTGGAGTTTTCACAAGTTTAAAGGGGGAACTGGTGTTACAGGTTTTAGCTGGAATAGCCAGTAATACTAAAAAAGAGATGTTCTTCTCTCGCTTATGTGAAATGGGTGTGTGATGGGTTCAGTCACAGAGACCCCCTTGGGACTGTCACCTGACATGCTGGAATTACTTCTGAGCCCGTTTTCCCTGCCAGCTTGGGACTCCAGAACCCTGTCTTTTTGAGCGAGACATACTACTCCGCTGCAACATAGACCCAGGGTCTGAACCATGTCCCCAAAGCTGCAGACTTTAACCAAAACTGCTCAGCAGGTTTCCTATCTCCAGCACCCAGACACCCAGCTCCCAATTGGATCCAAGCCCCAAATAAATCCATTTTACTCTGTATAAAGCTTATACAGGGTAAACTCATAAATTGTCCGCCGTCTATAACGCTGATAGAGATGCACTACTGTTTGCTCCCCCAGGCATTAATCACTTACTCTGGGTTTAATAATAAACAAAAGTGATTGTATTAAGTATAAAAAGTAGGATTTAAGTGGTTTCAAGTAATAACAGACAACAAAGTAAGTTACCAAGCAAAATAAAACAAAACACGCAAGTCTAAGCCTAATACATTTAAGAAACTGAATACAGGTAATTCTCACCCTCAGAGATGTTCCAATAAGCTTCTTTCACAGACTAGACTCCTTCTTTGTCTCTCTCTGGGTTCCTACCCATCCTAAATAGAAAAGCACCAGGTTTAAGATTGATTCCAGTACCAGGTGACATGGTCATGTGTTCTGTGAGACCCCAAGCCTCCATTCTTCCTGGCCTGACTCACAGGAACACAGGAAGGCTTACAAGTAAAGAGAGCCATGTATAACCAATTGTTCTAGTTAATGGGATCCATCAAGATCCTAAACCACCATTAATGGCCCACAATTTGCATAATTACAATAGGACCTCAGAGTAGTACTTCATATTTATAGTTTTAGATACAAGAATGATACATTCATACAAATAGGATGAACACACTCAGTAGATTATAAGCTTTGTAATGATACCTTACAAAAGACCTTTTGCATAAAGCATATTCCAGTTAGATCATTCTCACATTTATAAACACATTTCCATAGAACATATGGAATGCAACGTCACAGGGTGCAAAGGCAAAAAATGGCCCTATGTATCCATCCACCTACACTGGCCCTATTGCCTATCATGCCACACTGGCAGGATATTTTTTTCTCTTATTTAGATGATGTGGTCACAGCTGTACGTCAGTTTGAGATGATGTGCAACGATGATGCTACCAGCCAGGCCCAGTTGGCCATTCTGAATGTGGATTTTGAAGAAGTGGGCCATTTTCAGTAGTGACTGTCCCACAGTCTGGAATGGCTCATAACTGAGAGTGGCTATCTCAGGGCAGAAAACAAGGGCAGATACCCCAAACTGGTGGTATGTGCTATAATTAGATTTTACCAAGTCAGTAACAAATGTGAACTCTTGGAACACTATACCTGTCTTACCATGGAGTCACAGACAGTCTCCTCAGACTCTTCTATCTTGCTACCCAAACAAACTGAAGGTTGTGATAAACAATTATTTAAACCAAAAATCACACCATATCAAGTTGCTCCCAGTCCCAAGCGACTGGTCACTTACCCTAGATCATTTGGTACTCCAGATCTTACACCAAAGACAATGCTGGCAGCCAGTTCTATGGTAAACTAAAGATTTATTAGCTGAGGAAAAAGAATGAGAGCTATTGAGAGGATAAAGCAAGTAAAATATATGTACAGCTGAGTCACAGTCTATAATTACAAATACTAGCAGAGATGTAGTAATCTGCCAGTTTCCTAAAAGTCTCTCAGGGCTACCCACAATAACTCTGGGGATCTCCGTCGTCTTGTTCAAAAGTTATTCTGCCCTGTTAGAATTCAAATAGTCCAGAGACGAAGGATCATTCTTTGAATCCATATTTATAGTCTTGTCACACAGAAGCAAACTGATAGTGTCTCTCAGCATGTATGCTTTTCCTTTGATGATGATGATCAGTAAGGAATGCACTTAGCTTTTTGACCTCTGACCATCACACATAATGGCTACTTGCTTTGAAATTAGCATTTTCTGTTAAAGTTCTTAAGTCCTTCATTAGCATTTCACAAGATTTCTGTGATGGGTTATTTAGTTACATGGGTACACACAGTGTAAATGTTTGCTATTATAAAAGGAACAGATAAGTGAAAACAATACAAGTAACATTCCACTAGTTTTCATGAAGTTTAAATATCTGAGTACACACTTATACATTTAACACTTTGATCTATACTAACACACAAGTAAAGTGTCCTGGGGTTCTGACCTAATATGGCACCTGATTTGGCAGTGTCACAGTGACTAATGACTTTGGCGGCCTTGCTTTTTTGGGTGCCCCAAAAGGGGCCTTATTTTCAGCGGATGAGTGCTTAGCACTGTCTTCAAAATATCAGCCTTATTTTAAGGTTTTGGGCACCCAGAGTCACTGGTCACTTTTCATAATGTTGGTACTGCCATGTAAATCACACTCTCATTTAAGTTCAGAGGTTTGTGCTGTTTCCTGTTAAACCAAAAGCCAGGTATTTTTGTGATAAGTATTGTCTGGTCTTAAACTCTCTCATACATAATTAAATCTTATATGCGTGTGGGTGCTGGTATTAGCACATACTTCTCACCCCATCAGCACCTTCCGCCAACCAGAGGGGCTGAATCAGTGGCACCAGAGAATAAAGGTGATGACAGACAGAGTTACAGGCAAAGGAGATACGGGAGGAGGCAAGTTCAGAGTGAAGGACTATATCAGAATTGCAACCTTTGGAGGCCTGCGTCATGGAAGGAAAGAGAAGCCAATAATTAGGGTGGAGCAGTAGTGACTTCATAGTTAAAATAAAAATTCTGCCATAACCATATCACTGTAAACTGTTTTTTCTGATAATTATTACAAGACCATACATATACCTAGTGCTTCCCTTTTGCTGTCATTGACATATCTAAGTAGAAGTGAAGGTGGCACCAGGAAAATTGAAAGTTGTAAATTTAAACAAATGGAGTTATTAACTAACATTCTTAACATAATGCTTATCAGAAACCCTCTCTTTTATGTTAAAAGGAAGATATGATGAAAGGAAATGATACTTAGGCAGAAAGGGAAGGTAAGAGGTGAACGTAATCCTGGATCATACAAGGCTTAAACAGTCCAGTCTAAAGTAAACATGTAACATATCTTAAGAAAAAGGATGGTCTTTAAGGAATGTCTGAAAAGTGGCCATAAACAAAACATATGCATTAAAATTGTCAAAGTATTTGAATTTTCCATATTGGCTTGTTGCAAGTCAGGTTCATGCATACAGAATAATACCACTTAACACTTTTGAATGAGGTGTCTCACTCTTTTTGGAGCCCTTTAGCAACAAATCTGTAATCTTTTGGTATTTTGCGGCTCTGATCTTTTGCCTCCTCCATGTATTGATTACTACACTAACAATAGCAAATTCTGTGTTTTATACAGTTTCAAAAGTGACACTTTTCACCCCAGAAACTAATATGACCCCATGATTCAGGCAAATGGGTCAGTGGGTTTCCCAACAATAGTTATTATGACAGAAGGTTTCAGGTACTCTGGTCCATGACACAGGTTTCAGCATTCCTCTGACTCAGAGTTAATTGAAGATGATGTACCAATCAAACCAGTTTCCCAGCATGTTATAAACACGGTTGTTCTTGCAAAGGTAAGGGATCAGAAAATGACAATTAGGAGAATAGAAAAATAAGGAGGGTTATGTGAAAATGATCTTTAGCAAAGCTTGAAGCTCTGATCCAGCTCAGTCTCTGTGTTGAAGAACAGCATATGTGACACAGAAACAAAGCTGTTCCTGTAGACTCTATATTTTTGATGTGCAGAACTCTTTTTTTGAAGAAAAGGGTAAAAAAATAAATCTTTCCACAAAAATAATATGCAAAATCAAATTAACTTTTATCCTATATTTACACACTGCATAGCTATAGCTCAGTGTCTTAATGTAACAGTGATGTCTCCAAAATATCGCAAAAGTCACAACTAACTTACGTCCACATACAGTCTTATCCACAGCTGCATAGGTATGCCTGCTCTTTTAGGTTTCTACAAAAGATTTAAAGTGGAATTAAAGTTGACAACATCAATCTGACATGTTTAGGAGCGACTGTATAACGTGAAGAGGAGGGTACATGCCTTATTGAGTGTGGGTTGCAATTCATTTCTCGAAACACCTTAAGGGACAAGACTTTCCTCTTCCTTCTTGCAAAGAAAGTGACAGAGAAGAGGACTTACATATGAAAATGGCATCAATCTAAGGTGGAAATCTGCTGGTTCACAAAATTTATCTCTGATCTACATACTTACACCAATTTTGTGAAACTTTCGTTTGATTTTTAAAAAGCCTTTAAAACGTGAGGTAAAATCTAGGTTCTGTCAAAGTGAATGGCAAATGTCCAATTGACTTTGATGGGGTCAGGATTTAACTTTTGGAAATGTAATCCAAGTGAAAAACTTGGTAGGTTAGGAGATAAGGTTGGTTGACCAATAAAGACATAACTGAATTTTTAAATTTCCTGTATTTGTTTGGAAAAAAATTAAAATCCGAGCAATGAAAAATCAAGTTATTGTGAATGATGAACATAAGACATGCTGTACTGGTTTTTTACTCTCTGTATATAAAGAAACAAACAGCAAATTATTCAACAAGACACAAAAATTAATAAAAAATTGTATTAATGAGGCAGCCTTGCCACTGGCAAATTATATACTGATGCAAATGTTACAAATATATTTTGTAGCAAATTGCAAAGAAAATATTTTAATTATGATTACTATTACAATATATATTTTATGCTTCTTATCCTGTCACTGTATTAGTCAAATTACACAAAATCCCAACTCATACAACACTATATATTTGACATAGTGTTCTTACATTGTTTTTAAAATTTTTACATACTGTTACTCATGGATTAAACAGTACATCAGCAGGGGCCTGGTTCTGCGATATCAAGAGGGGTTTTTTTCATTGACTTCAAGCCCCAAAGTACAAACTGTAAATTGGAGTTAAAGCTGCCTCTTGTTAATTAATTTGTATGTCTTACAGAATAATTGCTATCCATTTCTTTATATACATAGTGTAGAAGAATGTTTAAGTTTGTTATGTGCTTGTAATACAACTGTTAATTTTTCATTTAATATCTTTTGGTTTTCAGTGATATCTTCATTGTTCAAGCAATCTTATCTTCCAGCCAGTGAAGATTTTTGTCTGGACTAATAATAAATACAGACTAAGAAAATGTAAAGTTCTGGACAGATATTTATAGACATTGGAATTGATCCTCACAACACTTTCCTCGCCTATCACTTGGGGGATGTGGTAGTTAAGGTTGAAGGTAGAAAATAACATATAATAATAGAAGGCTGAGAACTGAACCTGACTGCGGCGGGTAGTGGCAGGCGGACCCACTGCCAGAGACAGAGAGGGTTGTTGTTAATATTCCTCTTGGTTTTACTTTGTTTCAGACTCTGACTTACTCATATGAGAAGTTTCAGAGTAACTGCCGTGTTAGTCTGTATTTGCAAAAAGAAAAGGAGTACTTGTGGCACCTTAGAGACTAACCAATTTATTTGAGCATAAGCTTTCATGAGCTACAGCTCACTTCATCGGATGCATACTGTGGAAAGTGTAGAAGATCTTTTTATATACACACAAAGCATGAAAAAATACCTCCTCCCACCCCACTCTCCTGCTGGTAATAGCTTATCTAAAGTGATCACTCTCCTTACAATGTGTATGATAATCAAGTTGGGCCATTTCCAGCACAAATCCAGGGTTTAACACCAATGTCTGAGGGGGGTGGGGGGGGAGGAAAAAACAAGGGGAAATAGGTTACCTTGCATAATGACTTAGCCACTCCCAGTCTCTATTCAAGCCTAAGTTAATTGTATCCAATTTGCAAATGAATTCCAATTCAACAGTTTCTCGCTGGAGTCTGGATTTGAAGGTTTTTTTGTTTTAATATTGCGACCTTTAGGTCTGAGATCGAGTGACCAGAGAGATTGAAGTGTTCTCCGACTGGTTTATGAGTGTTATAATTCTTGACATCTGATTTGTGTCCATTTATTCTTTTACGTAGAGACTGTCCAGTTTGACCAATGTACATGGCAGAGGGGCATTGCTGGCACATGATGGCATATATCACATTGGTGGATGTGCAGGTGAACGAGCCTCTGATAGTGTGGCTGATGTTATTAGGCCCTGTGATGGTGTTCCCTGAATAGATATGTGGGCACAGTTGGCAACGGGCTTTGTCGCAAGGATAGGTTCCTGGGTTAGTGGTTCTGTTGTGTGGTATGTGGTTGCTGGCGAGTATTTGCTTCAGGTTGGGGGGCTGTCTGTAGGCAAGGACTGGCCTGTCTCCCAAGATTTGTGAGAGTGTTGGGTCATCCTTCAGGATAGGTTGTAGATCCTTAATAATGAGTTGGAGGGGTTTTAGTTGGGGGCTGAAGGTGACGGCTAGTGGCGTTCTGTTATTTTCTTTGTTAGGCCTGTCCTGTAGTAGGAGACTTCTGGGAACTCTTCTGGCTCTATCAATCTGTTTCTTCACTTCCGCAGGTGGGTATTGTAGTTGTAAGAATGCTTGATAGAGATCTTGTAGGTGTTTGTCTCCGTCTGAGGGGTTGGAGCAAATGCGGTTGTATCGCAGAGCTTGGCTGTAGACGATGGATCGTGTGGTGTGATCAGGGTGAAAGCTGGAGGCATGTAGGTAGGAATAGCGGTCAGTAGGTTTCCGGTATAGGGTGGTGTTTATGTGACCATCGTTTATTAGCACTGTAGTGTCCAGGAAGTGGATCTCTTGTGTGGACTGGACCAGGCTGAGGTTGATGGTGGGATGGAAATTGTTGAAATCATGGTGGAATTCCTCAAGGGCTTCTTTTCCATGGGTCCAGATGATGAAGATGTCATCAATATAGCGCAAGTAGAGTAGGGGCGTTAGGGGACGAGAGCTGAGGAAGCGTTGTTCTAAGTCAGCCATAAAAATGTTGGCATACTGTGGGGCCATGCGGGTACCCATAGCAGTGCTGCTGATCTGAAGGTATACCTTTTACATTTGGGGACAATGTATACCTTCAGATCAGCGGCACTGCTATGGGTACCCGCATGGCCCCACAGTATGCTAACATTTTTATGGCTTGATTATCATACACGTTGTAAGGAGAGTGGTCACTTTAGGTAAGGTATTACCAGCAGGAGAGTGGGTTTGTGTGTGTGGGGGGGGGGTGAGAAAACCTGGATTTGTGCTGGAAATGGCCCAACTTGATTATCATACACATTGTAAGGAGAGTGATCACTTTAGATAAGCTATTACCAGCAGGAGAGTGGGGTGGGAGGAGGTATTTTTTCATGCTTTGTGTGTATATAAAAAGATCTTCTACACTTTCCACAGTATGCATCCGATGAAGTGAGCTGTAGCTCACGAAAGCTTATGCTCAAATAAATTGGTTAGTCTCTAAGGTGCCACAAGTACTCCTTCAGATGAGAAGTGCATGCTAGAATTTTGAGTGAAAGCTTCTATCTATGACCTTTATACTTACCCCATGTAACAAACCCTGCTGTTTTTGAACCGCGGAATTGATACCCCATATGTACAAGACTCTTATCCCAAGTAGGAAACCTAGTGATCTCCACATCTGAAATCCTCCCTCACAATTGACTTACGCATTGGTTGGTCTCTGTATCAGCCTTCTCTTTTTGCTTGCACTTGGCACCAGAAGGACCCTTAAGAAGACCACCTGCATTGTCTTCAGTTGTCTTAATAAATCTTTATCTGCTGTATCCTGTAACCCCCTGTTTGTATTGTTGGTTTCCATGTGACCTATAGTAAGTGGAAATCCCCAGCATTCCTCAGGATATCCTTTGTTTTTCTTGTCAAATCCTTTGTCCTGGCACCTGGGAGGCAGCAGTAAGCCATTCTGTTCTCGTTCTGAGTCGTTCTAATCAAATTCACAGACAATCCAAAGCTAATGGGCAAAGCTAGTACTATGAAAAATAATTAAATTCTGTAGGCTCTTGGAAAGTTACTAAAATAGAACACGCAGAATCAAGTTTAATTGGGATAAATGCAAGAAGAATCTGACACACATAGAATCATAGACTCCTGGAACTGGAAGGGACCTTGAGTGACCATCTAGTCCAGTCCCCTGCACTCATGGCAGGACTAAGTATTATCTAGACCATCCCTGACAGGTTTGTCTAATCTGCTCTTAAAAATCTCCAATGATGGAGACTCCACAATTTTCCTAGGTAATTTATTCCAGTGCTTAACCACTCTGACAGTTAAGAAGTTTTTCCTAACGTCCAACCTAAACCTCCCTTGCTGCAATTTAAGCCCATTGCTTCTTCTCCTATCCCCAGAGATTAAGAACAATAATTTTTTTCCTCCTCCTTGTAACAACCTTTTCATACCTGAAAACTGTTATCGTGTCGCCTCTCAGTCGTCTCTTTTCCAGACTAAACAAATTCAATTTTTTCAATCTTCCCTCATAGGTCATGTTTTCTAGACCTTTACTCATTTTTGTTGCTCTTCTCCGGACTCTCTCCAATTTCTCTACATCCTTCCTGAAATGTGGCGCCCACAACTGGACACAATACTCCAATTGAGGCCTAGTCAGAGCAGAGTAGAGCAGAAGAATTACTTCTTGTGTCTTGCTTACAGCACTCCTGCTAATACATCCCAGAATGATGTTTGCATTTTTTGCAACAGCATTATACTGTTGAGTCATATTTAGCTTGTGGTCCGCTATGATCCCCAGATCCCTTTCCGCAGTACTGCTTCCTAGGCTGTCATTTCCCATTTTGTATGTGTGCAACTGATTGTTCCTTCCTAAATGGAGTACTTTGTATTTGTCCTTATTGAATTTCATCCTATTTACTTCAGATCATTTCTCCAGTTTGTCCAGATCATTTTGAATTTTAATCCTATCCTCCAAAGCACTTGCAACCCCTCCCAGCTTGGTATTGTCCGCAAACTTTACAAGTGTACTCTGTATGCCATTATCTAAATCATTGATGAAGGTATTGAACAGAACTGGACCCAGAACTGATCCCTGCGGGACCCCACTCCTTATGCCCTTCCAGCATGACTGTGAATCACTGATAACTACTCTCTGGGAATGGTTTTCCAACCAGTTTTGCACCCACCTTGTAGTAGCTCCACCTAGGTTGTATTTTCCTAGTTTGTTTATGAGAAGGTCATGGGAGACAGTATCAAAAACTTTACTAAAGTAAAGATATACCACGTCTGCTGCTTCCCCCTGTCAAAGAAAGCTCTCAGGTTGGTTTGACATGATTTATTTTTGACAAATCCATGCAGACTGTTACTTATCACCTTATGTAAAATGGGAGGAAGTTTAGGTATCAAGATTCCAGGTTTCCAATAAACACCTAAAGGATAATGTAAGAAGGAGCTGCAGAGAAGAGGATACTGAGTGTGGTCGGAGTAAATACATTCATTTATGTTATCTATAATATGATAATGCCTTTACAAGGAGAAGTACTCTGTTTAGATGTATTGTTGATGCAGTTAGAAATGGAAAGATCCTATCATATAGTCCATTGCCTTTAAATGGAAGTTGTAGGACTAGGGAAGGGATTGCTCTTCCTGTATAGCACTGAGGACATCTGGGACAATGCATGAAGTTTAGGGTTCCATGACATATAAAAATTGTTAAAGATAAAATTGATAGAAAATTGGACCTAGTTTAAGAGCTGAATTTATGCATCATTTACAGGAATTTATGCATCATGACTAAGGGGTGACATAATCACTGTCAGTAAATATCTGCCAAAAATTAACACAAAGTGGATCGGGCGGGACCTAACGTGCATAAATGAGCAGGGGGGGAAGTTTTAAAATGTATGATGATGTTTTTAGTAATACATACATTGACTTTTAAACATCTGAAGTCCCCGGGGCTGCTACTGAGAATGGGGGCTACATTCTCTGTTATGTTTTAAAAGGGAGAACTTGTAGCTGTTTAGCCATAAAAAGTTTTATAACCATGAGGTCAGTTAGACAATGGAGTGACATCAAGTATGTCTGTTTGGCAGGTTAAACTGCAGATAACACTGATGGAGATTCTGTGGAGACCTCAGTTCCCTCCTATAGTTATAGAGGGGGATAAGCCTGTGGCAATTGCCAGACTTGATCCTGTCCTCGAGAATGGCCAGTACCTGAAATCCCACAGTAGGCAGCTATGGTGTAGTCTGCCATCATGAAATGCTCATCCTAATCCCCAGTAGAGTTGATTTAAATCTTGAAGCAGGAGGGTTTATATCCCTTCCAAAATTTGTTAGCATTAACTATTATAACAATGAAATCCTTGTTATCTGTGTAAATGTTCAATCCTTCTTTGAATATTGCTAAATTCTAGGCCTTAATGACATGCTGTGGCAATGAGTTCCAATCTTGTTATGCAGTATGTGTAAAAATATTTCTTTTGATCAGTTTTGACTTTCCCACCTTTCAAATTTCATTGACTGTCTCTAGATCATCCATTATTTTATCTATTTTTATAATGTTCCTGCTTATTTCTCTTCTTTCTAAAGCAAGCAATCTCAGTCTTTTCAGTCTCTCTTCATATGTGAATTTTTCCAAGCACTTAATTTTTCTTGCCACTCTTCTGTGAACCTCCTCGAATTCTGCTATATCCTTTTTGGGATGAAATGACCCATATTGCACACACTATTTCAAATGAGGGGGAACCATTATGGGATGGAGAACACTGCATTCTGGGAAGTTGACCCCATGCTCCCATTCCCCCCTGCATGACTTGTTTTTGTCCTGTCAGCATTTGCAAAAACTTCCCAAAACAGCCTGCTCTGGATGGTGGCTATTTGCACAGTACGATACTCACCCCTGGTGCACTGTTCTTGGTGAGGACGCGCACCAACGACACAAGGAGCAAAGTAGGCACACGCACAGAAGCTATGTAATACCTCCTGTGGCTCTATGCCAACATAGGTTAGGTCAGCAAAATTGTGTAGTGTTGGCATGGCCATAGTCAGAGAGAGTCCTTGGTCAGAGCTTAGGGCGTATCTACATTTAAAATGCTACAGCGGCACAGCTGCTCTGCTGCAGGTTTGCTGCTGTAGTACTTCAGTGTAGACACTACTTACGCTGATGGGAGGGCTTCTCCCATCAGTGTAGGTCAGTGGTTCTCAACAAGGGGTACGCAGACGTTTTCCAGGGGGTACATCAGCTCATCTAGCTATTTGCCTAGTTTTACAACACGCCACGTAAAAAGTACTAGTGAAGTCAGTACAAACTAAAATTTCATACCGACAATGACATGTTTATACTGCTCTATATACTATACACTGAAATGTAAGTACAATATTTATATTCCAGTGGATTTATTTTATAATTATATGGTAAAAATTAGGAAGCAATTTTTCAGTAATAGTGTGCTGTGACACTTTTGTATTTTTATGTCTGATTTTGTAAGCAAGTAGTTTTTAAGTGAGGTGAAACTTGAGGGTACGCAAGAGAAATCAGACCCCTGAAAGGGGTGCAGTAGTCTGGAAAGGCTGAGAGACACTGATGTAGGTAATCCACCTCCACCTCCCCAAGAGGCGGTAACTAGGTCTACACCAAGAATTAGATTGGTACAGCTGTGTTTCTCAGGGGTGTGAACAAGCCAATGTAAGTTCTTAGGGTAGACCAGGGTTAGAGTCTCAGACCTTGTCTCTACACTCAAGTTTTGCAGTTTAATTATGCTGGCATAGTTAAACCCCGCTATTGCAGATGCAATTATATGAGTATTAAAGTGCTTATATTGGAAGAGCTTATTCTGGTTTGAAACATAAATGCATTATGAGTGTAGATGCACTGCTGTGGATTAGCTTGCATTGAGTTAGGCTTTGTCAATTGAAGTCAATAATACAGACATACCTCATAATGCAGGATATTAGGTGGTGCCCTCTGAACTATGGTAAAGGAACTCTAGAAGTTGCATCAAGAAAGTTAGCGCCATCCAAGCAATGCAGAAAATTACCACCTGCCTAGGACAGCTTCAATACAATACGGAGAGAGGTGGACCCAAATTTAGAGGCCTCATGCCTCCAGGAGAGGCACCTTGTACTCACTGCCTGACCTCTGTGAGGGACTGCTACCTGAAGCTTCTGGAGCCACCCTTTCTCTCATGATGCTTCTTGCTCCCTTTTCAAAGCACACAGATGAGATTGCACCATGTCTTTGTTTTTTGTGACAGCAGAAGGTTTATTTGTTAAATGTTAACGTGTGAAAAAAGTATAAGGTAAAAGCCTAGGTGTGCTGTTTTGCCCTCCTTAGAAAGAAGCAATCCCCTCCCAAAGAAGATGTCAGTGTAAAAGTCTACATTGGGTTTTGTGTTTAAATCAGCATTCCTTCCTTTCCTTATTAAGTCACTTATATCAAACCTCATATTATTTTGTTCCTAAGTCACCCTGTGTATTCACTGAGGACGGCTGCTTATAAGAGGCTCCTCATCCCTTAATGAAAAATCATAAAGCTTCTAGAAATTTTTAAATGTTTATGCAATTAATGCCTTACGCATTCTTTCTCAAGTACTGTATATAATAAAGTACACTCCAGCCGAGCCCCTTGAGAGAATTACAGACTGGGGTTTATGTGAGCTCAGTGTAAATTATTCTCTGCCTTAATTTACAGACGTCCACTTGGACACTTTTTCAGCAGAATCAAGTAAGTGTGAAAATGACTGTCTTTTATTAAGAGCAAAGATTTGGAAATGCGGTGTTATTAAATTACTGGAATCCAGTGCTGAGGAACCATTTATTCATTTTGCTACCTTGAATATGGACAATTAGGAATATGAATGAAAGGCTCTCTGAGAGCCAAAAGAAACATTTTAGACAGTTTGGAATAGAAAGGTGTTTTAAAATAGTGGGCATTAGAAAGGGGGATATACCTGCAGGTCCCATTTAGTAATTTTTTTTATCATCAAATGTGGCAAGATTTCTGAAGGCTCACACAAACAGACATATCTTTATCTTCTTGGGGAATGAGATCCATTCTAGGTTCTGCTTGCTCTGACTTCTTCATTGCACTCAGGATTGCATAAAAAGAAATCTTTTACTATTAGGTTCCCCACAGCACTGCTCCCTAGGCCACATTGTGCACTGAGGTAGCACTATTAGGGGAGTTGGGGCCGGAGCAGAGAAGGAGCTTTTCAAGCATAGAGACACTGGGCACCCCCATCTCCCTGTCATCTCCCCTGTCACAGGCTACTTAATACAGCCTCCTTCCCTAACAGCCCTACTCCTGCCCAGGCCTACACACATGCCTATGTCCTCCTCCCTTCCCTGTCTGCACAGCCCCATTCTTTCTCCCTGCCCCACTTTCCACTGCTCAGAAGATGCAAAACTATTGTAAATCCAGTTTAACTGACTGAGATACTTTATGAATCTGCCCAGTGAATTTGTCCCTAAAAGTTAAAATAGAAAATTGATTTCAGGTTGATACTACAACTCTTCAGAATATTAGCACTTGCACATGGTCGCATTCCCTTTGAGTTCCTTGTTTGGAGTTCATACATGACATCTTTAGTAATGTGAAAAAAAAGCCAGACATTTCCAGACAAACCCTTCATTAAAATGGGGTTAAGGTTAGAAGTATACATAAGTAATCTAAGGGTAAAAACAGTATGGAGATGTGGTAACTATCCCAAAACAAAGCCTTACAGAGCCAGAAATGTCAGAGTTAAGGTTGCACTTAAAAGAAATCCAAGCATAAGTGAGCTGTAGCTCACGAAAGCTTATGCTCAAATAAATTGGTTAGTCTCTAAGGTGCCACAAGTACTCCTTTTCTTTTTGCGAATTCAGACTAACACGGCTGCTACTCTGAAACCAAGCATGTTAAGGTATGGGAATGGACAGTTAAGACACCCGAAATCCTTATCTCTGTCCTGTAGTCACACCAGGAGGGAAGGAATTTTTTTTTTAAAACCAACCTAATATGTCTTTAAAAATCTGGCTAATCTAATCTGAAACCTCAAACACTAAAATGCATGATTGTAATTGCATGGGTGTTGAATGGGATCAGTGGAGGATAGAGTTAAGGTTGTTTGGGTGTCCTAAGTGCACATTTCCAAATCTAACATGTTGAATTTCTTTTAACTTTAACCTTTAATTTTAATGTCCTGGCTCTGTAATACTTGTGTTTGGAATAATTACACCATCCCTGTAATGTTTTATGCCCTTAAATTACTGATGTGGTACTATGTAGTGTAGTTGTAGTCATGTCGGTCCCAGGATATTAGAGAGACGAGGTGGGTGAGGTAATATTTTTTATTGGACTAACTTCTGTTGGTGGGAGCGACAAGCATTCCAGACACAGCTCTTCTGCATGTCTGGGAAAGGTCCTCCTAGCATCACAGCTAAATGCAATGTGGAACAGATCGTAGTTAGCACATATTGTAAGAGACCATTCAAAGTAGAGTGGCCGTTAACACCTCTGCAGTCATAGGACAAAGAGAGGGGTTAGTGGGTTCCAGATTGTTGTAATAAATCACAAATCCAGTGTCTCTGTTCAGTCCATGATTGTTAGTGTCTAGCAGAATGATGAATTTAAGCTCCCAGGCTCATCTTTTGCACATGTTGTGCCGGTTTACTTTGAGGACAAGGACTGATAGATCAGTGATCGCTTTGTGAAAAGTGTTCGCCCACAGGTGATAGGGTGTTTTTGTCTTTTATCATTTTCCTGTGTGAGTTCATTTGAGAGCATAGTGATTTTCTGGTTTTACCCACATAGTTGTTATTGGGGCATCTAGTGCACTGCATAAGGTACACCTCATGTGCTAGGCAGGCATAGGACCCATGGATCTTGAAAGGTGTTTTGTGGGGGATGTTGATCATTTTAGCAGTGGAGATACGTCTGCAGGTTTTGCATCTATTCTGGCAGGGTCTGGTGCCGCTTTGAGTTGGTGTGTCCTGCTTTATGGGGAGTTTGCTTCTGATGATGAGCTTGGAGAGGTTGGTGGGGAGGGGTTGTTTGAAGGTCAGAAATGGGAGTTCAGGAAATATTTCTTTCAGGACGGGGTCCCCATGAAGTATAGGTTGTTGTTTGATGATACCCCGTATGGTTTTCTGTGTGGGGTAGCAGGTGACAACTAGGGGTGTGTGGTCAGAAGGGATATTATTTCTGTATTGAAGCAGGCCCTCTTAGGGTATTTGGGTGGCCCATTCCATGATGAGATCTACTTCTCTGGTGGAGTGTCCTTGTTTGGTGAAGGCAGTTTTAAGTGTGTTAAGGTGTAGATCTTGGACTTTCTCCTCATAGCATATTCTGTGGTATCTGAGAGCCTGGCTGTAGACATAACAGATTTCTTAGTGTGTTTGGAGTGGTTACTGGATCTGTGAAGGTAGGTGTGGTGAGCCGTGGGTTTCTTGTATATGGTTGTCTGTAGGGTTCCATTGCTGAAGCTGAATGTTGTGTCCAGGAAGCTGATGCTAGTGTGGGAGTGTTCCACAGAGAGTTTAATGGATGGGGTGGTGATTGTTTTAAACTGTGGTGGAAGTCCATGAGGGAGTTTAAGCTGTCGGTCCAGAGGATGAATATATTATCAATGTATCTCAGGTATATCATTGGTTTTGTGGTGCATTTGTCTTGAAATTCTTCTTCAAGGTGGCCCATGAAGAGGTTGGCATATTGGGGAGCAGTCCTAGTATCCCTGTCTGCTCCCATGGTTTGGATAAAGTGTTTTTGAATGGAAAGTTGCTGTTGGTGAAGCTGAAATGGATGAATTTGGCAATGTGTGTTGGTGTGGATATCTGAGTGTTCTCCATTGTCTTGTAACTATTTGAGGCAGGCAGGTATGCTGTCATTCTGAGAGTTGTTGTTGTATAGGGAAGTGACATCCCTGATGATGAGGACAGTGTTCTGAGGGAGCAAGTTAATACTGTGCAGTTTGTGGAGGAAGTGAATTATGACGTGGAGGAAGCTGGCCCTTTGTGATGTGGTACTGTCAGCCTTAACTCCATTTTAGCATTGTTTTTTGTCTGGAAGTTGCTGGAGAGCACATATCAGCATGTATAAGGAAGAACTATAGTTGTACTACTTTTATAGATTCTTTCATTCACAGATCTCAAGTGCTTTACAAATGTTACTGGACATCTCAACACTCCTGTGAAATGAGAGTTTTGTGATGTGCATTTTACAGATGCAGAAAAACGCAGGTGCAGAGCGGCCAAGTAATGGGGAAAAGTGAAGGTGCAGAGAGGCAAAGTGATGTACCCAAAGTCATATAGTGAGTTGGGGAGAGTTAGGGAGTGAAATCTGATTCCATTCCTCTTTTCTTGCCACTAGCATTGTGTGGTCATGCTAATGTGAAATACACTTCCCTTTTCTTACATTTTACGTTTTTGGGATTTTTTTTTGTTCTGGTTAATTCCAGATGCTTGCAGAACAGGATATTTTATTGCCCACAACAATTTTACTTTCTGTTCATTTCTCCCAGGTAAACGCAAAGCATTGAAGTTGAATTTTGCAAATCCACCTTTCAAATCCACAGCAAGATTTACTCTCAATACGTCTGGAGTTCCTTTCCAAAATCCTCACATGTGAGTATAAAATCAAGGCTCCACTGATGAAACAATTCTGAAATTATTCTTCTAACATGTAATGTTAATTTAAAGGTAGTTTCATTGCTTCAGTTATATTATAGGCTGTTCAAAAAAAATGCTAGTTTGAATCAGTGTAAAAGGGTTTGTTTTAATGATTTTTAATAAATTTGAAAAAGGATAAGCTAGGACTCTTCCTGTCTTAAATTGGGGCTACTGCCTTTCAGGATTGGACAGAGAGCTGTCACTTAAATTATAACTGATACACACGCAGATTGTGCCTATACCTAATTTCCAGTTCTGTTCACTGTCATTTTCCTGTCTCTCTATTTAGTGCTTATTGCTTTTCATTAAAGACAAGTTCTTGTTCCTATGTTTACTTGTGAAAGACATATAAATGTGATATACCATGTAGCGCTAAAATGAAAAGTAGTAGACTGAAGAATGTAATTTTACCAAAATCCATATCTTGGGGAATTACTTAGTGACTAGATCTTACTGAATTTCCAAGCAAGATAGTCAGGGATAGCTTTATGTAAAAGTTGAATGTAAGTGGAGAACAGAACTGCTTCTGACATTAGACATGATAAAATGTCGCAGAAAATATTAGCTTTGTATCCTCAGATCCACCAATCTGGATTGATGGGTGACCCACCCACAACCTGTAAGTGTGGCAGAGCTCAGCTAGTGTGCAAAGATGTCCCTAATTTTTCCTCTTCAGGTTTCTTTACCAGATATCAAGAGTTTTGCCAAAGGCGAGTCTCAGAGATTGTCCCTGAAGTTTCCCCAGCTGTCTGTGGTGCTCCTGGACTCTTTGGTGGTGTTTTTGTTTTTAATATGCTTCTGCTTTGCATGTTGCTGCACCCTCCCTTTAGCTCAGTGCCTTCTACTTCCCCAGAATATATTCCCTGAGATTTGTTCCTGTCTCTGGTAGCTCCCTCTGTTTTGGAGCTTTTTGAGCAAGTTTCAGCTGAGTTAGGAAAATATTTCTGATACCCAAGTAGCCAGTGCTGGTAGGTGAAAAATATAGAAACTTCCTGTGAGCACTTCAGCAGATCTCAGGGACATCATCCTCCCAGAACCAGGATAGAGGTTTCCAGCTCTCTTTTCCTTAAAATGCCCTACACTTAGGGGTCATTCTCTCTCTCCCTTTTTAAGCACAAACAGATTGTGTCATAGGCTGGAAGATTCCAGAATTTTCCAGTTAGTCAGTCTCTTTATATCTGATGATTTTTCACAGGAGGTTACCTTGGAGCCTTTCCTTTTTTCAGGCCCCTCTCTCCACCCTGCTTCATAAAGTATTCAGTCTCCCCTAGTGGGTCATCTCTAGTGACTTGCCTTCACAGTGTACCTACTTCCAGTGGTCTCTGTCTTGGAGTCTATCTGGGAAATAGTGGTTCCTGTCAAGCATGGAAGAATCTTCTGCCTGAAGTCGTGACATCTTAAGTTCCATATTTATGCAAGTGACTCTGGTCATATTGCTCTTTAGTAAGTACTACTCTGGTGATGTGGGCATTGCAGTTGTGAAGGGGGCTGGAGACCAGGATGTTCGCTAGGATAATTGGTTCTCTGGAGCACAGTGAATTTGGGCTTGTTCTGGGTTAGATACAGTGTTAAACTAACAGAAGGTAAAGATGGTACGATGTGTCTGCTTTTTCTGTTTGAAGGGTGGATTAGCTCATTTTTATAGACTCAGAGGTGTGTGACCTGCCTTATCACGAATTGTGTTTCAGGATTGTTTCTTGCTGTGGGAGGCCTGGACAAGCTGAGAGAACATCTTTTTTTATCCTTGTGCGCTTTATGGTTGTCCTTTCTGGGTTCTGTTTTGCAAAGACAACACTCTTGTCTTTTGATTGTACTCCTTGCCCAGTTCCAGAGGTCCGTGCTCCTCTAGACACTGATGGGGGCTACAGCATGTGACTCCAAATGCACTTTTCCCTCTGTGGAGAGGCCTCTCCAGTCCCTGAGATGGGTTGGAACTGTTTTTCTCTCTTTTGATGAGAAAGATTGCTGGATGATTGATTTGGATTGGATATTTCAGACCATTTGGCTCCCGTTTTTCAAGGGCCATTCTGACTGAGGTTGTTTTCTATTTATTATGTTGCTGCTTCTTCTACAAGCCTTGTGGATTGAGTGGTGTTGGGCTTTTTGGTTTCATGTGTCAATGCTGGCTCAGCACAGTAATGCTGACCTCCCCTGTCTTGATGGGTTTTGCTGTATACATCCCGTTGGTCCAGATGGGTGGATCTGAAGATACAGAGAGGTTAATTTCTCACATGAAATTTAGGTTTCTGTGACTTGGATCCACCAATCCGGAGGCTGTCCCATTGTATCTGCCTCCAAAAGGGCAGAATTTGGTATTGTCAAATTATTCTGTTACCTTTTTCTTCTCTGAGCTCTGGAAATAACTTATGGGAAGCTGAGAGGAAGCGGTTAGTAGTGACCAACAGGTGCCACAAAATGTAATTGCCTATTAGTTGTATTCTGCTTGATTGACAGGTTGTGATCGGGGAACTGATCAGGCTGGATTGGTGGATTTTCAGGTAAGAAATTGTGGTTTCTTATTATGCAAAGGGAGAGATGGGTAATGAATGGGGTTTTCTATTCTGTTGAGGCCTTTGACAGGAAGGAGGAAGTGTCCGTATAAATTCTGCTACTGAAACAAAGACGCCACTACAGAAGAGGTGACCAAAGTATATTCCACAGGCCAAATGTGTCCTTCAGAATTTCACAGTGTAGCCTGAAGTCACCCTTATGTTTCATGCAGAGGAGAACCATCCAAAGACCACAGTTCTCAACAAGCAGTGCTCTCCATATTGAGCCAAATGATCTGACAGAGCTGCCTGTTGGCTTTTAAAGTCTTTGTGGGCCATAGCTCTACTAAATATGAGGATGGCTGCAACCCAGTCCATTTATTATGCAGCCTAGGTGTGGCCCTCCTACTCCTGCCAGTGGGCAGAGATTAGCCCCCCTCCCCCACACTCTCCATCTGTGAGCTCTTCTTGTCATCTTACTTGTTGAAAAAAATGGAGACCAGTGTGAAAAAATAGAATCCGAGATAACCTCGAGTTAGGAGCAGAGTTTTAGCTTCTGTGATTCTGAGGCAGAGCAGTAGCCATGTGCATTGGCTAAATGGTGCCAGAGGGAGAGGAAAGATCAGCACTAAACCAGCTGGAAGTGCTTCAAGTAGAGATTTGAGGTACACAGGGAAGCTTCCATAGTGACAGCTGTGTTGTGCCTGGCTCAGTTCACTGTGATTAGCCAATCATTTCCTTTAATAGTAAATAAACATCTCAATTTTTTGAAAGTAAGTTTTTTTGGGGCAGTTTTAGTATGTGACCTGGAGTAAAATTTTCAAAAGTGACTTTACGTCAGATTTTTAGAGGTATTTAGGTGCCTAACTACCTTTAAAAATATGGGCTGTAGGCATTAACCCCAAGACTCTATGTGTGGTGATAGAGGGATCACACACACTCACCTCCCAGCCCATTGGAGCAGTCAGTCAGTGTATCCCTGCAGGAGTTATGCTCCATTACAAGGGACCAGAAAGTTGAAAGAAGAGGATGTTGATTAACCAAATACCCTGTTGATTAACCAAATACCCTGTGTACCTGCTCAGTGCAGAAAATGGAGGGTAACATCCATTTGAGTCAGTGGCAAAACTCTCATTGACTTCAGCGGGGCTAGGATTTCACCCTCAACATTTTCTAAATTTGGGGTAAATCTGTTAAGATCTGGGAGGGAGTTAGACTCACCTTTAAATAAAAGCCTGACTCAGTGTGACTTGGACTGAGATTACAAACTGGGATGTATTTCAAAACAAAGCCTTAACCAGTCTGGAGCTTGGCTCCCTGAACACCCACTCCTACATGATCCCAGAAGGCAACACCACCTTAATGTAGTCACCAGAGGGAGGGGAGAAGTTGTCGCCTCTGAACCTTACTTGGTCTGACAGAACCTGGATTTTAACTTGAGGGCAGAGGGTGCAGCGCATCTGAAATATCAGGCTCCTATTGAGTGGCTGGATGCAATTGGAGGTTACTTTTTGAAGTATCTTTGTGTTTGTTGGGTTAATCTCCCATGGACAATTCATGCTGTGGATCTCGTTTTTAAAAACTTTCTTCCTCTGAATAAAGGGCCCGTGGCTGTGAGGCTTGGGTGCTTCTGAGAAATCAAGATAATTGCCCTTGTTCTGGATGATATTGGTGTGGCTGCTTTATGGGAAGGTCCAGACTGGAGATTGTCAATGTGAAGCATCTAATACAGTGGTCTCTAATCTTTTTACGCAGAAGATCACTTTTTGAATTTAAGTGCAACCCAGGATCTACCCCACCCCTTCCCCGAGGCCCTGCCCCTTCCCCAAAGCTCTGCCTCCTCCCTCTGTTGCTCGCTCTCCCCCACCCTTACTCATTTTCACTGGGCTGGGGCAGGGGGTTGGGGTTTGGGAGGGGGTGTGGGCTCTGGGCTGGGGATGAGGGGTTCGGAGTGTGGGAGGGGGCTCCGGGCTGAGCCTGGGGCAGGGGGTTGGGGTGCAGGAGGAGGTGAGGGGTGCAAGCCTTGGGAAGGAGTTTGGGTGCAGGAGGGAGCTCTGGGCTGGGGCAGAGTGTTGGGGTGCAGAAGGGGGTATGGGTGCAAGCTCTGTGAGGGAGTTTGGGTGCAGGAGGGGGCTCCGGGCTGGGCAGAGTGTTGGAGTGCAGGAGGAGTTGCGGTGTGCAGGCTCTGGGAGGGAGTTTGTGTACAGAGGGAGCTCTGGGCTGGGGCAGAATGTTTGGGTGCAGAAGGGGGTAAGGGGAGCAAGCTCTGCGAGGGAGTTTTGGTGCAGGAGGGGGCTCTGGGCTGGGGCAGAGTGTTGGGGTGAAGGATGGGGTTTGGGGTGCTGGCTCTGGGAGGGGGCTCAGGGCTTGGGCAGGTGCTTGGGGTGCAGGAGGGGGTTCAGGGTGCAGGAGGGGGTTCAGGGTGCTGGCTCCAGGAGGGGGCTCAGGGCTGGGGCAGGGGGTTGGGGTGCAGACTCTTGCCGGGCAGCACTTACCTTGGGTGTCTCCTGGTCAGTGACGCAGTGGGGCTAAGGTAGGCTCCCTGCCTGCCCCAGCCCCACGCTGCTCCCGGAAGGGGCCAATGCATCCCTGCAGCCCCTGGGTGGGGCCAGGGACATGTGGCTCCCTGCACTGCCCCTCTCTGCAGGCACCCTCCCCGCATTTACCAATGGCCACAGTTCCCCGTTCCTGGCCAATTGGAGCTGCAGGGTTGGTGCTTGCAGGCAGGAGCAGCACGCGGAGACCCTTGCCCCCCGGCCACAGGGGCGTGCTGGCTGTTTCTGGGAGCGGCATGGGGCTGGAGCAGGCAGGGAGCCTGCCTTCATGGCAGCCCCGCTACACCGCCGGAATTTTAGCAGCCGGAGATCACAATTGACTGGGAGAGTGTCTAGGATCAATGAGTCGATCGCGATGGACCGGTTTGTGACTACTGTTCTAATGGAAGGGATTAGAGTGGAGGATTTTAGAGTGAAGATGGATTCTAGTTCTTACTACTGTACATGGCTACTGGATCATGAGTAGGGCTCCGTGTCTGTCACGCAGGTCGTGGAAGTCACGGATTCTGTGACTTTCCACAACCTCTGTGACTTCTGCAGCAGCCAGTGTAGCTGATACCAGGGCCACCCAAGCAGCTGGCTCCAGGGCCAGCTGCTTAGGTGGCCCCGAAGCCAGCCACAGTGGCCGCTGCTGGAGCGACACTGGGGCTAGTCGTGCTGGCCGCTGCTCGGGCAGCCCCAGGCAGCTGGCCCTGGGGACTGCCTGAGCAGCAGTCGGTGCGGCTGGCCCCAGGGGCAGCCGGTGCAGCCGCTGTCGGCAGCCCCCAGCAGCGGTCCTGGGGCAGCCAGAACAGCTGCTGTCGGCGACCGGCAGTTGGTGCCGCTGGCCCTGGCCCTGATCCTCAGCAGCACCCCCTCCCCCTGTGTTCTCCCCCCAGCAGCGCCCCCCCACCCACCCCCAGATTTAGTCAGAGGTATTTATAGTAAAAGTCATGGACAGGTCACAGGCTGTGAATTTTTGTTTATTGCCCGTGACCTGTCCATGACTTTTACTAAAAATACCCATGACTAAATTGTAGGCTTAATCATAAGCCTTACCACTTAATGAAGCCTAAAAAGAATGGACAGTTTGTTTAGCCCCAACTGAGGCCATGATTACTGTGTCTATTTAATGAGTTTAGTATGGATATTCTGGCATAGTATGATGCTTTTTTCCTGCATAGCTGTACAGTACTTAGCACTGTTATCATGATAATATAACGCAAAGGCAGAGAAATACCGTAATATGTAATTGTTTTGATGAGCTTTCAAACTACTGTATCTGTTCAAGTGATTTATGTTGATGAAAAACAAAATTCATAGTATTTACATTATTCAGGGTGCAAGGTCTGTGCAGTGTTTCTTATCATTTAATTATTGTGCCTCTTGGAAACAAAAATTCTTGTTTAAGAAAGACAGTATAATTCATCTAAATGCTATGTAGATAGCCAAGGCCCTGATTCAGGAATGCACTATACATATAAAATGATGGGGTCTAAATTAGCTGTTACCACTCAAGAAAGAGATCTTGGAGTCATTGTGGATAGTTCTCTGAAAACATCCACTCAATGTGCAGCGGCAGTCAAAAAAGCGAACAGAATGAGGTTCAGAAAAGGGCAACAAAAATGATTAGGGATATGGAATGGCTTCCATATGAGGAGAGATTAATAAGACTGGGACTTTTCAGCTTGGAAAAGAGACGGCTAAGGAGAGATATGATTGAGGTCTATAAAATCATGACTGGCGTAAAGAAAGTAGATAAGGAACTGTTGTTTACTACTTCTCATAACACAAGAACTAGGGGTCACCAAATGAAATTAATAGGCAGCAGGTTTACAACAAATAAAAGGAAGTATTTATTTACACAAAGCACAGTCAACCTGTGGAACTCCTTGCCAGAGGATGCTGTGAAGGCCAAGACTGTAACAGAGTTCAAAAACTAACTAGATAAATTCATGGAGGATAGGTCCATCAATGGCTATTAGCTAGGATGGGCAAGAATGGTGTCCCTAGCCTCTGTTTGCTAGAAGCTGGGAATGAGCGACAGGGGATGGATAACTTGATGATTACCTGTTCTGTTCATTCCCTCTGGGGCACCTGGCACTGGCCACTGTCAGACGACAGGATACTGAGCTAGATGGACCTTTGGTGTGACCCAGTAGGATCATTCTTATGTTCACTTAAACACTTGCATAAGTCTATGCCACTTAAGCATGTACTTAACTTTAAGCATGTGCTTATGTTCCACTGAAGTCAATAGGATTTAAGCACATCCTGAAGTGCTGTCTTGAATAGGGAGGCTGCCCTTGATGGGGGCCTGACAAAAAAGTAAAAGTAGGTATTAGGGATGAGGTGCTTTACTTAGGGTTGAGGTGCGTGAGGTAATACACAATCCTTTCATAGTCACACTTTTTATTATGGTTGCATTTATAGTTTATAAAAGGTTAATCAATGATTACTAGACATATACATGTTACAGACATTTGTAGTATGTGTTACAGATGGTTATAAACATTGGTGGAAGGTGTTAGAAATGCTTATTAGCCATGATTATAAGCAATTTATTGATCTGTTGCACTCTGTAACAATCTATAATAACAATCCAGTATTCACTGTTCCTAAACTATTTATAAATGGACCCTTAAGGTAAAGTGCGGCCCCTTTCACCTTCTGTCTTCTGCATCTAAATGGGATTTAGGTCACAAGTAAAATTAATGTAGTCAGTTCATCCAAGTTCTTGTTGGTTACTGGTACACATTACACAAGATCTACAGTAATGTATGACTAGCATTCCCTGCTGAAGACAGACACAAATAGAACTAATACAGGAAGGATTCTTTGACTGGTGCGGTGGTTTATGGAATGATTACACAGCATCTGTCTGCAGTACACCTGGCTCTCATTAGAATAGTTAGAACTGAATAGTTCATTGAACAAATTTAGTAGCATACTTTTGAATGCAGTGATTTAGGTTTTGGTACAAGCTTTCTGGGAAGGGTTATTATTCCTGCAGTGTACTGTTGTTCTCGTACCAGGTTCACACTGCACAGTTTATCCTTGTGTACTAGTAAGTGAGTAGATGTAAGGACTGTGCCTTCGTTACCTATTCTTCAGTGTGTTCTTTCTTGAACATAGACTCAATGAGTACTTTGTGTGCTATCTGTGTAATCCGTCCGTTTCTGTGGCACCTCTGTCACTAGGTTGTCTGAGTATGTACCATTACAAGCTAGTTTGGAAAGCTGTCAGGATAAAGTGACTTCTTGTAAAAGTCATGAGCCTGCCTTCTGAAGTACCTGTTGGACTGTCAATCTGTTTTACCTGCTGCTCATCATCATAGAATCTGAGCATCTGGTCTCTGATTTTTTCCTTGCACTGGTTCATCTTTATGTAGGCTTCTGGCAGTGCAGAGGGAGCTGAGAGGACTCACCAAGAGGCTGCCCAATGGAACAATAGGCTCGTGTTGTACAGTGAGCCTCCTCTACCGATGCAAGATTAGAGTCAGAGTTTAAGGCCAGAATCCTTCATGAGCTAATTCAGATCCTCTTACAAGTGGGACTCTGCATCTTCCTTCACTTTTGTTCAGTTTAAGGAGGTACCAAGGATGTTGTTACTAAGGTGGAAAGGGCTATTGTGGCTAGGGCCAGAATCGAGTGAATCTAGTGCCCCAAAGCTCTTAGATAGCTTCTTGTGTATTCTTCGTGGCTTTTTATTAACTGGTTGTCAGCTGCTTTATAGGTGAGATACTTATATCTGGGTGAATAAATCTTCATGTGTAAATTATTAGACAAATTTCATTCATCTCTTTCTATTTGAAATTGTCCAAGAACAAAAGTGAAATTTTCTTAAATTTCTTTGTTCAAAATTGTTTGCCAAAAATTGCCTGTGAATAATTCTGGGTCTGTTGCTTGTCTGTAACAGTTTATCACATGTACTTGATATTCAAGTGCACTTAATTGGACGCTCTTATTTGGGCACAGGTCATACGATACCTTTCTGTTCCCTGATAGCGTGAGCAGAACTCACAGTAGTTTTTGGGTCAGTAGGATCTTTCTTTTCCATTCTTCGTCACTAAGACCTTTCCTGATAAGTTGTTGGATTGTGTCTGGGTATTTGCATCTCTTCAGAATGTGACAGACAGTTCAATTGTCCAAAGATCTCTGTGGCTGAAGATTGTGAGGAGCTGGTGTGGTTTGCAGAGCATCTTTGTTTAGTGTCTTTGGCCTGGTGAAGGGGACCTCCTCTTTGAAGAAGATATTGTTGAGATCATCTTTGGAGTCTGGATTGCAGGTGCTACCTGAAGCTGTTTCTAGCTGCTGTTTTCGTTTCTCCTACTGAGTTTTAGGATTCTCTCTAACATGGCAGTCTTATAGTGCAGAGATTCTGCACTGATGTTATTTGTAGGTAGGTAGGGATGGCGGGGGAGAGAGGTTGTTTGATAGCTTTGTATTTATTAAGTTATTCTGCACCCTGATTAACTTATTTTCCTATTCTCTGATTTGTTTTTACTGTAAGTCTCTGCACCCTCTGCTGAGCAGCTCTTTGGTATCTGCCACGCCTTAGTGAATTGCTGCAGAAATCCCTATGGCTCCAGCAGCAATAGTGATATGAGAGCACTGTTTTCTTCTTTTGCACTGGTTTTGGCATATAAGTATCACAAAGCACTATGCTGCCAAGACTTCTGGTCTTTCTTCTCTGATACCAGTAGGTTCTATCACTTGTGAGATGTTCAGCTGCAGCTTCCGTTCCGTTTAAACGTGGACATTTATATTCAACATATAGAATATGTGCCTAAATCTAACGTGATATGATATCTGGTCCCTATCTGGCTCCCATCACCTTAGTGTCTGAGTACTTCATACTCTTTTTAATGTATTTATCCTCACAAACTCCTGTCAGATAGGGAAATGCTATTTATCTCATTTTACAGAAGGGACTAAGTGACCTCTAAGGACACAGAGGAAGTCTGTGTCAAAGAAAGGATTTGAAACTAAATCTCCAGAATTCTAGGCTCATGCCCTAACTACTGGCCTATAGAAGCCTGACTTTAATTACTTTGGTTTGGAAAAGTTGGCCACCTCTGCAGTAGTTAGGAGCCCACCCTGCATCACATTGGATAATTCAAGGGTGGACCTTTGAATTAGCAATTATTACCATAAAGAGTAATGCCTGCCCTTGGGCTGTGGAATGTCAAACTGATTGCCAGTTCTGTCCTAGGAATTGAGGCCTCTGGCTTTTCTTCAAGGTTAAAGGGCATCAAGAACTGAGCAGTCAGTGAGTCATGGAGAATGATAATTTCCTTACTTGCTGTAAGAATCAAGGAGGTCCATCAGATGTGGAGCAAAGTCTGTCTGTTGAATCTCATTACTTCTGTGTGGTTCAGCTGCAGTGAATTACAAGTTAGGGCAATTAAGTATGTGGGAGAATGGAAAAGTAGAAGCCGGTTGTGTTCTTGATAGTGGGAGGAAACAGAGGTTCACTGGTGCTACCGGTCATAGGGAAGGCCAGCTAGCAGTTAGATATGTGGGTACAGTCATCTCCAGCAGGCTGAGAGAGACCTGGAAAATGGTAGTTAATTGTCAAAAGCTTTTGGATAAAGGCCTGGCCTGGAATTCTGCACACTGTCTCCTTGACTCATCAGTTGCTGGCATGTTGAGGAAGGAATATTGGAGGGATTATAATGGCTTCATAATCATAGCTCATTCTGGAAGGGAGATAGGCAGGACTGCTACTCCCTATTTTATCCAAAAGCCTGTTTTCAATAGTATATTTAAGATTCATAGATTCCAAAGCCAGAAAGGACCATTGTGATCAACCAGTCTGACCTGCTGTATAACACAGGCCAGAGACCTGCCCCAAAATAATTTCTAGAGCAAATTTTTTAGAAAAAACATCCAGTCTTGATTGAAAAATTGTCAGTGATGAAGAATCCACCATTGGTAAATTGTTCCAGTGATTAATTACCCTCACTGTTAAACACCTTACACTGTTAAAAACGCCTTATTTTCCGTGTGAATTTGTCTAGCTTCAACTTCCAGCCATTGGATCATGTTATGCCTTTCTCTGCTAGATTGAAGAGCCCATTATTAAATATTTGTTCTTCCTGAAGGCACTTACAGACTGTAATTAAGCCACCCCTTAACCCTCTCTATGTTAAACTAAACAGTCTATCACTACAGAACCTGTTTTCTAATCCTTTAATCATTCTCATGGCTATTCTGGGAACGCTCTCCAGTTTATCAACATCCTTCTTGAATTGTGGGCACCAGAACTGGACATAGTATTTCAGCAGCAGTCACACCGGTGCTAAGTACAGAGGTAGAATAGCCTCTCTACTCCTACTTGAGATTCCCCAACTTATGCATTCCAGGATCATATTAGCTCTTTTGGCCACATTGTCACACTGTGAGTTTATGTTCAGCTGATTATCCACCATGACCCTTAAATCTTTTTGAGAGTCACAGCTTCCCAGGATAGAGTCTCCCATCCTGTAAGTATGGCCCACATTCTTTGTTCCTAAATGTATACATTTACGTTTAAACCTATTAAAACACATTATTTGCTTCCTCCCAGCTGACCAAACTGTCCAGATCGCTCTGAATCAGTGACCTGTCCTCTTCATTATTCATGACTCTCCCAATTTTTGTGTCATCAGCAAACTTTATTAGTGCTGATTTTATGTTTTCTTCCAGGTCATTGATAAAAATGTTAAATAATGTAGGGCCAAGAAATGATCCCTGCAGGATCCTATTCGAAACACACCCACTCAGTGGTGATTCCCCATTTACAGTTACATTTTGAGACCTATCAGTTAGCCAGTTTTTAGTCCATGTAATGTGTGCCATGTTGATTTTATATTGTTCTAGTTTTTTTAATCAAAACGTCATGTGGTACCAAGCAAATGCCTTACAGAAGTCTAGTACAGGGGTTCTCAAACTGAGGGTTGGGACCCCTCAGGGGGTCGCAAGGTTATTACATGGGGGGGTCGCGAGCTGTCAGCCTCTGCCCCAAACCCCGCTTTGCATCCAACATTTATAATGGTGTTAAATATATAAAAAAGTGTTTTTAATTTATAAGGGGGGTTGCACTCAGAGGCGTACTATGTAAAAAGGGTCACCAGTGCAAAAGTTTGAGAACCACAGGTCAAGTATATTATGTCAACACTATTACCTTTATCAGCCAAATTCGTAATCTCACCAATAAAAGATATTAAGTTAGTTTGACAGGATCTATTTTCCATAAAATATTTCTATTTTCCATATTGATTGGCATTAATTACATTACCCTCCTTTAATTCTTTATTAATCAAGTCCCATATCAGCCACTCCTTTATATTGCCTGGGATTGATGTCAGACTGACAGGCCTGTAATTAACCAGGTCACCCCTTTTACCATTTTAAAATATTGGCATAATATATTTTCCCATTCCAATAGATTAATGAAGGCCTTGGGTATGTCTAAGAGAGTTCTTATGAGGCATGTAGGTTGTTTAAATATTACTGCTTCCTCTGTGTAAAATAATGCTCTATATAGGCAGTGTGTGTACAGAAATGGAGCATTTAAATACTATGTTGATGGGGAAATCCTGGAATAGATTAGCTAGACAGAAGATTTCCAAAGGGAATTCAGTGTGAGTGCATAGGCCAACAGCATAAATATGGTTGGAGTACATGGTGAGAAGATAGAGGGCAGAGAGAGGTGGAATTGTTTCTGTGCATCCTCGCCTTCATCAGAACTACTTGAAATAGCCCACAGTTGGGCATGTGATGCTTCTTTTAGAAGTCTCTTTAGAGGCAAATTTCCAAAAAATACCCCTTTTAGTGCCTGCTTTCTCTCTGGGTGGCTTACTCTTTCCTCTTATCTAATAATATGGCTTTCAGTATGACTTGTGCCTGAAAATGGGATTGAATGAGAGATATTCTATTGTCACAGTATGTGTAATATAATGATAGAGATTATCTGAGAAATGCCTGTTCCTTTTATAAGCCCCCTTGGATGACAGGATGGTTAGGGAAACCTTGGCCTCGCACATAAGGACTTTGAAAGATAGAATGCTTGGTGCATCATATGTGAGATACCTCTTTGCATTTTTATTTGAAGGTAATTTAAGACTTTAGAAGGACTGAAACTTTTGTGTTATTAAAGCAGTTTTAAAAATATGTATCTGCTTGCTGCACCTCTGTTTGCCTCTGTGCATACAGTCTGATTAGATCAGTAGTCACAACCCTCTAACTTTATTAGGTTGTCAGGTTTTCAGAACTAAAGCTCTTTCCTAACCTGCCATAGATACAGTTAAAAGGAAAATACACTTTTGCTTTTAGCATTCTATCATGATTCTTAAAGGGACACCCCCAACTTGACACTTACTAAAAAATGAGTTATAAGTAATTTTAGGTTCTTCATCAGTCCATGTCTCTCCTACCTGTTTTTGTGATAATACAAGCACTGTTTACTGATTTTTTTTTTTTAAATTGTTTTCATCTCTTGCTGTGTGAAAGACCTGCATGAATGGAGGAAATGACCATATGGGATGGGACAACAGTGAAGGCGATGTGCTAGCAAAAGCACACAGGGCAGGCTTTGTAAAAGCACTTAGCATTAGCCTATCTCTGCTCCCATTGACTTCATTAGCTTTTGCATATCTCCATAAAAAAAAACTGGGGGAGAACAGTGAAAAAATTATATTAATCATACATACAGTAATTCATGGGTTGTAGTTAGGCGCAAATAGTGAAACTGGTCAGATACATTACTTTCTTAAAAAAAGAAATCCATTAAACAGTGCTGTAACAGCAGGCCTAGGAGAGAAGCTCAACCCCCCACCCCTTGGTCCCTCTTCTGCTATGTGAATCTTTTATCATGCGAACACATTTTGCTCTAAGAGAGAGCTTCCATGTAAATAACATCTGCTGCTTTCCCTTCTGCTACCAAGTGTGTATTTCTAGTCAAAACAGAAATCACATTTGCCTGATGTGCATCCAGAATACCACAGTGACACTACTGTTACCTTCTGCCATTCCAAGATTAGCCCTTCCCTGACCGCCAATAGACACACAATGTGTTCTTTGTAGTAAAAAACCTCTGTGCGAGCGCCTATGATTGTGGGAAGCTTCCCGCCTTGTTACTGATTATTTGTTACTTTCTGAGCACTCAGTGTGCTTGGGGCTGTGAAGGGACAAGAAGAAATTATCTCTGTTGTAAGGTATTTTTACAACCTAGCTGTAAGTCTGAAGTCCACATCTACTGTAGATAAGGACAGATGCATTCAACGGTAATGCCTCTCCTATTTCCTGCTGCCATTTTCTGTGCCAATTCCCCTCAGAACCACAGAAAGCAGATCTCTTGGGACACCCTCGACTACAAACTCTCACTCTTTTCTGTATATTTCATCTATTGGTGCTGCAGTGACACCGAAGATCACTATAACTGAAAGATTAGAGAGAAAATATATAATGTCTGAACATCGCTCTGTCGCCATTGTTTGTTATTTAAATAAAATTTTAATCCACTTTATTTAATTACAGTATATTTTAACTGTATTCTACTTTTTTGAAGTTGGGAAGCTGCTACAAGTCATTCTAAAAGTGATGCTTCACACCAAGCAGAGAAAATATGAGGCATTTTTCTCTTTGAGCCTTCATTGCCAATACTGTTAGGAACAGCCAGTAAGAGTCTGGAGCATGCACTTTCAGAAGTGTTGGTCTTTTTATGTTCAAGGACTATGTGCCTACTCTGAATCCAGTGGCTCCTACTCTGTCCAAGTGTATAACAATATTTCAGTATAAAAGAGTGGATGGGTCTATGTTCTTTCTTTTCTATTAAAAATATTGGATGAATATTGATGTTTCAACAGTAATACAGTACTAGCATTGGTTAGTATAAGGTGCTTATACAGTACTAGCAGTGCACCTTGTTTTTGACCAGGTGTACTCTCTGGCTATTATTGCTGGGCCTCACTTGATTCATTTTTTGCTGTTTTTGTGACATGGAGAAATGTCTGAGAAGGATTACATAGAGGTCCCCAAAGTCATTATATTTGTGACATAAGATGGTCTTATACCCAGGACTCCAGATATGAAGGCTAGCGAATCATGATCTGGAAAAAGGAGTAAACTGTGAGGTGGCAAAATTTGCAGATGATACAAAACTACTCGAGATAGTTAAATCCAAAACAGACTGTGAAGAGTTACAAAGGGATCTCACAAAACTGGGTGACTGGGCAACAAAGTGGCAGATAAAATTCAGTGTTGATAAATGCAAAGTAATGCACATTGGAAAACATAATCCCAACTACACATATAAAAAGATGGGATCTAAATTAGCTGTTACCACTCGAAAAAGAGATCTTGGAGTCATTGTGGATAGTTCTCGGAAAACATCCACTCAGTGTGCAGCGGCAGTCAAAAAAAGCTAACAGAATGTTGGGAATCATTAAGAAAGGGATAAATAATAAGACAGAAAGTATCATATTGCCTCTATATAAATCCATGGTACGCCCACATCTTGAATTCTGCATGCAGATGTGGTCGCCCCATCTTAAAAAAGATATGTTGGAATTGGAAAAGGTTCAGAAAAGGGCAACAAAAATTATTAGGGATATGGAATGGCTTCCATATGAGGAGAGATTAATAAGACTGGGACTTTTCAGCTTGGAAAAGAGACGATTAAGGGGGGATATGATAGAGGTCTATAAACTCATGACTGGTGTGGAGAAATTAAATAAGGAAGTGTTATTTACTCCTTCACATAGCACAAGAACTACGGGTCACCAAATGAAAATAACAGGCAGCAGGTTTAAAACAAACAAAAGGAAGTATTTCTTCACATAATGCACAGTCAACCTGTGGAACTCTTTGCCAGAGGATGTTGTGAAGGCCAAGCCTATAACAGGGTTCAAAAAAGAACTAGATCAATTCATGGAGGATAGGTCCATCAATGGCTATTAGCCAGGATGGGCAGGGATAGTGTCCATAGCCTCTGTTTGCCAGAAGCTGGGAATGGGCGACAGGGGATGGATCACAGGGGATGATATTTACCTGTTCTGTTCATTCCCCATGAAGCACCTGGCATTGGCCACTGTTGGAAGACAGGCTACTGGGATAGATGGACCTTTGGTCTCACCCTGCCTCCCAAAACCCCAGTAAATTTTTTGCTCTGTTAACTTTTCTAACAATTAAAGTTTGTCATCAACAGTCTGATATTCACACCTGCTGAATTTAATAAAAACAGAAATCAAGTACTTTATTCTTTAAGTATTAAAGTCATCTCATTGTCATATGAGCAGCAGTTTGTATTTTTGTTTGGTTACTCAGAGCTGTTTTGAGCCCTCTGGTCTACTGGTTCAAAACTGACAGTTGTTTCCTCTGAAATCACGCCTTTGTTTTTTGACATTTACCATGAAATGGACAACAAGAAGAGGAAAAGATGCAAATTCAAAGAACCGTGGCTCATCCTTTCAGGCCACCATTGTCAGCTTTTTTTCCTCTTTGCTGATGTTATCTTTTCACCTTATAGTGTGGGAAGTTGAAATAATCTGGGCTGAATGGATGAAATGCATCAGAAAAATCTGCAGTGGTTTCAGAATCAATCAAGAAGATCCCATGCAGAGGAGCTATTCTGCCACAGTAACACTGCATGCTCTGCATCAAGCTTTTGTGTAATTGGATGAGTTGTTTGTTTTTTGGCCTGCATGATTAAATTATTCTAGCCACTCCATTCATTGGAGAAGTAGACTTCAGAACGGGACTAAAATTAATTAGGTTCCTTATGTATTGTGATTAGGTGACTACAGCCCTCTGCTGTGAATCTCAGATGGGTGGAATTGTGCCCCATCATCAAGACCTTGCATGTTGGGAGGCCTTAAAGCAAAGGAGAGTCACATGTCCCAGTCAGAATTCCAATGGATCTCATCAACTAATGGCAGTCCTGGGAAATCTTTCCTTGAGCTAGGCCTGGTTCCCCCTTTGTGGAACACCTAGAATATTTGGAATAGAGCTGGACAGACCATTTCTCCTTCATGCTTAGTCTCAGTGATACCTTGGCTGGCAAGTAGACACAATCAGAGATGAGTAAAGTCCACCAAAATTGCTTCTGATTCCCAGGTTAGGACAGCTTGGTTAGGGGTGATAGCCATTTTCCAGGAGGATGTGGGCTTCTGTGTAATCCAGTGGGTATATGCATTCTCTCTGATATTCCAAACAGGTATCTCTCTCAGGAATGATGCTTTCTCTCTTTTTTTCATAATAACTTTAATTTCCCTGTAGATTAAAGAAGGGGAAATGATTCTCTGGCAGCTGTTGGCCTTGCTCCAGGAGAGCTTCCATAGCTGTTTAGCCAAAGTACTTTGTAGATCTGAAATAGTCAGGGCAGACACAACCATTTTAAATGGACCCAATATTTAAAGTCTGTCACAATAGCACTAGATTTAGGAGACTATAGAGCATTGATACATTTGATAGTCAGTCACCTCCTCAATCCCATGACATATTTGTGGGTTGCCTTCAAAATACATGTCATGTTCGGTGTTGTACTAGGATCTTCCAGTTAGTCTTGCTGTGGCCTCTCTTGTGGTCACTGAAGTAGTTGTGATAAATGCAGCCTTCTGGATAGGCAATCTCTCTTTTCTCTCCTAGCTGGATGATTACCTTGCCTCAGATCTAGCTTTTTCTGCAGCAGATACCAGTGTGTTACTTTCAGGATCAGGTTTTCCTCCAAAGTTGCACTGAATTTCAGAATTAGCCAAGAGGTATCATTACCTAAACTTCTTCCACACCCTGCTCAAACAGAGAAACCAATGCAACCTAGAGCTTTTACATTCCCTAGCACTTAGCTTGAGTCACCGATAGAACTTTTTTTGTTAAGAATGTAAGAAAAGTCACAAGGGCTACTTTAGCAAAATGGCTTTAAGAGCAATTGTAACAGATAAACTTAGTTTTAGGGCATTTGCAGATGATGAGCTGAGCAAAGGCATGCATTTGTTTCTGAACATGGTTGGTCATTGCTTTATTTGTACGTACAGATATTTGAGTGATCATTTCCTGTCTGTCCTCCCCATTGTCCTTAGTAAGGTGTACAACTCAGAACCCATCAATGCTGAAAGAGTGGATCCTAGTCACGGGAAAGGGAAATTTCTTACCTGGAATGCGTGTGAGAAGCTCTAATCTAGAGCCTGAATACACAGTGTACAGTAGTAGTTAGCCTTCAGCTCTTCTGTTAGCTGCAGAGATCTATCTGGAAATAAAAGGGAAGGATATAGTGTGCCCAAGGCATAAAAAAGTATTCAGTAGTGGATGGGCTGATTCACCTTGACTGACAGGTCTAAATGGGAATGGCCACCACTCCTAGATTGGTGGATCCAAGACACACTAGTTTTTGTGGTAAGAAATTCTCCTTTATCAGAGCCCAAGAGGAAGCTATGTGATGGTGATCAATGTTGTGAATCTATGCAGTCTGAGTGTTATTAATACTTAGTTATGTTATTAGTAAATTGATTCCAATGATTGGTGTTTTTAACATTACAACTGAAAATAATATTTCCATTGTTTTAAGAAAATAAAAGGCATACAATATAATGCATTAACAGTAACAGTGCAGCTCAACGATCTTCAAATGCAAGAACTGCTTGGCTCCATTTGAAGAGAGGTGCATTAGTTAGGCTTAATGGGGAAGAAAAATATAACATGCACTAATTTCTTATGCTAGCCATGCCAAAGGCAGTATGTCTAGATGAGTATATGTTTTACGTTATTGTGTCATGTGATAACAGCACCATGTTTTCCTGTCATTTTCACAACTCTTTTCCTGGCTGAAGTGATACACAAGCAACACTGGGTAGTAATCACATTGTCCCGTTCACTTTCAAAAGGAGAGAAGCGGACCTCATCCAGAAACTTTCCAGCAGGCTACAGTAAGCTTAACTGTCTGTTAGCCATTGTCAAATATTTTCCATGTCAGCAAAAATGGCATCTATAAAGTAATGAAATTTGTCTCAGCAATACCGTGCCATTCCATGAGTTATTTCTATGTAATTATATTATCACATTTCAGTATCATTTTTTAAATATATATATATTTATTCTCCTTATTCTCATGTTGATTCTTAATGATGTGTTATGTCTCTGTTTTCTGTTCTCTCAATGATAGCTGGCAGTGGCTCAGGAGGAAGGGTTATTAAATTAGCTAGCTCTAACATTTTCATATTACTCTAAAATGCTTTAATCCAACACAAGTGTAGATGGTGCATACTTGGTAGATTGGGCATATGTGTTACTGTCTGGCTGCATGTTTCACTCCAAACAAAAATGAGTTTGGTGTTCTGGGGATTCATACATAAGGCCAGATTCTAGTGTGAGTTACACCACTGTGAATCAGGAGGACTCAATTGTCTTGGACATGGTTATTCAGAATCTGAGTTGCACCGGTGTAAACTGAGAGAAGAATCTATCTAGTTAATCAAATAAACTCAAAACAAAATGTTGGAGCTTCTGAAGGCCCAATCCAAGCCCCATTTAAGTCAGTGGGAGTCTTTTTGTGGATTTGAATGGGCGTTGGATTGGACTGCAAGGGCTGTGATATATTCTGTACAGTTTTCCGTGCATTGCTGAGATCTGTGCTTTGAGTAATTTTGGTGGAGCATAGAAAGCCAGAACAGGCCTCAGTTGAGCTTCTGCCATTTCTTCATGATGAAAGTGAGGGACCTGGCCTTTGTTTTTTTTTCTTTGAGTTTTACTGGCTGAGGGATGCTGAATGGAATTAATTCCTTCTTTTAAAGCCTTTGCTGAATCTCTTCATCAGTGATTGGTTCTAGACACATGGCATCAAATAGAAGGTGAGAATAAACAGCAGAAAGACTTACAAATGAACAAGTAGAAGCAAAACCACTACATTCTGTGTCCTCTGCCTGGGGCAGAAATCCCTATTAACTTGTTGGCTTGCTCAGTTCAAGGAAGATTTTGTTCTCAGGACTCTGTTAAAACCTCACTAGGGAGCTGACATTTTCAGGCTACTTGAAATAACTCTGCAGCTTTGCTATTGGAGGTTTTCCCCTGCCATGAAATACAAAACATGGCGACTGTTTTATTAATGTTAGTTAGCCTCAAAGGTGTACAGATTGCTCAGTAAAGAAAGCTACATTTAAACAGAGAGCCTACAGAAATGCCACACTAGCTAATGGACTCAGTGCAAATTGATCAGCCAGAATCATAAACCTGCTTTAACTTAAGAATTGTGAACAGTGCACAGTGCCTTGAGTTTTCTTTTGGTCACTAATTTGGCTTATCAGCACATTGTCCACAAATCAGCTTCTGAAATGCCATTGTGAACAGCATCTTTTTACCAGGCTTGCGGAGAAGTAGAATGAGTGTATGTCTACTAACCTCTGTGCAGTTAGTGACTTCCTTCAGAAATCCTGCATTAGACCAATTTGTGAAGCATAATTTGTCTGTCAAGCTTTTTAAAATCATGACGCACAGTCTTATAGAATCATAGAACCATGGGGTTAGAAGGATCGGCAAGAGTCATCTAGTCCAGTGGTTCGCAAAGTTATTTGATCGCACCCCCCTTCTTTGTGTCTCTAGTAGTTTACGCCTCCCCCTAGGCACCCAGCCAGCAGCCACCGCTCTCTGGCCACCCAGCTCTGAAGGCAGCGCTGCCACCAGCAGTGCATAAGTAAGGACAGCGTGGTATGGTATTGCCACCCTTACTTTTCAGCTGCTGTTAGCAGCAGTGCTGCCTTCAGAGCTGGGCGGCTGGAGATCAGCGGCTGCTGGCTGGATGCCCAGCTCTGAAAGCAGTGCTGCCTCCAGCAGCAGTGCAGAACTAAGGGTGGCAATACCACACCTCGCTCACTTTTGTGCTGCTGCTGGAGGTGGCGCTGCCTTCAGGGCTGGGCATCCAGCCAGCAGGCACAGCTCTCCAGCCGCCCAGCGCTGAATGTGTGCAGCAAGTTTCTTCTTTCTTTTGAAAGCTTCTCCCAGCCCGCAGAATACATTCCGTGCCCCCCAGTTTGAGAACGTCTGATCTAGTCTCACCCCCTGCCAAGATGCAGGATTTGTTGTGTCTAAACCATCCAAGACGGATGGCTATCCAGCCTCCTTTTGAAAACCTCCCGTGAAGGAGCTTCCATGACCTCCCTAGGCAGTCTGTTCCATTGTCCTACTGTTCTTACAGTTAGAAAGTTTTTCCTGAGATTTAATCTAAATCTGCCATGCTGTAGTTTGAATCCATTGCCTCTTGTCCTACCCTCTGTGGTTAGAGAGAACAACTTTTCTACTTTTTTATGGCAGCTTTTCAAGTATTTGAAGACCACTATCATGTGCCCCCTTAATCTCCTCTTTTCCAAACTAAACATACCCAGTTCCTTCAGCCTTTGCTCATATGGCTTTCATTGCATCCCTTTGATCATCTTTGGCACTCACCTCTGCATCCTTCTCAGTTTCTCTATATCCTTTCTATACATTGGTGACCAAAACTGGACACAGTACTCCAGCTGAGGCCTAACCAGTGCTGAGTAGAGAGGTACTATCACCTCCTGTGACTTGCATGCTATGTCTCTGCTAATGCAACCTAAAATTGCATTTCCTTTTTTTGCAGCAGCATCACATTGCTGACTCATGTTGAGGTTGTGATCCACCGCAACACCCAGATCCTTCTCAGCAGTGCTGCTGCCAAGCCAGTTATCCCTCATTCTGTATTTGTCCAATTGATTTTTCTTCCCTAAGTGTAGCACCTTACATTTGTTTTTGTTGAATTTCATTTTCTTGTCTATAGCCCTGTTCTCCAGTTTATCAAGATCCCTTTGAATATTAGCTCTATCCTCCAAAGTGTTTGCAAACCCCAGCTTTGCCCTTGACCCCCAGCTTTGTGTCATCTACAAATTTGATCAATATGCTCTCTATTTCTACATCCAGGTAATTAATAAAGACGTTAAAAAACACCGGACCCAGAACAGATCCCTGTGGAACCCCATTTGAGACCTCCCTCCAATTTGACATCATTCCCTTAATAGTTAGTCTTTGTTTGCAGTTGTTTAACCAATTATGTATCCATTTAATGGTAGTTCTGTGAAGCCCACATTTCTCCAGCTTACTTATCAGAATGTCATGTGGGACTGTGTCAAAAGCCTTGCTGAAGTCCAGGTATATGATGTCTACCACATTCCCCAAATCCACCAAACCAGTTACCCTGTCAAAGAAGGAAATCAAGCTAGTTCTTAGTAAATCTATGCTGGCTGCTAGTGATCACCCCTTCATCCCCCAGGTATTTACAAATTGAATATTTTATACATTGCTCTAGTAGCTTCCCAGCTGTAGAGGTCAGGCTGACTGGTCTATAGTTCCCAGGGTCCTTCTTTTCCCCCTTTTTAAAGATGGGCACCACGTTAGCTCTTCTCCAGTCTTCCGGGACCTCTCCTGTCATCCATGAGTTTACAAATATTATTGCCAGTGGCTCCAAGATTTCTTCAGTTAATAACATCAGAACCTTGGCGGGAATAGCATCTGGCCCCACTGACTTGAATTCATTGAGATTAGTCAGAATATCTCTGACGCGTTCTTTACTTATCCTGATTTGCATCCTTTCCCTTTTATTGTCTATGGGAACTTCGCTAGTTGTCCGATCACATGTTATTTTTTTTTTGAGATGGCTGAAGCAAAGTAGGCATTGAGCAGCTCTGCCTTTCTATCATCTTCCAATACCAGCTCACCTTCTCCATTGAGCACCATCCTTGGTCTTTCTTTTCTGTCTGACATATTAGTAGAACCCCTTCTTGTTGTCTCTAACATTTCTTGCCAGTTATATGCTCCCACCACAACATTTCATCCCTTCCCTCTTAGTTTTTTTGCTCTGATACCCACAGCAACACAAAGGCACTCACTGAATATTCACATACTTGCATATGCCACCTTTCTGGCCTGGCCTTGCTCCATTATGTAGGGCCTTAGTGCTGTCACATAATCTTCAGGTTTGTGTGAAATTACCCCTCCACCTCTCTGCTTTCCCCTCATAGGACTTCTCGCCCATGCCAAAAAAATGCTTGTTTTTAAAAGTTTCAGCATTCCTACTGCTAAGATACTAATGGCAGAGTTTAATTACTGCAATACAATGAATTTATGCCTGTCCAAAAACGTGCAGATATTTTTATTAGGGCTGTCAAGCAATTAAAAAATTATTCACAATTAATAACGTGATTTAAAAAAATTAATCGTGATTAATCATGCAGTTAAACAATAATAGAATACCATTTATTTAAATACTTTTGGATGTTTTCCACATTTTCAAATATATTGATTTCAGTTACCACGCAGAATACAAAGTGTACAGTGCTCACTTTATATTTATTTTTTATTACAAATATTTGCACCGTAAAAAAGAAGCAAAAGAAATAGTATTTCAGTTCACCTAGTACAAGTCCTGTCGTGCAGTCTCTTTATTATGAATGTTGAACTTACAAATGTAGCATAATGTCCAAAAAAAACCCCCTGCATTCAAAAATAAAACAATATGAAACTTTAGAGCTTACAAGTCCACTTAGTCCTACTTCTTGTTCAGCCAGTCGCTCAGACAAACAGGTTTGTTTATATTTGCAGGAGATAATGCTGCCTGCTTCTTGTTTACAATGTAAACTGAAAGTGAGGACAGGCGTTCTTATGGCCCTGTTGTAGCCGGCGTTGCAAGATATTTATGTGCCAGATGCGCTAAAGATTCATATGTCCCTTCATGCTTCAACCACCATTCCAGGGGACATGCGTCCATACTGATGACAGGTTCTGCTTGATAATGATCCGAAGCAGTGTGGACTGACACATGTTCATTGTCATTATCTAAGTCAGATGCCACCAGCAGAAGGTTAATTTTCTTTTTTGGTGGTTTGGGTTCTGTAGTTTCGGCATTGAACTGTTGCTCTTTTAAGACTTCTGAAAGCATGCTCCAGACCTCGTCCCTCTCAGATTTTGGAAGGCACTTTAGATGCTTAAACCTGGGGTTGAGTGCTGTAGCTATCTTTAGAAATCTCACATTGGTACCTTGTTTGCATTTTGTCAGATCTACAGTGAAAGTTTTCTTTACATGAACAACATGTGCTGGGTCATCATCTGAAACTGCCATAACATGAAATATATGGCAGAATGCGGGTAAAACGCAGAGCAGGAGACATACAGTTCTCTCCCAAGGAGTTGAGTCACAAATTTAATTAACGTATTATTTTTTTAATGAGCATCATCAACATGGAAGCATGTTTTCTGGAACGGTGGCCAAAGCATGAAGAGGCATATGAATAGTTACTTTATCTGGCACGTAAATACCTTGCAACGCTGGCTACAAAAGTACCATGTGAATGCCGGTTCTCACTTTCAGGTGACATTGTAAATAAGAAGCAGGCAGCATTATCTCCCATAAATGTCAACAAACTTGTTTGTCTTAGCGATTGACTGAACAAGAAGTAGGACTGAGTGGACTTGTAGGCTGTAAAGTTTTACATTGTTTTGTTTTTGAGTGCAGTTATGTAACAAAAAATAATCTACATTTGTAAATTGCACTTGCACGATAAAAAGATTGCAGTAAGTACAGTACTTGTATGAGGTGAATTGAAAAATACTATTTCTTTTTATCATTATTACAGTGCAAATATTTGTAATCATTAAAATAATATAAAGTGAGCAGTGTACACTTTGTATTCTGTGTTGTAATTGAAATCAATATATTTCAATTGGTATTCTGTTATTGTTTAGCAGTGCAATTAAAACTGTGGTTAATCACAATTAATTTTTTTTTTTTAGTTAATTGCATGAGTTAACTGCGATTAATTGATGGCCCTAGTATTTATGGTTATTTTGCAGTAGAGTTTTGGAATCTTGTAGGCTTATTAGACTCGCCAAGCTTCCTGTGTGGATCTAGCTCAGTAAGCTTGCAATTAGCAAACTTCATGTCCTGCTTTTGTGTGACACTGTCCTTGGCCCTGAACAGTGGTGCCTGGCTCCAGCAGTCCTTGTGGCTAATGCCAAGCTGGATCCATGAACATTTTTTCCTTCTGTCAAAGGGCAACTGTTGCGAAGAATGATTGCCTTGCTTGGTGTTCCTAATCCCTGGAATATAACTGCTGTGACAAAGCAAAGTAACCAGTTGGAGTAAGGTCTATAAATTGGCATCTTACAAATGCAGTGCTCCATATAGCACTAGCTGTCTTATCTGTTCAAGCCCCATGGGACTCCCAAGCCTCTGATAGTTTTGGAATAACATTCTAGACTGGGATTTTCAAAGGCACTAAAGAGAGTTAGAAGCCCAAATTCCAGTGAATTCAATGGGAAATGAACTCCAAGACCCCTGGATTCCTTTAAAAATCTCCTCCATAATTATTGGAGGCTGAGAATGTTAATCTAACCGCTCGTGTGTGGGTATTAAAAGTGATAGTACTAATAAATCTTAAAATCTCCCTCCCCCACAGGTCCATCTTGGGGCATCCCTGGGATTCAGCTTGATCTTGTGAGGGTTATATGCCTAGCTTGGAAATGGCTTTGTACCCACATTCCTGGCCTGTTACACGTTGATTGCATCGTCAGAAAGCAGAAGTGGATAGGGGAAGAGAAAGCTGACATATTATGACCTAAAAAGTCTATAAAGATTCTTGTATATCACTAAACACAAGTGATTGAAATCCAGCCTCCAGCAGTGAAGCAGGAATCTGGCATTAACTACTTTTGACCTTCACATTTCTCTCTAGAGTTACTCTTTTGATATTTTAATTCCCAATTCACTGTGTTGGCTTTGTAGGGCAGACTTTAAAGATGCTGGCTCTAAGCGCTTGTCTACATTAGGGCTTTTTGCACTGGTATAGCTATAATAGTACAAACCCTATTGTAGATGCACTGACCTGGAATTAAGTGGGGTTTGCATTTATCCTGGTTTCACACCAGTGTACTCCCATATTACACCAATGCAATGCATCTACTCAGGGGTATGCATTTGTGTGCAGCTACACTGGTGTAGAGGTCCCTGCATTAGACAAGTCCTAAATTACCTTTCCACTGAAGAAATCACTATAAAAATCATAACATTTTAATGCTGACAGGAATGTTTGAGCTCCAGACTGTGCTTCTTACAGGAACATGGCAATATTTACTTCTAAGAGCTTCACTACATGAACAAGGTCTGTATTAAAATGTGTGCCACTCTGTTAAACATGTCATTTGGCCAAATGACCATTTCACGTGGGCATTTGAACAGGTGACTAAAAATCTGATCGGGATTGTTAGTGGCATTTCACTAGGACTAGAGCAAATTGCTTTCATGTTTATAGTTCCATGGAGCACCCCTATTTCACGCCATCATCTTCGCACCTGCAATCCCCTCTGTAGGTAGAGAGGCATTGCTAAGACTTCTTACCCTCAACCCCAGGCTTGTGTCTTCTCCCTGCCACTTCAGGAACAGTGGCACAATTTGCCTTCGGGCTAAAGCAGAACAGGAACCTCGTTTTCCGTTTTGTAGGAAATTCCGTGAGTTTGAATTCCTTTCCTATTCCGGAAAGGAATGAACACAAAAAATTTTGAAATTTGCCTCAAAACAAAATTCTGGGGAAAAAAAAAGAATTTGAAGTCAATCGAAGCATTTGTTGTTTAAAAAATTGAAATGTTTCATTCCAATGCCCACATCTAAATTTTTTAATAATGTAAAATAAATTTAAAAATAAAAAGTGATTTCCAAACAAAAAATGGAAATGTTCTGTTGTGAAAATGTCGAAATGGAACATTTTGACCTTATTAACCTTCCCCTGGAAGCAAAATTTTGGCATAATTAACACGTTTCTGCTAAATGTTTTGCTTTCAACGAATTGGCATTTTCCAGTGGAAAAAATTCCATCAGAAAATTTCCAGATTCTGCAGCAGCAGTGGTCCATCAGCAGGGATTTGGTGTCACCACTGTGCACGTCTGCCTTCCAGTCCTTCCTGCTACTGCTCTGGCTGGGAAGACATGAGCAGGAGGGGCCATCTCCTAGCACCTTTCAAAGCAGCAGTTCACACCTGCTAGGTTCTTCCAGCAAACACAGAACCATTTTCAGATTACTGTCAAATCAAAATGTGCTAGCAGCAAGGAAGGCTGTAACTCTCATCACCCAGCTCCCAAGGTAAATTTTCTTTATGTTCAGCAGAGGCAGGTGGCAAAGTCTGAGGTGAGGTTTCTTCTGTACTGTTCTTCTGTTAGTTTCTTTGAATTGTTTTCACCTGCTCTTGTCTTTTGTTTCCTTTTTTCATTCCTTGCTTTTTGTTAAGTACATTCCATTCAGAATCTAAGTTATTGTAGTGTTTTAATTTGAGGAATTTAACATACAGAAATCAAGGAAGGCCAAGAATAGATGAGGTCTCTGCGGATTTTTGTATTCTTAATGTTTGTGCCATCACCAGCATGACCACCCTTTAATTGTGTTTAACTGCAGGGGTTTCAGAGGGTTTAGGTGGGAAGTAGCAAACTGGGGGAGTCAGAATAGGAAAGCTATAACAGGGGAAGGGGAGCAGCAGCATCACAAAAAGTTGCTGAGAGAAAAATAATGTTCCTGAAAGAAGCTGTTCAGTGAGATTCTTCTTCCATTGGGTCCACAGAATGCAGATGTTCAAGGACCAGGAAGTGCAACACCAACGTTTCACAAAGAAGCTAGAACACAGCAGATGAGGTCATTTAAGCCTTAGTTGTTCCAGTAAATGGGTACTTTGGGCCTGACCTTGCTGCCCACAAAGACCAAGCTTCCAATGAAGCCCAAAGGGGTAGGCCTACGCAACTGCTGGGAGCATGGCTCTCAGCCTGGGTCAACAGACACTTGCACTAAGGGGCTCGGGCCAGCATGCTTAAAATAGCTGTGTAGACTTGGCTTTGACATTCAGACTTGGCCTGGAGTTCAGGCTCTGAAGCCAACCTCTGTCCCTAGGCTTCAGAGCCCAAGTGCCAACCCAAGTCGGAACGTTCATTTTGCTATTTTTTGCACTCTAGCGTAAGCCCGCTAACATAAGTCTGTCAACCTGGGCTGCAACACCTGCTCCCAGAAGCTATGTAGACATACGCAAGGAGTTCAGGAGTGGGCCCATAGTAATATCAAAGCATGTGTCATGTACAGCTGCTGGCTAATAGATGTTCTATTGTATTTATCAGCATGGAATACACTGTAGTATGTTTATTCCTTTGGCTGGTTAACTTGAGAAACTTGGCTTTCACAAATGCCTATCTGATGTAATGCCTCCATAACACTGGAGGGTTCTGGTGTGAGCGACCTTTTGATTAATGTGACTTTAAAGCAGGAAGCCCAGTCTCCTGGGATAGCTTATGACCAAGGAAGTGCTAATCAGAAGATGAACTCATGAGAAACACTGGAGACTTTTGCAGTTGTTTTAAGGTAAACACTATTATCTACTAGGAATAAAGTGTAGAAAATACACATAGATTTTCTATTAAATCAATGTTAAGAACAAAATTTGCAACAGGTAATAGGAATCACCTTAAAACAACTGTGGAATTCTGTAGCTTCTGTCACAAACTGTGGGCATCATCCTGTATTCCTTACACAGACAAATTCATATTGGGGGCTATGGGAGCTCTCTGTGCCCGAGGACTCTGGGCTCAGGCACTTTGTCGAGAAACATTTGGTCTGGCAGCTTCTGGTTTCTTGAGTAATAGTCAATTTGCATTATATTTTATATTAAAAATGGCTCTTCAGTGCCTTTTTTCAATTAGATGAAGTGATTATGCACTATTTGAAATAAGTTACAGTTTTCCATTAAGATCAACAAGCTCTTCATAAACCTGCTAATACAAACTGGAGATTTAGTTTGATTTCTGTTCAACATGAGCAATACAAGTAAGACAGGTAGTCACCAGCAAGTGCATTTCTGCAGGGGAGGTGACACGCATAGATTTGTATACGTGAGACTAGGAATGCTCTAAAGAATCTTGGTTCTGCATGCTATACCAAGTCCTGCTACAAGCCTGATGTATTTTTATGCACAATAGAAAATAGCCATGTAAATGAGAGTAATTAGAATGAATCTAATCTGAGACACATATTAAGTCTTATGCTGCAGTTAAGACATATAGCTAATTAAAGCTGTGACCAAATGTATTTCTTTGTTGATTTAACATTCTCCCTCAACCCTGCATCCCCAAATAGAATCCTCCCTGGAATCACATTGTTGCTGTAGCCTATGTGCAACCCTCTCTTTCAATGTTTAATCAAGTGCTGCTGAAAAGAGAAAGTTACAAACTATTTAAAATGTGGAAAAATTGCTTCCCAATATTTTTGACAGAGAGAGACTGAGAACACACAGCATTGAATCATCAGGAAAATTGAAGATTTCCCCTGAACAGCATTGGGATTTTACTGCAGAGGACTTGAAAGACCTTGGAGAAATTGGACGAGGAGCTTATGGTTCTGTCAACAAAATGGTCCACAAACCAAGTGGGCAAATTATGGCAGTTAAAGTAGGTGATGCCCATAATTGTGTTTGTACTTCAGTTCATTAAGGATGGAACGTGATGGAGAATTAATATTCATCCGTCTGTCACTGTCTACTGTTCTGTTCTGTTTATCTTCAATATAAAGGGTACTTGTGCTGAAAACACAGTGTGTAATGGGCATATCTGTCAAGTGAATTGTGAAGGTCTTATATCTTGCTTGTGCACTTTAAAAAACTGACTGTGCCTCTTAGGAAGCAACTGCTTTGGGGGGTTGGATGGCTCTGGAGACGGGTAATGGGATATGAGGCCTTTCACCTGCTGATCACTGGTTCAAATCCAGCTTAGGTTGGTAGTAAGCACAAGTTAACATCCAATGGCAGCTTAGTGTCCTTTGTGAAATGAGTTAGTGACTAAAGACTGGTTCCAGCTGGATATGTATCCATGCTACAGCACTTGACAGCCTCACCAGAGAGGGCAGGAAATGAGTGGGCATGTGTTTAGAGAACATACTGCTCTCTCAGTCTCACCATGATGTGAAAGCATGGAGTGCCTCCTGTGCTGACCCGGTCCTGGAAACACAGAAGGTCTAAGCCTCCAGGGCTGTCCATTTGATACTTTACACCAGCACCAAACTCATGCTTTTTTGTTTTTTAAATATTGTTTTCCTAGTTCTTGTGTAACATAAAATAACCTTTGTCTTTGCTTTAACACTGCACGTTGTTGGGGATTTTTGATTAGTCACTTGAAGGTCCAGTTTGGGGTGAGATGGGCAGTGGATGTTTTTTCACTCTGGAAGTGATGAATTCTCTCTTCTTTACTTGTGCTGCGTACCAGTTAATGATATCCGCCTCCTAAATCTAGTTACAGGTACAAAATAGTGACACATGCTCCCCTGGCTTCACTGGAAGAGTAGAAGTGTGCTCTGAACCCAAACTACCTAGAAGTACGTGTTACTTTCTTTAATGGTCTCTCTCTCCAAACACTGTCTAAGTGGGTTTGGACATGTTAATTCCCAGTGGGTTCATGTACTTGTTGGAACCAGTTTGGGGATGTGTTGCAACCCTCTTGCTAGCAGCCATTCTATATGATAGAGAGATGGATAAGACCCAGTTGCCCGAGATTTATATATGTGCTGTCCCTGGGAACAACTAAAATGCTCTTGGAGTCTCCAGCATCACTCCTCTTCCCTCTTACTTCCCCCAGCAACATGGCACCCTCCTTCCAGCAGACAGGAGGTCAGTTATGCTTTTTGGAGTTGTTGGGATGGGCATAGCAGAATGATGCCTGGCACCTTTCCTGACTCAGGGACAGAGCTTGCTGCTGCTGCTTCAGCACTCCCAGCCTCACCAAGCCCAGTGAGTGGGAGATGGAAGGAGCCACTGGAGAGCACTGTGAGGCACTCCTTACCATTGGACTCAGCGGGTGGGCTGTGCCACATTCCTCAAGGCAAGTAGTCTTGATGTTGAAGTTGTTTAGGATTAGCTTTCCCCACAAAGCTGATCCTGAGCTAGCTTCTGGAGCGTGTACTGGACATGGCTTTCTCTGATTTTTGTGACTGTTGCTCTTTGGGCAGTCCGGGAGGTAGGTCAGCCTCTTTAGACCAGCTGGACCCTATTGTCCCTCATGGGTGCCTGGTGCTCCGTGATGGGTCACCACTGGGTTATTCCTCCTCTCCTTCCTCGCATAGAGAGAGGCTCCTCTCTCTCTAGCTTACAGTGTGCCACCAGCAACTGACTCTGTTCCAACTCCCAGTGTCTTGCCTCTGCTTGAAGAAGCAGTTGATGTGGTTTTCTAAGCCTCTCCACTTTCTGTCTGCAGGCAGGAGCTTTCCTCACTATTTTGGTTTTTCTCCCTCTGCCTTGTGCCCCCCTTGGCAGGAAGAGGATTTTTGAGAACAGGAAACTGGTATTTAAAGAGAAAACATGGCAAGACAGCAGGCCCAGCTAAGATCAAAGAACTCCTGCACATGCCCAGCCACACATTAGTGTGCCACCTGCTCCACTTTACAGCAGGGTGGCAGGCAGCAGGGAGTGAAATTCAGCAGGAGGAGCTGGCTTTGCAGACTCTTCAAGCTAATTGTTCATAGCTGCTTGGTGCTTCAGGCCAAGATGAAGCATCGACTCCAACAGCAGTGATGTAGCAGACAAGCTTTCAGCTGTGCGGGCTGGTCATTCAGCAGCAGAACGTGACGTTTTGGAAGTGACAAGTCAGAGACCCGTGGCTGTTGTCTTCTGTTCTGACTGGGGTGAAATAAAGTTCCCAGGAATGTGTCTGTAAATGGTGGATTCTCTGTGACTTTAAGTCTTTAAACCATGATATGAGGACTTCAGTAACTCTACCGAAGTTGAGTCGTCTATTACAGGAGTGGGTGAGTGGCCTGCAATGTGCAGGGGGTCAGACTAGATGGTCATAGTGGTCCCTTCTGACCTTAAAGTCTGTGAGAGGCTGGAAGTTAGAGCGGCAGGAAAAATCCATGGTGCAGGACCCAGTCCCCCCATCCCTCTAAGGCTGACATGGTAACCAGGTATTTTTGCTCCACTTGTTCCAGGAAGGGCCATAGCCATTTCTGATTGTGGTTGCTATCTTGAATCCCCGTCTCCCCAGTGGATCTCGCTGACCTCCAGGCCAGGTCTGACTCCTACAGGCTAGAAACAAATCACAGTTTAAAAAATGAACAAACAAACCGAGTTCCCCTACTCCAGTGGCTCAGCTTCCCCATATTTACTCCCTGTTCTCGTACATTTGGGCAGCATGGGGTTCTGGGCACTGAGCCTGTTCTGTCAGCTCCCTCAGATAGGTCATTTGTGCAGCAAGACCTTGCCTTTCATTTTCCACTTCTTCCACTGGCTTTTCTTCAGAGAGTCAGCAGAGTGGTGCAGCCCATACTACTAGCCTCCTGGTGTCCATAAGCCCACTGTTCCCCTAGCTGTCTCAAGTTTAACCTACCTCAGTCTTCCATTTTACCACTGCTTTCTCTGTGTCTTCTTTATCGCAGGATGCAGCAAAGTGGTCTAGCCCATACTGCTAGCCCATCAGTGTCAGCAGAACTCCTGTTTTCTGTTTGGCCTTCCTTAGGTAGCCAAACTTCTGCTAGAATACTGCTTTTCTTACCAAAGCAGCAGAGCAGCCTAGCCCATCCTGCCAGCCTGCATGTGCCAGTCCCCACCAAAGTAGCTGGTATCTGCAGGCAGATGTACTATTAAGTTTTCTTTTTTTAGTTTCCTTTCATACATGCTAGTATGGCTTAGCCAACCATTTTATTGAGCCTGGCAGCAGCTTTCATCTAAGTATTACTGCTGAAGCTAGTTGCTCACACAATCAGCCTGCCAGCTTCAATGAACAATCCAAAAGGCTGTGATCCTACATTAAAATGTCAGCATTAAGGGAGGATGGTGCACCATTTTGTTGCACAGGTGTAAAAACACTTCAGCAAGGCTTTGAACCTCACACAGCATTACTGCATGAGCAAAGGACTTCAGCATGAGTGCTCATGCCCAGCTCTGCTTCCCTCTCTTCCCCTTATGATCCTCTGCATGTGTATGTTTAAAAGTAAATATAAATGTGTTCCCATGTCTCTCCAAGAGCCTGGGGCTGAGCTGGGGGCAGCGGGTAACTGAAAGGGAGGGGGGAGAGCAAAAATAAGAGAAATACTGTAACAAACAAAAACATGCACCTTGGGCTTCTCCATGTTTCCCTCTTAGAAAAGAGCTTTCTAGAACCAGGAAACCAATTATCTTCTGCACCACTAGGGGAGCTCTGTTGTCTCCACTCAGTTCCTGGTCAGTGGTTGTCCCAGGAAGCTCATCAAAACAAGTACCTAGAGTTGCAAGTAGTTAGGAAGGTGAGCTCTCTATCTGTAAGCCTCCCTCTTGATTTGTCTACCGCCTCGTCCTGCTGTTAGCTAACGTTATACCCTTTGGTACTAGATTGAAGAGCTCATTATTAAATATTTGTTCCCTATGTAGGTACTTATGAACTGTAATCAAGTCATCCCTTAATCTTCTCTTTGTTATATTAAATAGATTGAGTTCTTTGAATCACTGTAAGGCGTGTAATCCTTTCATCAATCATGGCTCTTCTCTGAATCCCAGTTTATCATCATCCTTGAATTGTGGACACCGGAACGGGACACAATATTCTAGCAGAAGTCGCACCAGTGCCAAATACAGAGATAAAATAACCTCTTCACTTCTACTTGAGATTCCCCTGTTTTTACATTCAGGGACTGCATTAGCCCTTTTGGCCACAGCATTGTATTAGCTGATTATCCACCAGGATCCCCCAAGTCCTTTTTCAGTCTCTGAGCTTCCCAGGATAGAGTTCCCAATCCTGGTAAGTATGGCCTACATTCTTTGTTCCTAGATGTATGTATTTACATTTGGCTGTAATAAAATACATATTGTTTGCTTTCGCCCAGTTTACCCAGTGATCCTAATCACTCTGTATCGATGACCTGCTCTTTTCATTACTTACCACTCCCCCAATTTTTGTGTCATCTGCAAATTTTATCCATGATGATTTTATGTTTTCTTTCATTTCATAAAAAAAAATGGTAAATTGCATTGGGCCAAGAACCAGTCCTGCAGGACCCCAGTAGAAACATACCTGTTGGATTATTATTTCCCATTTACAGCAACATTTTGAGGCTTATCAGTTAGCCAGCTTTAAATCCATTTATTGTGTGACATGTTAATTTTATATCTTTCTAGTTTTTTAATTAAAATGTCATGCGGTACCAAGTCAAATATTACATCAACATTATTATCTTTATCAACCAAACTTGTAATCTCATCAAAAAATTATATCAAGTTAGTTTGACAGGATCTATTTTCCATAAACCCATTGACTGGCATTAATTATGTTGCCCTTCTTTAATTCTTTATTAATCGAGTCCTGTATCAGCGGGTCCATGATCTTGTCTGGGATTAATGTCAGACTGACAGGCCTATAATTATCTATGTTATCACATAAGAACGGCCATACTGGGTCAGACCAAAGGTCCATCTAGCCCAGTATGCTGTCTTCCGACAGTGACCAATGCCAGGTGCCCCAGAGGGAATGAACAGAACAGGTAATCATCAAGTGATCCATCCCCTGTCGCCCATTCCTGGCTTCTGGTAAACAGAGGCTGGGGACACGATCCCTGCCCATCTTGGCTAATAGCCATTAATTTATCTAGTTCTGATTTGAACCCTGTTACAGTCTTGGTGTTCACAACATCCTCTGGCATTGTGTAAAGAAATACTTCCTTTTTAAAATATTGGCACAGCCTTACATTTTCAGTCTTCTGGAACTTCTGGAACTTCTCTGGTGTTCCAAGACTTATTTAAAATCAACATTAACTGTCAACAAGATCCTCATCCAGGTCTTTTAAAACTCTTGAATGAAAGTTATCTGGACCTGCTGATTTAAAAATGTCTAACTTTAGTATCTGCTGTTTAACATCCTCCTGAGATACTGGTGGAATGGAAAGGGTGTTATCATGTGATATGGCTACATATCTGTTTTTTTCCCCAAATACAGAACAGAAATATTTATTGAACACGTCTGCTTTTTCTTCATTATTAATGATAATTCTAGTAATGGACCAATACTATTGTTAGGATTCTTTTTTTTTCTAATTTACTTTAAAAATGCCTTCTTATTGTCCTTAACTCTGCTGGCCAGAGATTTGCACTTGCTTCCCTTATCAATTTTCCACAGTTCCTACGTCTGATTTATAGTTATTATTATCCATTTCCCCATTATTCCATTTGTTACATATTATTTTTTTATTTTTTTAAGCAGTAAGAGCCTTCTTCCTCAATTGTAAAATTGTGGCTTTTGGGTACTTAGTAAGGTGTTCTTAAACAATTCCCAGACATCATTCACATTTTTCTAATTAAATTTTTCCTCCCAGCTGATTTGGCTCACAGTTGTTTTCAGCATTGTGAAATTGGCTTTTTAAAGCACCAAGTGTATATGTCACTCATCTGGACTTTATTCTGATTGCACATTATAAATGTGTTCAAATCATGAGGTCTTGTGTCTAAGTTACCATTAATTTTTAGTTCTGTGATCAGTTCCTCTTTATCTGTCAAGATGAGGTCTAATATAGAATTCCCCCATGTTGGATACAACAGTTTTTGAGTCAGGAAACTGTCATCTATATTTAGAAATTCTAAGAATGTTTTAATATTGGCAGCATGAGACATCCAGCATGTGTCACTCAAAATCTCTCAGCTTTTTTCTTACCCATTATTGATAGGTGCATCAGGAGCCAGTCATCCTGTTCCCTTGTGTGATTTGGGGTCTGTCTCAGAGATCAATTAGTATCCCATTTTATGTTTTATCTGTTAGGACATTGCTCATTTTCATCATCTGAGTCAGATGCCACCAGCAGAAGGTTGATTTTCCTTTTTTGGTGGTTCGGGTTCTGTAGTTTCCGCATCAGAGTGTTGCGCTTTTAAGACTTCTGACAGCATGCTCCACACTTCGTCCCTCTCAGATTTTGGAAGGCACTTCAGATTCTTAAACCTTGGGTTGAGTGCTGTAACTATCTTTAGAAATCTCACATTGGTACCTACTTTGCGTTTTGTCTACTCTGCATTGAAAGTGTTCTTAAAATGAACCACATGTGCTGGGTCATCATCTGAGACTGCTATAACATGAAATATATGGCAGAATGCAGGTGAAACAGTGGGAAACATACAATTTTCCTCCATGGAGTTCAGCCATAAATTTAATTAATGCATTAATTTTTTAACGGGCGTCATCAGCATGCAAGCATGTCCTCTGGAATGGTGGCCGAAGCATGAAGGGGCATACAAATGTTTAGCATATCTGGCATGTAAATACCTTGCAATGCCAGCTACAAAAATGCCATGCAAATTCCTGTTCTCGCTTTCAGGTGACATTGTAAATAAGAAGCGGGCAGCATTATCTCCCGTAAATGTAAGCAAACTTATTTCTCTTGGAGATTGGCTGAACAAGCAATAGAACTGAGTGGACTTGTGGGCTCCAAAGTTTTACATCGTTTTGTTTTTTAATGCAGTTATGTAACAAAAAAATATACATTTGTAAGTTGCACTTGCACGATAAAGAGATTTCACTACAATACTGGAATGAGGTGAATTGAAAAATACTATTTCTTTTGTTTATCATTTTTACAGTGCAAATATTTGTAATAAAAATAATAATATAAAGTGATCACTGTACACTTTGTATTCTGTAAAAACAATGAGACAATTCAATTGTCTTAGTCTTTATTCAGGCCTAATTTGATGGTGTCCAGTTTGCAAATTAATTCCAGTTCTGCAGTTTCTCGTTGGAGTAAAAAAAAAAACTTCAAAAACAGACTCCAACGAGAAACTGCAGAACTGAAATTAATTTGCAAACTGGACACCATCAAATTGGGCCTTAATAAAGACTGGGAGTGGATGGGTCATTACAAAAACTAATTTCCCCATACTAATTTCCCCCTATTGTTACTCACACCTTCTTGTCAACTCTTTGAAATGGGCCACCCTCATTACCACTACAAAAGTGATTTTTCCTCCTTTGGTATTCTACGGTTAATTGAATTGTCTCGTTAGCGCTGACCCCCCACTTGGTAAGGCAACTCCCATCTTTTCATGTACTGTGTATATATATCTGCTACTGTATTTTCTGCTCCATGCATCTGATGAAGTGGGCTTTAGCCCACGAAAGCTTATGCCCAAATAAATTTGTTAGTCTCTAAGGTGCCACAAGGATTTCTCATTGTTTTTGCTGATACAGACTAACATGGCTACCACTCTGAAATTTGTATTCTGTGTTGTAATTGAAATCAATATATTTGAAAATGTAGAAAAACATCCAAAACTATTTAATAAATTTCAATTGGTATTCTATTGTTTAACAGTGTGGTTAAAACTGTGATGAATCGCGATTAATTTTTTTGTGTTAGTCAAATGAGTTAACTGTGATTAATTGACAGCCCTAGTAGTAACTAGACCAATCCTGATTGGTTTTTGTCTAACCTGTTCTTAAAAAACTCCAGTGACGAAGATTCCATAACCTCCCGTGGCAATTTGTTCCAGTGCTTAACCACCCTGACATCTTTCCTAATGGCCAGCCTAAACCTCCCTTGCTGCACTTCAAGCCCATTGCTTCTTGTCCTATCCTCAGAGGTTAACGAGAACAATTTTTTCTCCCTCTGACTTGTAACAAACTTTTATGTATTTGAAAACTCTTATCGTATGCCCCCTCAGTCTTCTCTTCTCCAGACTAAACAAACTCAGTTTTTTCAATCTCTCCTAATAGGTCATGTTTTCTAGACCTTTAATTATTTTTGTTGCTCTTTTTTGGACTTTCTCCAATTTATTCACATTGTTCCTGAAATGTGGCGCCCACAACTGGACACAATACTCCAACTGAGGCCTAATCAGCGTGGAGTAGAGCGGAAGAATTACTTCTCATGTCTTGCTTACGACACTCCTGTTAATACATCCCAGAATGATGTTCACTCTTTTTGCAACAGTGTTACACTGTTGGCTCATATTTAGCTTGTGATCCACTATGACCCCCAGATCCCTTTCCGCATTACTCCTTCCTGGGCAGTCATTTCCCATTTTGTATGTGTACAACTGATTGTTCTTTCGTAAGTGGAGTACTTTGCATTTGTCCGTATTGAATTTCATCCTATTTACTTCAGACCATTTCTCCAGTGTTTCCAGATCATTTTTGATTTTAATCCTATCCTCCAAAGTACTTGCAATCCCTTCCAGCTTGGTATCGTCCACAAACTTTATAAGTGTACTCTCTATGCCATTATCTAAATCATTGATGAAGATATTGAATAGAACCAGACCCAGGATCAGTCCCTGCAGGACCTCACTCATTATGCCCTTCTAGCTTGACTGCGAACTACTGATAACTACTCTCTGGGAATGGTTTTCCAACGAGTTATGCATCCACTTTATCGTAGCTCTATCTGGGCTAAATTTCCCTAGTTTCTCTATGAGAAGGTCATGTGAGACAGTATCAAAACCCTCACTAAAGTCAAGATATACCAGGCTTATCGCTTCCCTACTATCCACAAGGCTTGGGTTAGATTTATTTGTTCCTAGCTCTCCTCTCTATTACTCTTGAGCTTTGGAGGGTTTTCTCCAGGGGAGTGGCTGCAGCATGTTGCACTTGTGGTCTGCATGTTAGTTGGCAGCGTTTTTGTACAGCCTTCACATGCTGTTGGGGAGGTGTGCTGATCACTCAAGATTCTGCTGCTTATTCCAACAGTTTATTTTTGTTCTTGTTACATTGCTAAATGTTTGCTCCTTAGCCAGTTAATCATGGTCACTGAGCTGTGGTGGAATGTCCCTGGTGCACTTTGGCTAAACAATATCATCTCTTTCTGGCCAGACCCACTCATAGCCTGCGGTTGTACTGGATGCAACATATGCTTTTCCTCTATTGGGATCACCTATCTTCAGTCTCCAGCACTTTTGTATGGGACCTCCTCCTAGTTCCACTATAAGGTCTTCTTCTCCACTCCATGAAGGTGCATTAGTTGAGGATATCATGCTGTCTTCTTGGGTTTTCTTGTAATTCTTGTGTCTGTTTGAAAGAGTTCTCCAGTATAACTGAAACTCTTTCTCTTCTCTGGGCCTGCTGTCTGTCTCCTCCTCTTCCCTTCCCGGTTAGAATGTACTTGGAAAAGACTGGGCTGGGTGGTTTCTTGTTCTTGACATTCATTTCAGTTTATTGTTATAACAGCGTCTTCCATATAAACTATATTCTCAAGTGCTTTACAATGGTAAGTGATAAATAACGCAGAGGAGGTAAAGGCAGGGAGAGAAGAGATGTTTTGAACTGAAGTTTGAAGTGCAGTGGAGAGCCAGAGAGATATAGGGATGGCAGGAGCTGTAGAGGAGGAAGCTGTTGCACTAGCCTTGATGAGATTGTGCAGGGGAAGAGGGAGAGGCCAGTACTAGATGACTAGAGAGAACAGTGTGTATCTGGGGAGAATCCAGGAAAGGTCTTAAAAACAAGAAGGGTAATTTTAGGCTGGATCCTGAAACGAAAGGAAGTCGGTGCTATTGTAGTGATGGGGTTGCACAGCTGAACTTCTTTCTCGGTGTGGGAAGGCCGATCACAGGATTCTGTGTGTACTGGAGCCAGGAGAAATTGGGGACCCATCGAGAAAAGTGTTCTAATATTGAAAGGGGATGGGCGCTATGGATGAGGGTTCAGCAAATGTGGAGTAGAGGCAGCATTGTTGAAGGAAGATGTGGGCAGAGGAGATGACCTCTGAGTCGAGGGAGATGCCAAGGTTTCAAACTGGAGAAAAGCTAATTTCTGAGCCCCCACTGTTCATCTGCTTTGTAGAGTGTTCCAGATGGAGATGACCAGCGGTGTGGCAGTGTTCTACATGAGTAGTGGTCTGAACCGGGAGCTGCCCAGACAAAGAGCTTAGTACATTCAGTGTTCTTAAGAGGTCCTAGGCTGATGGTCCTGGCTGCTAATGTCCTCTGTCCATACCATACCAAAGCAAAAGCAGCAGTACTACAAGCTTCTTGAGACCCCAACCACCCTATAGTCTGCCTCCCCTCCCACCTTGAGGGAGCTGTTAGGTTCTTTCAGCAGGGGCAGCCTACAGGGGGTCAGTGTACTGTATATTGTAGTCGTGTCTTAAGTGATGTGTCATGGAACAGACTCACCAAACTCATTTCACATACACCACTGAACTGCTGTCAGATAGATTTGAACCAGTGACCTAGACATGAAAATGTCTGTAGCTTCATTACTAATCCCCTGAGCCATCCCTCTCTGTGCCTACAGTTGCTGTATTTCACCCATTTGGCTGCATTGGAGGGGTGTGTGACGTGATTCCTGTGTATGCTGTGCAAGTAGCTTGCCAGTTTTCCACAGTACTGTAGGATCCGTTGGGAAAGGAAGGAATTATTGTTCTAGGCTAAAACATAAGTTACTAGAACATTAAGGCTGCATGGTGAAGCACTCAGAATATCAGGAAATGTCAAAAGTAAAAACAGTTGTACAACAGCTACTCTACCCCCTGTGTATGTGTCATTACGAGACAGTATGCAATTACATGATCATACGTTATTTCTCAAATAGTGCAGTACAAGAGCCTGACCCTGAAAACAATCTACAACCATCTGTAGCGCTTATTAATGAGTTGTCTCACTGACGTCCATGGTTCTATGCTCAGTTGTGAGCACTGTGCTTGGTAGTGTTGGTAGGATGATGCCCTCGTGCCACAGTTTTTTCTACATGTTTTCGCAAGAATTGGATTATAATGATAAAATTGTCTCTGTCCCTCCCCTTTCCCCAACTCATGCTGGAAAACAGTTGAACTGTTTTTGCTGAAGCTTTTGAAAAACAAAAGTCTTCAGTCAGAAACTGAGCATGGAAAACTTTATCCTGAAACACAAGTTTTGGAAAGCTATAATAGAATGCAAACCATTATGTATCTTTAACTATAGAGGCCACTACCAGGCAAGAAATGCATAGTTGTTTGGTCTTTTAGCCTGCCTAGTATGTACAGTATAAATCATGGCATGAAATGACCAACTGGTCTGAAAGACCTGCAGGCATGCTGTGATGGATGCACAGTGTAGGGAGTGCCTTCGTCTTAATTTCCTTCCTTTAGTAAATTTAAATATTATATTTGAGGGTTACATTTCAAAGCAGTGTTCAGGTCCCAACATCAGTGGAGCTGTGGCTAACTCACCACTGCACGTTGCTTTGAACATAAAACCCTGAATATTGTTTTGCTGTAGGTTTTAAAGAGGGTAAAGAAAATCTTTGATTGCCTTTTGCTGCTTAATGATGCTCCACCTGATAACACTGAGATTTGAAGTAAAATTTGGCCATAGATTTCATAATCTGAACTAACTTGCTTTAGGTTTATATTAATTGCAATTTTTTTTCTCATTTAAAAACATGGTCTAGTTCTTTAAAGCATGTTGTTTTCATGTGTTTGAGACTCCATGCCCCACCCTGGGACTGGGATTCTGGCAGGTTTCTCGTGGACTGGCTGAGGATGATGTAGTAGTAGCATATTAGTGATAAAACTTCTTCCATTCCTTACTCTTTCAGAGAATTCGGTCAACGGTGGATGAAAAGGAACAGAAACAGCTTCTAATGGACTTGGATGTAGTGATGCGAAGTAGTGACTGCCCCTATATTGTTCAGTTTTATGGAGCACTCTTCAGAGAGGTGGGCACTCAGAGTTTGTTTCATTTATACCAAAGGTTTTATTTTAATTTAAAATTTAATTTGCAGCAGCCTTCAGTTTACTATAGAAGGAAGGAGTTAATTTACTGTGGGATTTTTGAGTCGCAAGTTGTAATCAGACCCATTACTAGAAGGGAAGAGACTCTGGATTCTGATTGCTGCTGTGTATATAGTTTGGTGTTCATTTATACGATCCCTGTCAAGATTATTGCTGCTTTCCTGCCATGCTCTCTCATGATCACATCTAGGATTTGGAGGAGTTTCATTGGTTTGACTGTCTGGACAGTTGTGTGGCACTCAGATATCTGACACATTTCACACATCTGATTTATAGATGTGCTCTACACAGACTCTCAAAGGTTCTGTGCTTTGCACACTGGCTTGTGCTGGGGAGGGCTGGAGCTGCAAAGCCCCAGGAGTCGCTGCAGCAGGGGAGAAGGGGTGTGATGCTTTAGGAGGCACAATCCTTCCCAGAGCTGCTTGGCATGCATGCTGCACTATGGACATGCCAAACCCTCTCAACCAAGGCACTTCTTTTGGAGCGATTTTCACCTGGGGACACTAGAAGGGAGTCAGTCCTACATTTCCCTGAGCCCAAGGCCTGGGACTACCTTTGGCCCTGTCACAGGGCTTGTCTGCCCTGGGAGATTACATCACGTAGAACATCATGTTGGGTAACCAGGAGTTAGCACTTGGTGTAGATGAGGACTGCCCCACTTAGTGTCTCTGCTGGTTAGGGTTAACCTGAGCATGGGCCCTAGTGCTATCCACCACATGGCAACGAGATGTTAAATGCTACATGTCCTGACTATGCTGAGTGTTTACCACCATATAGGTTAACGTGTTTTCAGGAGATGTAATTTCTGGGTGTAGACCAGGACAAAGAAAGTGTAGCAGGGAGGGATTGTCTCTTTGCTCCATCCTCTGCACCCACAAGGACGAAACAAATCCAATCTTTAGTGAGCAATAAAAACAGTGGGGAAAGAGGCTCACTGCATGGGTGTGTGCAGCTCTGTACTCCTGTGCACAGAAAACCTGTTCCTTCATTCTGTGTGGGCGCAAACTGAGAGGATGGAACTGGAACTAGCACAACAGCCAGAACTCAAATGATAAGCCAGAATTGTAACTTCACAGTCTAGCCCACACAATCGGCATGGCAGGGATCAGATTGTGACTGTGAACATCACGGTCTGGTTCCTGTCTCCCCCTTTCTCCAGGTGGAAATGGTCTATGCCAGCCCTTTGCTGATGCAGATTATTTCTCCCTTTGCGCTGGCTCTGGTAGTTCACGTAATATGGTGGGGTGAGGGAGGAGGTGGAGACATAGCTCCAACCTTGCTCCACCACTGCCTACCTGCTCCCTGCATACCTGCACTGGCGGGAGTGTAGCAACTCATGAGCAGCCTGTGCAGATGAGTAGGAATTCATAACTGAGCTCTGAAAGCAGAAGGTTGGCCTTGTAGGGTAAGGCAGTGGACTACAACTGGAAAGACCCCGGTTCAATTCCTGGCTTTCCAGACTCCCTGTCTGATCTCTGGCACATCACTCGTTTCCCTGTCCCTTAATTCCCCATCTATACAACCAGGCTAATAATCCTTCCTTTCTCCTGACCTCTGTCTGTCTTGTAACCCTTTAAGGGTAGGGACTCTCTTACTATGTGTGTGGTACAAGCCCCAGCACAATGGGGCCTCGATCTTGGTTGAAAGCTTCTAGATGCCACTATAAAACAAATAATTATCAATAATTCTGATAAATTGGTTTGAACAAAATCCCTGGACAGGAATGTTTCTTGCCAGTTGCTGCTGAGTTACAGATTTATTGTTTTATGTCTCTGGCACCTCTCCGCAGCTCTCAGGGCATCACAAAATGAAAACACACAGCATCAGTATGATGTTTTGATTTAAATTTCCACATAGAAAAATAGCACTCTACAGACTTAGATACACGCTCCGCCATATCATGAGCCCCCTACTGCATCATCCTCCCACCGGGCTCCTGCCTGTCCGCCTGCAGACCCCAGTGTCAGTAAATGTAGACAGCATACCTAGTATGCTGTCGACCTGGGATCTACCTTTGCCATCACCCCGTCCAGCCAAGATAGTTACAATAGAACTGAAAGTAAACCAATGGAACTGAGATTAAATAGCACATTTTACAACTGGTGAGTAACATCAGCCAGAATTGCCCCACCGCATCCATCCTGCCAACCATTCACAGAGATTGAAGGAAACAGTCTCCCCATAACCTTACCCAGCCCTGCCATATCCCTCACACACAGCAAGGGTGTTCCTCCTCACCTCCCACTCCACCATATCTCTCTCACAGAGCAGGGGTGTTCCTCCTCACCCCCGCCCCCTCCATATCTCTCTCTCTCTCTCTCTCTCTCTCTCTCTCTCTCACACACACACACACACACACACACACACACACACACACACACACACACACACACACACACACACACACACACACACACACACACACACACACACACACACACACACACACCAGCAGTGTTCCTCCTCACCCCCCCCCCCCCCATACCCTTCACACATAGCAGGAGTGTTCCACCTCACATACACACACACCATAACCCTCACACACAGCAGGGTTGTTCCACCTCTCTGTCTCTCACACACACATGCACGCGCACACACTTGCCATAACCCTCACACACAGCAGGGGTGTTCCACGTACGTAATCATCAGTAGCATTCATTCTAGACTACTTACTATACCTGAAACAACAGGGACTATCCGCATCATCTCTTAGGGTCCACCTGGCCGCAATCTCAGCATTTCACCTGTGAGTGAACAGCCATTCCATGTTCTCAAATACTGTCTGTAGTTGTTTTCTCAAGGGACTTGACAGGTATCACAACCAATCCCTCCCTGGGATTTCAACCTGGTATTGTTGAAGCTCACGGGTCCCCCATTCGAGCCACTGGCAATATGGTCTCTGCTCTACTTGTCCTGGAAGGTGGCCTTCCTAGTGGCCATTACTTCAGCCAGAAGGGTCTCGGAGATTGAGGCCCTCACTTCAGAACCTCTGTACATGGTATTCTTCCAGGACAAGGTTGAGCTGCATCCTCATCCAGCCTTCCTTCCAAAAATGGTTTCACAATTCCATAGTAACCAGGTCATCTTCCTCCCAGTCTTCTATCCGAAACCACATGCCAACAGACAGGAGCAGAGGCTTCACTCACTGGGCGTCAGACATGCACCAGCCTTCTACATAGAAAGGACTAAATCATTTTGGAAAATTACTCAACTTTTTGTGGTGGTTGCAGACAGGATGAAAGGTCTTCCAAACTCAGCCCAGAGAATTTCATCATGGATCAGTTCCTGTATCTGCACATGCTACGACCTGGCAAAGGTCCCTGCTCCTGCCCTGACGACACATTCCACAAGGGCCCAAGCATCTTTGTGTGCATTTGTGGCACAGGTTCCTAAACAGGACATTTGTAGAGCAGCAACATGGTCGTCAGTTCACACTTGCGTCTCGCTATGCCATCACTCAGCAGGCTAGAGACGGTGCTGGATTTGACCAAGTGGTGTTACAATCAGCTTGTCAATGAACTCCGAACCCTGCACCTGCACTACTACTTGGGAGTTACCTACATTGGAATGAACACAAGCAAGCACTCGAAGAAAAAATAGTTACTGATCTTTCGTAAATGTTGTTCTTCAAGATGTGTTGCACATGTACATTCCAACCCCCACCTCTGCCCCTCTGATGGAGTTAGCCGGCAAGAAGGAACTGAGGGGGCTGCGTCTCAGTGCTATGAGCGCATGACTCCAGGGACCACTAGAGCCAACCTGACAGATACCACTGAAGAAAAACTTTCCAGCAGTAGTGCTCAGGGCAAGCACACATCTACATTGGAATGGACAGCTCTAGGCCCTATTTCTAATACAGGCATCCATCTCAGGCCTGGAATAAGAATTCCTAACTGAACTGACAGGCAAGTCAACCTGGTGGCAGCTATTGAGGCAAAAGATTTAACTCAGCAAGGAAAGGAATAGATTCCCCCCACTCCATTCTTCCTTCCTCTTTCAAAAATGAAAAATGGTGAACAGTCCAGCAAGAATTCTCCATCAAGAAGAGCTTACAGATGCATCTCTCTCTCTGGGAGCTGGGACACTTCCATTTGGAAATCCATTAGAAGCATTAGTGGTAGATGCAGCAGATACATTTTTGAGGCAGTGGCTGTTGCCATTGTGATGTGCTTTGAATCATGGCTTCACACTTTGGGGTTTCCCACAGAGGTCCAGAACATCCTGAAGGACCTGCCCTTTGATGAAACTCACCTTTTTAACCAAAAGACAGATGAGTCCTTACACAGTCTACAGGACTTCAGGGTCACCCTCTGCTCCCTGGGAATATGTACACCTTCCCCAAACAACTCCACAGGTAAGCATACAAGCCTAAAACCAAGGCTCAACAATTTTACCACCAGCATCCTTACTAGCTACCCCGTAAGAGGAAAAGGATTCAGAAGTCCCATTTCCTACATTGTCTGAAGCAACATTATCACCCCAATCCCAGCCCCCATCTAAACAATATTTTTGACGAGAGCTCAAGAACTGCAAACCACCAAATGCTGATTCCCACACGCCTTTTGGGAGTCATATAGTACTCTTTTTCCACATCTGGAGTGCTGTAACAATGGACAAATGGGTACTAAACATCATCCATTCTGGCTATGCAATCAAATTTACCTCCCCCTCTAAAACTCCCATCACCACACCTTTTCAGTGGCCATTCTCATGAGATTTTCAAACAAGAAATACAATCCCTCTTCTCATATTAACAGAAAATGCAATATATAGTACTCCAGAGGAGCCCTAAGACATAACTGACAGGCTAATGCTCTACTTCTTCTGTAGTCAGACCATCTGAAGTATGCCTTCCTCGTTTACTGCTCCCATCTCAGGTCTTAGGGAAAATTCATCAGGACAAGGCAGAGTCGTCCTCATTGTCTTCAATTGATTCAGCTCTTTATAGGCATTGCCTGACCCCTTCCCATCTGAGTTTAATAATCAAACTGGGCTGGCTGGCCTTAGGTCCCCATGTCCTTAAAGGCATGGACCACCCTGTTACATCTTGAAGCTTTCCTAACTAGTCTTGCATCACCAAATCATAACAACCATTCTCAGAAGCAGATGTCTGGTAGAAGAGAGCTCCTTAATCTAGCAGACAAAGGCAGCATGAGATCCAGTGGCTGGAAGCTAGACAAATTTAGACTGGAAAAAGGCACAAAATTATAAGTCAGGGTAATTAACCATTGGACCCATTGAACCACTGGAATAGCATACAGAGGGTTGTGGTGGATTCTCCATCATTTAAAGGCTTTAACATTGGATGCCTTAGGATATGCTCTAGACAGATCTGCTCTAGCTAACCAGAAGTTATGGGCTTGATGCAGGAATTACTGGGCAAAGCTTCTGGCCTGTTTATACAGGAGATGATCATAATGGTCTCTTCTGGCCTTTAAATCTATGAATCTGCATGAAAGTTATTAACACCTAGACGTAGGTTCAAAATTCCCCCCAGAACTCTTGGGATTTATCTCCAGGTGAACATGGCCCCAGCTCTGTGAAATAGGAGTGAAAGGGTTATAACACAGGGTTTTTTTTCCTCCTGAGAGAAAACAATGAGTTTTCAATAACTTAAAGAAAAGTTCTAGTCTTCTCTTAGACACCTCCCCATGTATTAGCAAGCAAGGCCTTTTCTGATGTCTAATCAAGAAAAATCTACCACAGAGCTGAGAAGACTTCTTTGGAGGAATCTCCTACATTTGTTGGACTGTAATTGACTTATATCAAAAGTCTGTATCTTATGCATAATCACACACTCCCAAGACTCTGAATTGCCAGTCATGGGCCCTAGGTCTGAAAACTGTGATGGTAGGTATACACATTGCAGTACGCAGTTGAAACAATGCACAACACTTACAAGCATAGATCAATCGCCCACCTTTTAATTCTGAACTCAATGCAGCCAGACTTATGAACTGCTTTTCCGAAGAGTTTGCCTTGTCAGCGCTCTGTCTCTGCTCCTGCCCCTTCAGACAGCTGCTCTGGGCAAAGGTCAACCAGAAGAAAAAAGACTAGTTGTCTGAACTCTAGACCCATTTGATGATTTAGTCCCATATGCTTACATGATTAATTACTCTAAAAAGTGTTTAAGTTCAAGAATACAGCGCTGCTGTTGGGAAAAATACCAATCCTGTATAATGCCTGTATTTACAACAATGAAGACATGCCTCAGGATGCCAAAATCCACCATAAACAGCTGAAACTAAGCCATTTGCCATCCATAACAGTTAGCATAGAAGACTTTGGAACAATAGCCCTTGGTTTGGACTGAGAGTTGGTAGATTTTTGAACTTTTTATTCCAGTTAAACAGTCTAATTTAATCATGATTTAAAATGTCATCATTTAAAAAAATTATTTTGATTTTAAATAACTTAAATGTTGTGCTATAGCTTAGTAAAATGCTCAGCCTCATACTCTTAGTTTTATCAAAACCTGTTTCTCTGGTAGCTGTGGTATCCACAGCTGTGTTATCCACAGCTGTGTAACACATTTAAGGTTACATTCTGCCTTTACCACTGTACTGGATATAATGAATTCAAATATAAAATATGAAACCATTTGCAAATCACTTTTAAAGATATCCATCTCTCAGTATTAACAGAACTGCACATGGGCAGGGGCACTCTTTGAAATGAGGGGATATTAATCTCTCATGGAGATTTGCTTCAGTTCTGGGTTTGAATATTTTATCTGGGGTTCGGGGTTCTGTGTAATTTGCTTTGTAGTCTTTACATCTTTTAAATAAAATGATGTAAATGATGCAAAGCGACTCAGACCTGGGTTTTAGCTGCCAATTCCATTTCCAGTGACCTGGCATCTTGCACACAGGAGGGGATGAGGTGCCTCTCCTCCCGGTGGTCTTCTCTTTCTTCTAGTAGGGCAAGGTTGTCACAAACCAATGTCTTTACTTTCACTGTCCACGTTAGTATCCGAGGTTCTTCAGCCTGGCTTCAGCCCCCCTCATGGTCCAGGCTGTTGGAGCATAATAAATGTTTGCCTATTCATGGTCCCGACCAGGTTCAAAAGGGTCTCTGCATTCTGTTGATTCTTATGTATTATTTCACCGTGACATCTGTTTGTTCTTTTTTAGGGTGACTGTTGGATCTGTATGGAGCTCATGTCTACCTCGTTTGATAAGTTTTACAAATATGTATATAGTGTATTAGATGATGTTATTCCAGAAGAAATCTTAGGCAAAATCACTTTAGCTGTAAGTATTTAGATTTTGCTGCTCCCTTTTTGCACATTTTTAAAGATCATTTAAAAAGTTTATGCTTTTGACTTTTTAGCCCTGTTCCCTCTGGTTTATTTGCATTCTGTAGAATCTTTAGGGTTCTGGTTTTACCATTGCTTTAATATTATGTTAACTCTTTGTTACTTGGTGGAGATGCAGTCAGCAGCACTGGAGGGGGAGGCCTCAGTGAATAGAGACACCCCACAATCTTTTGCCTGAAATTCAAGCTGAATCCAAAGGCCCTGGTTCTGGTTCATTGACATTCCAGTAACCCTCCACCCGGATTGTCACGTTAACAGATGGCACTAACCAGGGCTGGTTCGTTGCCTGGCAGGAGGCTCTCATTCCAGGCAGGGCCAACGGAGGGATGAACTCTTCTGGTTTGCCCTCTTTTCATGCTGCTCCCATGTTTTTCAGTGCATCTGGAATTCATGAAAATGGTAATTTGGCTGAAAAATCATGAAAAAGCACAAGTTTTTGAAATGAAATTTTTTTATGTTTATGATAATATTTTTTCCCCAGGGTTTCATAAAGAAATGGGATGGATTTTGAATCCTCAGTGAAATATAAAATGTCACATTTCAGGCATTTTGTATTTTCTTGTGACTATTTCTTCCACCTCCACTGGCCACCCAGAGATGGGAAAAACCTGATCTTGGGGTGTTTTGATCAGGCAGTTTCAGAGTATGTAAGAGTTCTGCACTTGGCTATATTCTCCATGTCAGTAAACTTTGGAGTGAAAAGGTACTGCCAAAATCAAAGGGAAGACCAGTCCTGGGCAGAGTGGAAGTGATGGGGTGTGTCCATGCAATACTGGGGCTGGCACTGGGTGTCCCTCTCATAGGGTTTTATCTCTTCTGCTACTGTTACTGCAAATTCTCAAAAATAAGTTAGGCTTTTGGAGCAGTGTTTGACATCTGTGAGTTTAAGGCAAGATAGCTCAGGATCCCCTTGTCCCCAGAGCCATCCTATCACTGTAGGGCAACTGGGATTTGTTTGTAGCTTTTGGAGGGTCAGCCAAAACTGAGTGGACAACACAGACTCCATTTCACCTATTGCTATGGAGCAAGAATGATTTCTCCTTAGTACCCTAGCAATGGTTAGATTGCTTTATAGAACCATTAATGCCCATCACTTGCTTTGTGGGCACAGTGTGAGGCATGCTGATTGCATGGAAGAGCTGGCAACTTCTGAACCTTTCCCTGTGGTCCAGGAGCGCTGAGGCTTCATTTGAATGGAATCAGGAGGTCTGTGAACCTCAGCCAGTTACACAACTGGCTTCTTCAAACAGCCTTCCACAAGAGAGGCACAATACAGTGACACAAGCAAAAACACCCCACCCCAACTCCTGCCCCACACACACACGCCAAGGTACAGATCTTGCAGAACAGTGGGACAGTGACAGGAGAACACTATGTATATGCATCATCATTTTGTTAGGTCCTTAGATGCTGCTGAATAAGAACCTAGGTAACAGGAGCTGCATGCATGAAATATCATAGCAGTTAGCTGGGCCTGACCCCTAGAGTCCTACGTGGATACAAAATTTGTATCCACATCCAATCCATCAACCACAAACATGGTCCACGGATATCCGCAGATTTGCAGGGCTCTAGTGACCTCTCCTTTGGAAATGTCGGAATAGGTTCTTCATTAGCCACACTGAGAGAAATAGCTTGACAGCCAAATTGTTAACATGTCCATATGATCCACATTCCTCAAGAGAATTGTCTTGTGTATACATGAGGGAAGGGGATTGGTATAGAAAAGTAGTGAGATCAAAGGGACATCAGTAGCACCAGAGGTTTATAAGTAAAGTGCCAGTCCACCACTAGTGCCAAAACCCACCTTTTTCAAAGGGTGACTGAACTGCAGCCTGCTGCCTCAGTGGCTGTCGGCGCTGCAGCCCTCTGGCATTTCAGGTGAGCTCCTAGTTCTGAGTGTGTGTGATTTTTCCTCCAGCCAGTTTTCAAACTTGGGTAACTAAAGTTAGGCCCGTAAATCTGTATTTAAAAATGCCTAACACAGGTTTAGGTGTGGGTGTGAAAACTGAACTAAAATACCTCTCTGACTGTTCCTCTATAGCAGGGGAGAGCGGCACATACAAAGCTCACCATCCCTCCTCTAGCCTATTATTACCATAAAGCCTGAGGTTACATCAGGAAGGAAAGTGTGTTGTTGGGTGTGTTTAGGTTTGATTTGGTTTAGATTGGTTTTCTGTGGACACATTGAACTACCTCCTAAATTCTCCTCCCTTACTAGCCCCACAGACTGAGATGAGGAAGATTTTTTTAACAATGTTCTGAGTGTTGGGTTCTTCTCTCTGTGAGAGCATAACTGATAGGTAGACGGAGGTGCACAGGGACAGGTTGTCTAGCCCCCATGTTAGCTCTTAACCATACTGTCCTGCTTCCTTCCTGCATACCCAGTTCCCCACTAGCTTTTGCAAAGTACCACTTTCCCACTGTGTTGCAAAATCATTTATAATAGCAGAGCTAAGGTGGGGAGTGAGTAGTAAAGACCTCTAGACCTAAGCAAACCAGCTGTCAAAAGCCATGCCTCTTGGGACCTTATTATTGGTTCAGGAAAATGAAATTCTATGACTTGTCTAAAGAATAGCTTGTGATTGGCTCAGCCAAGAGGCATGGCTTGTCCAAGGCTGACTGTCCTGGAATTACTGGTTGACTGTTGGCAGCTGCCAGGGTAAGTGCCTTTCTTCTCTCTCTGCCTCTTGGTCAGTGACGCAGGCTTTCTTCGTTTCCTGTTGGTTTAAAACTTTTCTGCAGTTTATCTGAGTTTGTTTTCTTTTTGTTTCTGTAACAGGCTGAAAAGCTTTTACTTTTCTTGGCTGTTCTACAGCCTCTCTCACTTTGTGCTGCACAGTATTAAAACCTGCCCCACTTTATTTTCTCTAAAGCACATGTTCTGTTACTAATATTTAATACCTTTATTTCAGAAAAACATAGTTATTTTTAGACTTTATTTCTAAACAACCTAAATGCATAACATTTTTTTCTAAAAATGCATGTTCTGTTTCTAATATTTAATGCCTTTATTTCAAAAAAATACATACAGTATACAAAAAGGCCTGTTAACATATGTATGTCTTAACACTTTAATCCTCTGTTTACTAAACTTTATTTAAAATGTATAAAAAGCCTATTTTTTTCTTAAAATCTTTAAAATGGCTGTAACTGTGAAAAAGCAGACACATAGGCAGTCCTAATGTTCCCCATAAAAATTCAAAATGGCCACTATTGCAAAAGTGTACATGTCCAAAAATGAGATTGGAGGGTGGACATACACCAAAAAGGGGGTGTGAAAACCTGTCAAAATTTATATTGTTTCCTTTCAGACACTCAGGGTTCCTCTTTATTGTTTTGGTTCATGTTGCTCAAACAGTTTAATAATCACAGGAATCTCATTGCAGTAACTTATTTTTCATCCATAAAATCTCCTCTTTTCTCCTAGACTGTGAAAGCACTAAACCACTTAAAAGAAAACTTGAAAATCATTCACAGAGGTAAGTTCGTAGGTTTCTCTTCTGCAAAGGAATTATCAATTATTTTTCCTCCTAACTACAAAAAATTAATTTCGCATAATTTCATGGTTAGTCCCTATTTTAAGTGAAAGTATAATTGTGGATAATCATTAAAATTAGTTTTATAAATATATCAAATAAATACTTTAAATTCGTAGTATTTTGTTTGGGATGGTTTCAATCATTTTTCCATTCTCCCTTGACATCTGAAGTGCGTAAGTGCAGATAATGAGAACATACATCTATACAGAGTGCCTTTCCCAGGACTGGGGAGGCTGCAGCGGCACCACACACTCTCCTTCGGGAAGGGGCGGGGCTGGGGGCTAGCCTCCCCCTGCCAGCGGTTCACACGCCGGCCAATTGCGCTGGCCTGCGGGGCCCCACAAAGTGCGGGGCCCGGAATGATCTCCCCGATTGGCCGTACCCTTGGGATGGCTCTGCCTGGGGCCGAGAACTATTCCCCATGGGACTCTACTGGAAACACATCTGTTCAGTGATGATTCCCTCTTTACAGTTACATTTTGAGACCTACCAGTCTGCCTGTTTTTAATACATTTAATGTATGCTCTGTTAATTTTGTATCATTCTAGTTTTTTAATCAAAATGTCACGTGGTAATAAATCTAACACTTTACTGCAATCTAAGTATATTACATCAAAGGGAAGGTGGGTGAGATCATATCTTTTATTATCATCGACGTCTGTGGTGAAAGAGACAACCCTTCGAGCTAACACAGAACCCAGCGTGTCTCTTTAATGTCATGGGCAAACAATAATGGAAGATATATTACATCAACTATGTTACCTTTATCAACCAAACTTGTAATCTCATTTAAAAAATCATAAACCTCTGTTGACTGGCATTAATTATATTACCATCTAATACTTTATTAATTGAGCCATATCATCTGCTTCATTATCTTGCCCTGGATCAATGCCTGGCTGACAGGCTTATAATTAGCAGGCTCATCCTGTTACCCTTTTTCACATTGGCACAGGATTAGCTTTCTTCCAGTCCTCTGGAACTACCCCAGTGTACCAAGTACCTCTGGCTATACCCCTGTCTTTATGTCTCTAGTAAAGGGAAGTGGTGTCAGCCTAGCTCAGAAGTTCTCAACTTTTCTTCGCCTGGGACCCCAAACTAGCCACAGTATTTTTGTCATGACTTCAATCCGTACAGTGCTATGGAGTCACTACAAGAAAGCATGGGTGGAGTTGGGAAAGTACTGGTGCTGTTTCTTTCACTCCCCTTTCTAGTCCTGCCTGCACTGTGCTCTGTTCTAGGGGCATGCTAATTCAGAAAGGCAAGGAGTCAAAGTCTGAGTAGCAAAGGCCAATGGTTAATTTAGCACATGCAGGCAGGAGGTTGAAGCTGCATTGGGGGTGGGGTACTGCAGCAGCAGAAGCGAAGAGGAGAAGAACTTGCCCTTCCTGCCCTTTTTCTTACTTCCCCTGGGTCCTAGCGCTCAGCTGAGGGCCCCAGCCTCTTGTCTTGGGACTGCCAGACCTAGATGTTGGGACAGGAGGGTCCTTGAGGAATCGCGATCTCAGGAGAGTCGTTCTGTCAGCTCGGAGGAATTGAGAGCAGACACATGGCTGATTCATTAAAGGCAGTTGTTCTGAATTACTAAAGGCGAGAATGGTCTCAGGGGGACTGGGAGGGAGGGAGGATGCTGCCAGAGGGACCTCTCTTCATCTTCCCAGAAACCTCGAGGAGTCAGCTAAGGCAGACCTAGGAGCCCAGGCCCACGCTGTAGGGCTTGTTTATAGAAGTGACTAGCCGGCTTCTGGGAACATCTTCCATTGGAAAAGCCACTGTCCTGATACGGTGACCACACCACTAGTATTTCTCACTTCCCCTTCATCTGCTTCAGAAAGGCTTTACGAAGTGCACAGTCGTAGTCTATGGACATTCTAAATATGGAGAAAATCTGTCTTGTATACTTATGGTGCATGTGAAGTGCTATGAATGAGAGCCATGGAGCAGTGGGTTTAGAACTGATTTCATACAAACACATCTCCAGTAGTTAGTGGGATGTGTCATTTCCACACTAATCTGTGCTTTTCCTTTGTAAGTAAGGTACCATGGCATCCCAGTCTTAGCTGGGTGGTTTCTGTACATAGATCTGCTATCTCTGTGTCTAATGCCATTTGAATCGTCAGAACATTGAAAGCTTTCTAAACTGCGTGAAGTGAGTGCCACAGTTCGTTGTGTGTCTGAGAATTGATACCGTAGGTCTCTTCTGGGGACAGTGTATAGCTGAAAAGAGCCTGAGTTTGTGTATTCACTGTAAAAGATTCTAATGGCTGTGGTCTCTGATGAGAAGAGCCTGTGTAATGGATAGATCAAATTGTTTCATGTTTCTGTTTTTTCTCAGGGTGGTGTTATGGAGGCAGAGTTCAGGTCATGTGAGTGACTTTAACTACGCCATTGCATACTTTCAAATGTTTGTGGGAGGTTGTAGAGAGGAACTTTCATGTTGCATTTCCCAGGATTTCTAACCTTTCCTTTCCGATCGATGGGGTCTCCTGATCCCTTCCCTCAGATGGCTCTTCCAAATCATTCTCCACCATAGTACCTGTGCAGAGAGCCTGAAAACGGTTTCTTACCATTATCTGCATTGGGGATACATGGGTTCTCCTCTTTCTTCTTCTGGAGGTCACATGCTGCCAATTTTCTTCACCGTTCTGCACTACCCTCTCTGATTCTTCAGCATGCTGTGCCTGCAGTACCAAACGCTGACTTCTATCCAAAAAATCTTCCTTTTTTTGTCTGTTGCAACACAGGGTTGATACTGGGTCTTTAGTCCTTTAACCTTCTCCTCCAATATGGAGACCAGCTTGCACTTCGTACAGACAAAGTTTCTTCTGTCCTCTGGGAGAAAGACAAACATGGCACATCCTGTGCAGGTCACAACAACTGATCACTCACTATCCATAATATCTTCCTTCTAGGAGCCTCTGCAGATGTTGTATTTACTGATCACAGAAGCCTGAAAGGCAAAAAAAAAAAGCTCTGTGGGAACTCCCCCTCAGGCAAACTCCCTCTGTTTGCCTGTCCTCTGTTCGTGGCTTAGTATTGTCCTAGTATTGTGTGACAAACCAGCTTCTGCGTGGGGCTCATAGTGTTGACCTTACTTGGCTACTGTGGTAAAAACTGCCTGAACCTTTTCCCCAGTAGGAATTTACAGTGAGATACAGTGTGTTAGTTGACTGAGTGACTCGAGGCCCTTCTCTCAATTTGATGGCATTTCTCAGTATGTTTGTTTGTCTATCTGAAACACAGGTGACCCATCTGTAAGCAACAAATGTTTTCAATTTCAAAATGCCAGAGATGTTTGTACCTGCATTGCAGAATTGCACTGCGGAAGCTGTAGCTGGCGCATGAGAAAACAGACCCTGCCCCAAGGAGCTTACACGCTAGTTGAGACCCACCTGCAAGAGTCCAGTTTCACAGAGCATACCAGGGGCTGTGTAGAGATCTCACAGAGGTCACTGTTGGAAGGAGTGAGCTCTGGGGAGGGATGTGAAGTAGTGGGAGGTCCTGTGACACATGGGAAGAGGGGAAACTGTTCCACTCAGAAGGGGAGGCATGGGAGGCAGCGTGAAGGTGATGGGGAGAAGGCTACAAAGGGGGAGGTTGGGGGGAGGCTGGGACTGAGCGAGGGGAGAGCAGGAGAAGGTGCAGGCGACAGGGGAACTGTGCAAGGCCTCGCAGAGGAGAAGCCTGACTTTGATGCAGGAGGAACAGGGAGGGCAGTGCAGAGAGCTGGAGAAGTGAGTGACCTGAGCAGAGTAACAGAGCAGGAAGGGAATTTGAGCAGCCCTTTGGCTGGGCTGCGGGAGTGTGAGGCCAGGGAGAAAGTGTCTGTGGGAGTCCAGGGGAGAGATGACCAAGGCAGGGAGCAGGATTTTAGAGTGGGAGCGGGGCAGGGATGAAGAACAGTGGCAGCCTGGGTACGTGGGGGAGTAAAAGGCAAAATGGAGGCAGCAAGTCTTGGGAAAGGCAGGGACTGAGTGGGGATGGGAAGGGATCAGGGCAGCAGGACTGCTGCTCTTTGTGGGTACACCTACACTGGAGCTGGACGTGTAATTTCCAGTCTGATTAGACATACACACACTAGCTTTGAATGAGCTTATGCAGTAAAAATAGAAGTGTAATCACAGTGGCATGGGCTAGCTGCCCATCTGAGACCCTGGGTATGTGCCGCTGCGGCTACATTGCTGTTTTAGCACACAAGCTTGATCAAAGCTGGCATGGGTATGTCTCTCTGAGCTGGCAGTCACAGCCCCAGTTGTCATGGAGACACCCTCTCTGGGAGTGTACCGCTCAGCCTGTGTGGGCTGTGTACACTTGTACACTTGCTTGTACACCCTCTTGTACACTTGCAGTAAAAAACCCCGGATGTGGCCTGCCACAACCTTAGATGCCACTAAACACAGTTTTGTTTGCTAATTAAGAGCCAAACACAGTGGCTAATGAGGCTTCTTCAGAAAGAACTTCAGAACCAGGACAGTCTCTGTATCTCCTCCTACTTTCCCAGCCAGTGCTCCCAAAATAAACTGCCAGATATCTCTGTGATGGGGCTATGAGGCAGTGATAGATAGTATGTTTGGGAAATATGTGTTGACATCACCATTGAACATAAATGTTAAAGAGGAAGAGTTGACACCAAGTATTCAACCTTAGCTCTGATTTTCTGATGCCTGTGTCTGTCACTGCGCAACCACATGGCTTTTGAAATGGAGATCTCCATCCACAACTTAACCTGTTCCTTTCTTTCTTTCACTCACAGACATCAAACCTTCTAATATTCTTCTGGACAGAAATGGGAATATTAAACTCTGTGACTTTGGCATTAGTGGACAACTCGTGGACTCCATCGCCAAAACAAGAGATGCTGGGTGCAGACCATACATGGCAGTAAGTGGGATCTGACAGTGTTGTCGAGGGGGCTGGGATGGGCACAGGATATGGAGCCTTTTGCCTTCTAGCTCAGGCTAAAGTGAGGCCCAGCTCACTAGTGGTTCCCACCCATTGGCTGAGTTGTGCCTTAGTCGAGTTCCCCAGGGGCAGGCATTCACATACCAAAAATAACAACTGCAAATCTAGAACGATCTGTCCTGCTGGCAGCCTCAGCAGGGACGCCAAGGACAAAACAGGCCACAGAGACTGGGCTCTCTGCTGACCCTGGAGATGAGAGTCAAAGCACATCTGCCGGGGGGTCTGAGCAGCGCTTACACAGCTGCTGTCTGGGCTGTTGTTCTGGGACAAAGCGAGAACTTCATGCTCCAGCATCTTCGACCAGGACCAAATTTTCATGCGAAAATAAACAGCATGGCACAGAGAAGGAAACTCAGGAGGAAGTGTTTTTGTGTCTATAATGAAACTGTTTTTGTGATGTATTGTCAGAATTAATAGAAAGCAAAATCTTTCATAAGTATTGTGATTCAGTCAAACAGCCAAATTTCCAAATTGTACCCGGAAGATACAATTCTGGGGAGCAGCTGAATGGAAATTGCTTCATCTGTGTAGCAGGTTTTGAAGAGTCACTTCATTCCACCATTGTGATTTTCAAAGCAGTCAGTGGGATTTAGGGGCATTTTCCATTCCCTGGGCTGCTCTGAAAATCTCAATCCATATTTTTATTTGTGCTATGGGTTTCGGGGGCTGGTTATGTTCATAGCTATTGCTCTTCTGAGATGAATGTAACACAGGCCAAGGGTCACGCAGAACTTTGCCTGCTTGTCTTTAAGCATTTTGAAAAAGCTCTTTCTTTAAATCTCTTCTTCTGAGTGAGTCTGAAGGCAAGGTTTTACATACAGTAGTGACTGAGGATTACACTGAAAGGAGATTGTCTCAGCCAATCAGAATGCAGGGCTGTTCCTGATCCAAGTTATTTACCACCCAACTATTCGTCTCCCCTTCCTGGCTATTTATAAATCTCTTGAATGACACCATTGCTAGTATTGATCCCTGCAGTACATTCTGTTATTAAACCCTGTCCACAGTGATATTGGCCATCACTGCTACTTTTGATTCCATACTGCAACCTTTCACCTCATTGAATCCCAGTGGGCTTCACACTGTGCTTTCTTGTATCCTTAACAGTCATTCTTTGTCTAAATTAATTGTTTCCACTCGTTTATCCTCTTCCACTGTGCATTCTGCACAGGTCACTGCTACCGAAGTTGTGCTGGTTTGTCCTTCTCATTTTATACATGTCTGGCTGTTCTATAACTTGTTCTGTAATTATTTTCTCGTCTCTTTTTTTGTTACGTTTAAGTGAGGCTCAATGGGCTTCTTTCACTTTTAAAGGTGGGTACAATGTTAGCGTAATCCAGGCCTCTGGTTTGGTCACTCTTGTTAAAGATATAAGGCATGTTTGTTGTATCTCTGCTGCCTCAGTTCCTTTATAACTCATGCACGGCTGGATGAATGCCTACTCCTTCTCTCTCCTCACTAGGTATGTTGGGAAGGATTCACATGCATCTCTGTGTTCTCTGTCTACCTCTCCAGGATCAGGTCATGACTGCAGTTGCACATTTGTTGACTTTTTAAATGAGAAAAAATGATTGACTATAGTTTGCGTTGTGAAGAGCTTTCACGTGGTATGTAATTTGGGGGAGAGGCCAGCATGCTGGCATTGGGTGTGGCGTGCTGGCACCTTTCCTTGTATTCACTTGGTTCAATGACAGTTAGCTGGGGGGAAATGGGCATGTAATGGAAACTTCAGGAATTTGGGCTGCATAGCCAACTTTCTGCATGATGGTAGAGGTGGGTTTACAGCCAGGCTCCCTAGCTTAGGTAGAGTTCAGGATCTGTGAGTGTTTCTGTAATCAAGCCTGTACTTCAGGGACTTGTAAATGGGAGCAGGTGTGCCAGCTCAAATGTCATTCTTTTTTCCTTTTGGAAGGTAATTTAATGTAGAGCAACTGCAAGGCACTAGACTGCATCTCTGGAGACTGATGTCCTATAGATGTCTACTAAGTGGGTACCACAAGGGCCACAGCAACATAAGCTTTCCCCAGAGGGGCCCTTTCTGAAGGTGGGAAGATGTTAGTTTCCACTTCCCACTCAGTCCTTGGTTCCTCTGCCAGTTGTGGCCATTTTTGTGTTGTGGGCACCTGACCACGGGCGGGGGAGGGAAGGACTGACACAATCCTACGCATTGGAGCAAGACCCCTGAAGAGCCAATGGACATAACAACACTGGATGACTACTGACGTTGACTGCCTGTGAGGCAGTGCTTTAGTGAGCAAGACTCCCTGTCACATTATTAACCAAAGACACTTGTTTTTTAAATGAAATTGTAGAGGATTTAGGCTCTAAGGGCTAGATCCTCTTGTGGTGTCAGCCAGCCTAGTAGGTCCATTGAAATTAGCAGAGATATATTGATTTACACCAGCAGAGGATCTGTGTCTTGAGTTTCCAGTGCTGAAAAGGATTCTTTGCTTCTGTCTCTTTGGCTTTCCATGTGGCCAACGTATTGAAATGGAAAATACGCTCTTGCCACGAGCAGAAACGTGCGTTTTGTTCGTACTTCTAGAAGAAAACCACATAGGAAATGCAAAACAAAGGAACAGTGGGCATCCAAATAGAGACCTTTGAGGTTGCAGAGTTGAGACTTCATCTAGAGTGGTTCAGTTTGCAGCATGTTTCCATGAGTAGTGCGTCAAGGTGGGCTGAGCTAAGAGCCCCCCATCACCGCCAGGCCTCTTGGCCTCACTCTGCCTTTATCCGTCAAGCTTCCCAGTGCTGGGTCTCCCTTTCCTCTCGCTCTCATCTTTCAGTAACCCATCCCCCTTGATATCTGGGGAGACCCCAGTGGTGTGTCTCCTCAGATACCTCGAGTCACTGTGCAAATTGCTCTGTTTACATGTGCCCAGGAGAGCTCTCTTTGGCCTCCCCTCCTGGGGCATTCATTGTCTTTCCCCTTGGAGTATTAAAATGAGCCTTATTCTCTTGTCAGTCACAGCAGAGCGCAGGGGTGTCTGGGTCCTTCAACCTGGGATAAAAAGGTCAAGGGACAACAATCAGTGCTTGGGGAAGAGTATCTGTCTGGATTAGCTCCCTTTGTGCCCCTCAGGCACCAGTCTCTCTGAGGGATTGCCCTGGTGTAGAGTGGCGGGGCCAGCCTAGCCAGTTAATACACCACCTTCCCCATGGGTCCTGACTCACAGGTCAGGTTAGGGTGTGGTTGCACTACACTGTATGTGGTCCCTAGGGCATCACTGCCAGATGGTGCAAATTAGAGTAGTACCCAGGCAGCTGTAGTCTATGCGTGGGCTGGAACTGGAACAGTTTGGCTTTCTGTCACTCCACTTTTTCCTGCCCTTTCAGGAGCTGTGTGAAGGGAAACTGTTCTTTGCTAGTGGCTTCCCTAGGCTCGAGCTCCTGACCTGCTCACCCTGGGATTCCCAGCCTGACAGGGAGGCAGGCGATGGAGCAACCAGACTTCTCTCCTCCCACACCAGTGATGCAGCAGGCCTCAGGAAAAGAACAGCAGCTGCTCAGAGCGCTCTGGGCTCACTCTGGAACTGCTCCTGGGGTTTCAGAGAGACTTTTTCTGTTGATTTGTCCCCTTTGAGGACTGCAGTTTAGAGTCTTGAGGGCCACAGGTTCAAAACCCCATTCTTAAAGGGAACAAAGACATGGTTTTCTTAATTCCAGTGAAACAATCCTGTAGCAATCCTATATCAAGCATGAATTCCTGACAGACCGATCCAGTCATCACACTTCTGTTGAGAGGAAGGGTGTTTGACACCTGAGTTAAGGTGGTGTTCTTTTCTTGTTGCAAAGCCATCAAGGTCAGGGGACGTGCAAGGGGATAGCTGCACAGCAGCAGATTTTGCAACAAGGGGGCAGGTGTAGCAATGTGAGAGGGAACGACCTGCCTGGGAGTGTGTATACAAAGCTGATTTTCGGCAGTTGGATGTTGTATCTGTGACTTATCACATGCCTTTTGTATTTGCCAGCTAGTCTGAACTATTAGGGAGTGAAGACACCCAGACACTGCAGTGCAAGGCGCATTGCAGAAATATCTCTGAGAGATAAATGAGACTAGGATTCACTACCTCTGTCTGCTGCAACTCATTTCTCCCCCAAAAAGGAAAATCTTCCTGACCACATGGAAGCTCTGTCACTGCATTCAAATAGCTAACACTCTGGGTATGACAGAGTTCAGCACAAGCACTGAAAGGAGGAATTCCTAAGACTAGTAACAATGCAGCTACTGTACTGTGCTTCACATGAATCTCCATGTGCATGTATGTGGGAGAGACTTCATGGTGTCTGAGCTCTGTGATCCATTTGTACAGACAGAGCAGCAGCATTGGCTGCAGCGAGCCTCTGTATTTGATCTGTAGCAGCTTCACACTCCTGATCTGATGACCAGGTTCTCTTTGGGCTCAGTCGTTCACTTAACAGAGCAGTCAGGCTGTTTCTTGGTCGTACATCATACAGTTAAATCGCCTCAGATGCTTTTGAATTAAATGATTGTTATTTCTCTGAAGTTGGGCAGCCAGAAATAGCTTTATGATTAAGTAAATGTGTTTTAGTAGGAACTAAGACACGTGCAAATAGCCTCAGGGGGAGACATCCCAGTCCGAGTATCATGGCATGGTTCCATGTGTCTGACACAAGCAGCGTAGAGAATAACTCAAGAGATTCCTGAGCTCTGAGCAAACCCTTTCTGCCAAAGGCATGCTGGTGATGTCACTCGCATACTTCAGTGGTTTAGGCTGAGAACATACCTCTGCTTACTCATTCATAAGCTAAAAATGTTGATGAGGTTAGCCCAGTGTGGGACCTCTCCTGTCTAAACTTAGCTCATTACATCACTTGGTGCACAGCCCACACTGAACTGCTTCCACTGCAGACAGTTAGGGCACGTCTGTGCTTCAGTTGCCCCACATCTCTCTTTCTGGGGAAGAAAGCAGGAACGTTGTTTCCATCCTGTACATTTAGACACTTGACTATGGAGAGAATTTATACAAAACGAGCAAGACCTGTGACCAGCCACATGTGTGAGCAGGCCATTCAGCCCAAAGTGCCTTATCACTTAGGGCAAGATGTGAGCTTTGCAGAGGAAAGACATTTCTGTCACTGGGAGTCAGATGCAGAGTGTTTAAAAATTGGCTCCTAGGGACAGCTGCTCTACAAAGGCACTGCAAGTCAATAAACAGAGCCTGTGTTATTACATGTATAGGAAGTATAGAGTTCTGATATGATTCACTTTCCTTTTATGTGAATTAAGGCAGGGAAACAACCCAGCAGCATCCACATGATGTAGGCACATGGCTTCATGCAGCTCCAGCTCCCGAACTGGCGGGACAATGACTGAGCACAGATGAGCTGTTACTCACTGATACGTAGGCAGTAGGAGGTTATATCTAAATGCTGAGAACACAGAGCACATGTTATTGGGGATATTCACTAGTTTGAAAGAACTGGTGAAGGTTCCTAAAGGGGAATAATGCCAGAGTCAAAATCACAAACAGTGGGACATAAGGATTAATCCCACAGGAATATTGGCATTACACAGAGGGCAGGATTAAGGGTACCTGGGCATGACTTTGGTTACTGCGGCTGGCTAGGGTTGGTTTCCTGGCCGAATGAGAGAGAGAGAGAGTGTGTGTGTGTGTGTGCAAGAGAGGGTCATGGATGTAGGTACATGCCTTTACACTATAGTTCTTGGGTTCGTGGCTTTGAGTTTTTCATTGCTGTCCCTCAGCCACCTGAACTGGTTTCACGAAGTGGCTTTTATCATTGGATTGGCCTGTCCTTTTAAAAAAATATGTTGAAAATAGAGGGAGGCAGAGAGTCAGGGTCAAGGAGACTTGACTGGGATCCCTGCAGGGAGGCTCCTCTCCTGTACAGGTGAGTTTGCCCTGTGCAAGGTCGGTATGCACCTACTGTGTGTACAAAGAGGGCTGAAGGTAGGCTGGTGCCAAGGAGCTGTACGGCTCCACCAAGTGAATTTCATCAACCCAGCAGGCCCCCGAGATGGGCACATAGCCAACTCTTCCAGTCCTGTGCCACCCCAGTATTCCTGCAGCATAGAGGGTGTTCTGTGGCAGATCAAGGGCAGGAGACGAAGGCATGGCCACGATATCCTGAACCACAGGGATCCCCTAGTACAGTGATGCCCATAGGGATTATGGCAGTAGGAGGTAGGGAGGGAAAGCTAGGGCTGTCCGCAAGCTGCTCTAACCTGCTACTCGGGCCTCTCTGCCTCCTGCCTGCCCCAGCATCAGAGAGGTGCAAAGCCTCCCCTTTGGTCCCTGCACTCACTCAGGAACCCAAGGTGCTATAGAGTGCTATCCACGATCAGAATGATCATCCACAACTTTTCTCTAGGTGGTTACAAACTGTGATGAAGTCACCTCTTAACTTTCTCTTGGATAAGGTAAATAGACTGAGCTTCTGAAGTCTCTCTCTGTAAGGCAGGCTTTCCAGATCTCAAATCGTTCTTGTGGCTCTGTTCTGAATCCTTTCCAGTTTTCCAACATCTTTTTGCAGTGTGGACATGGGTAGTAGGCATAGAGACCTTGGTAAAGTCACCATCCTCACCAAAGATTTTCCTGCTGGGGTTAATTCAAGGCTCATGGGCCTCTGTGAGGTCCTCACCCCACGGAAGCCTTCTTGCTGGGTGACGTGAAGGGACGCAAGGCTCCAGGAAGTCACCGCCTCAGCACAGCCCTAGGTACTGGGCTAACATAGCTCTGTGAAGTCATTGGCTCATCACAGCTCTGTCTGCTGGGCTAATGTGTCATTAGTGGCCATGGCTGCGACAATGTCACTGCCACACCATAGTCTGGCTTGCTGGGCAGCTGTCCAGCACTCAGGGCTCTGTAAAGGATAGCTAGCTCAGGTAACGTGAAGGTATACAGCTCTCTCAAACTTTTGCTTACTTCTTAAACTTCTCTTTGATAAGCTAAAAAGGTCAAGCTCCTAATGTCTCTCACCCATGTGGGTTTTCCAGACATAGAATAATTCGTGTGGCTCTTTCCTGAACCCTTTCCAACTGTTAATCTTCTTTTTTAAAATGTGCACACTAGAATTAGACACAGTATCTGGCAGTGGTCTCACCAGTGCCATATACAGAGGTGATACTGTCTCCCTACTCCAACTAAATATTCCCTTGTTTATACATCCAAGAACCGCATTAGCTCTCATAGCCACAGCATTGCATAAGGATCTCATGTTCAGTTATTCACCATGACTCTTAAGTCCCTTTCAGAGTCCATGCTCTCCACAATACAGTCCCCCATCCTGACCTACATGTTGTGGAGGTACGGTGACAGAGAACAAGTGTGAAAATTCGGGATGGGTGGGGGGCCCTAGCAGGAGATTGGTGCCTGGATGTCCATAGGGAGGCAGCCGTGCCTGCCCGAGACAGAAACGTAGGCACCAAGGGAACTTTTATTGCAAAGTCTTAGGCGCCGAGTGAGTTTAGGCACCTACAAGGTTCAGCTGGAGCTTTGTGCTTTGCAGTGGTCCCAAAAGCAGGACTTCAGCACCTAAAACAGAATCAAAGGTGCCTAGCTCCTTTTGTGCACCCAAGCCTTGGAGGGTATGTCTACCCTGCAATTAAACACACTCAGGCTCACATGTTTGCACTCAGGCTCACATGGCTCAGGCTGCAGGGCTGTAAAATTGCAGAGCAGACATTTTGGCTTGGGCTGGAGCTCAGGCTCTGGGATCCCGAGAGGGGGGAGGGTCCCAGAGCGCAGCTCTAGCCTGAGCCTGATCATCTATACCACAATTAAAGAGCCCTGTAGCCTGAGCCCCGCAAGCCTGAGGCAGCTGACATGGGCCATCTGTGGGTGTTTAATTGTAGTAAAGTCATACCCAGAGTCCAAGTCCCATTGGCTTCCAGTGAGTCCTAGGCTCCTAAGTGCCTAGCTCACTTCTGAAAATGGAGCTTAGGCTCCTAAGTCACTTAGTTGCTTTTGAAATTTCAGCCTTTACTTCTTGTAGCACTGAGTTCAACAGGTTAGTTGTATTTCACATGAAATGTATTTCTTATTATCAGTATGACATTTGATGCTTTTCAACTTCATTTAATATCCCCTTGCTTTTGTATTTTGAGATCAAAGCAGTCCCAGTCTTTTCAGGCTCTTTTCCTATAGAAGTCTTTCCAGACCAGTAAATCATTTTCTTCTCCTGTCATTGGACCCCTCCCTCTGCTGCTTCTGCAGTCTTTTTGAAATGGAGTGAATAGAACTGAGTGATGCTTGTTACTCCTGGGGGAATTCTGTGCCAAACAATTTAAAAATTCTAAGCACAATATTTTAAAATTCTGCAAATTTTGTTTGTCAAATAAAACAATATAATCATGCCAGTTTAAATTATTTTGGTAATTATTTGAAAATACCTGTCAGCAAGTATGTCTGTAACAATACAGACAACAAAAAAGATTCCCCAAGGAGCAGAGAGCTAAGGAAACCCCTATGACAACTCAGTTCCTGTTTTTCTGTTATGGTTTTGTTAGGTGCCTCAGTCTGGCTGTGTCACACATACCAGCTGGGCACATCTTGGGGGAAAACTCTGCCCCTCCGGTCTTTTAGTTGATTCTCGTTTTTTTACTCTGCCCCCATAGGGTTACTATATAGAGGTTCCCAAATAGAGGACACTGCTGGGAGCAGGAGGAGCTGGAGGGAGGTACAGTTGGGGATGGCTAGAGGGGTGTGTGTGTACTGGGAGGGATATTTTGGGGATGCTGGAGGGGGTATTTGGGGCCCCCCGGCCCAGACACCTGCACACCCTCCCCCAGAGCCCAGCCGTGGGGCACCCCCGACGCAGATGCCCACAACCCCTCTCCCCAGAGCCCAGCTGCGGGGCCAGACACCTGCACCCCCCACACCCCCAAGTCCAGGGATCGAGAAGGAGAGACAGCCTGATGCTGGATCTCAGGCTTGTATTCAATTTCCTGCACACTGTCTCCTTCCTTCAAGGCCTGCTGGGAAGTTTAGCTGTTGGGAACCCTCCAGCTCCTTCTCCCCCTGGCAGTGTCCTCTATTAGCAAGCTGGGGAGCCTGGCCTGCAGGGTCCAGCAGCCTCTAGTGGCAGCCAGCTGCTCTGCAGCACCAATTATGTGGGGGGGGTGGGGGGGGGGAAATGAAATTCTGTGCAGAACATTAATTCTGCACAAATTCTGCATTGTGCAGTAGCACAGAATTCCCCCAGGAGTAGCTTGTGTACTGTTGGCTATGAAACTGGCATGCCTTAACCTTATCAGCTGAATGAGGCATTGGCTCAGGGGAACTTGGAACCGAGCACAAGAATCAACATGATGGCATACTGTGGATTTACATAAAGGCATTGATCTGCCCACAGTGACACCCAGGTGTCTTTCCAGTAAGAAGAACCCAGTAAGGTGTATGATTAGTGAAAATTCTTCCTTCCAGCATGAATTATGCTGCCTTTGTCAACACTGAATTTCACCTACACTCGTCCTGCTGTCACCCAACATTGTTAGGTCCCTCTGAAGTTCCTAGCTGTCTGTTCTAGTCCTAATCGACTGAAATAATATTGCGCTGTCTACTGATTTTGCCAGCTCACTGCTCCCTACTTTTCCAGATCATTAATAAATAATAAACTTTGCTTTGGGGTATCTACTCCCTACTCTGTGTAGTCTTCAGTTCTTGTAAAAGAAAGTTTTATGTGAGAAGTTTCTTATGGGAACAATGCATGGCTCAGCTTTAAAATAGTCCAGTATAAGGATGTTGCATTTGCATGAAGAGTGGGTGCTAGCATTTTTCCTAGACATCCTGGCTAAACAACACAGTAATTTCCAAAACTAGTTATTTATGGTCCTAAAAACTGTATAATCCTGCCATCTGCATGTACAAAAAATATCGTCCCCTCCCTTTCTGTGGCTTCAGTCGGCAGTCCTTGCAGGAGCTGAGTCATTGGGACAGTGACAAATGCATATCTTCAGTAGTTTCCCTGAAATCCCTGGAATGATGCTGTGATACAAGTGATAAAGCCATGTTAATGGGTAATTCCCAGGGGGCCCTAAATACTTTTGTCTTGACAGGTTTCAGAGTAGCAACCGTGTTAGTCTGTATCCACAAAAAGAACAGGAGTACTTGTGGCACCTTAGTTAGTTTTTTGGTCTCTAAGGTGCCACAAGTACTCCTGTTCTTTTTGTCCTGACAGTTTCTAAACAGATAAACATTTAGTACAGGATCTGCTGTTAAAATAACAGCATAATGGCCTAGCACTCAGGCAGATTGGAGGTTGGTGTCCCATCTGTGTTAGAGTACAGCAGAGGTCTTGGAACCATTCAGATTGGTGTTTACACCAGGAGAATCCATACTATGGCTTACAGCCAAATAAAGTGCAGATAATTGTACACCTAGACATACAGCAAGTCCCACAAACAGCTGTGTCCTGCAGGACTACAGTTTTGGTATGCAGTGCTTCATTTTGATCTGATCATCTGTGAGAATCAGGGAAATCCCCAGCCTTCAGTCTGAGCTGATTTCAGCCATGTGCTAAATGTCTCTGAGAGGGCAGAGGAGGGAGTATACCAGGGAGGGAGAGAGCTTGCATCTCACATCCATCTGTTCCTGTTTTTACAAGGAAAGAAGGGTTAAAATGTGCCATTCGCTTACAGATCTGCTCCTGCTTTTAAATGAGTACATTTTAGATCTTTATGGTGACTTCCCTTGCATTTACTGTCTGTCAATTTACAATAGCTGGTGGGTTAGGAAGAGAGGTGAGTTTTTTGTGCTTTATAAAAAGATTGTTGAATTTACAGCGTATGCAGTGTAATGTTCCTTGACTGTGTAACCACTAAGAATCAGAAGAACTCATGTTTTGAGGACTGCACTTTCCAGTAATATATCTTAATTGCATAGTTATGTGCAACAAACCAACACTTTGTAGAGAGGTATCTGTAACTTTGCAGCTGGGTTACACATACAGATGCATGTGTTTATATAGGCACTTGGTCCTGGGAGGAAGTGGGGGTTGAAGAGGGAGCAACAGCTCTGCTAGTTTTGAAGACAGAATGTTGGTCCCTCTTCTGCTTAAATGGAGACTGTCAAATGGCACCAAGGTCTCATTTCAGAAGATATTCCCATATTTGGTGTATCCAAACCCTCCTTCTTTACAGTGTCCATTGGTTGACCTCTGCCTCTGCCTCAGCCTTTTCATTTCTTCACTCACTTTTGGCATTGGAAGGATCTCTATGAAGTCATCAGTGTTGTCTTCAGCTTTTTTTCCGGGTCCCTGGAGTGTAACTGCATTGAATCTTATTTCATTGGGAGTCCATATGGGGATTTCCCAGAATCTTTTATCATCCTTATTGAGACACAATTAATTTTGGCCATTTGACAGCAGTCTTCCATCCAGTTTTCTCTGTAACTGTGCCACAGATATGTAGGTCCAAATCACTCGCTCATTAGAGTAATGTGTGATCTCTTTCTTTCCAGGAGGCTCCTTTTTGGTATAAGTCTCTTCCATGGCTGTTTGCTTCTCTGCCCTGTAGGGAGAAGAATGTCTATGACTTCATCACTGTTTCTCTTCTGCTCTTCTTTGATGCCACATTCTTTCATCTTCTAGCTGTTGATTGCAGTTTCAATTTTCCGTCTCTCTGAATCTCTTGGGCTAATGTTCCTGATCAGTTGGAAATACCTTCTTGATAAAGTTTTGCTTCCTTTGTATCTTTCAGAGACTTTTACTTCTGATCAGGCCTCTCCATGTTTTCCTCCAGAGCAGGGAGCAACTTGAGTTGATATTCTTCATGCACCCGATTTATAAGCAGGAGGATTGTATGCTCTATATCAGTCTACCTTGGGTGCTCCAATAGCTGTTCTTATAAAGAGTTTTTGCTTCTCACATGGGAATGTCTTCTCACGTGTTGGAACATGTAAGTGTCGAGATGCTCTGCTCTGCTCTGCCAAGGACTCCTCTCTGTGCAGAGGCCTGTTCATTAGTTATTGAGATTTTTGGATGATCTCTGTTAATCAGTTCCTTCCTCCCCTAATCATCATATTACAGTATGCACCTTACTCCCGCTCAGCTCCAGACTCCCTCTTCCTGTTTTTTCTTGCTCTGTCACGCACTCTTCATCTCTCAGCTTTAGAATTCGGAGGTATAAAATGATTTAGTAAAAGAACTTACTTTTCTCGTGACCGTTTCTGAAAGAAGAGGTGAGTTTTGTGTTTGTTTTTCTCCATTTTTTGGAAAAGGAATGAAGAATGATATGAGCAATTTTTGCCTTCCAGTCTAATTTCTTTCCCCAGTAAAATAATGGAACAAATATTAAGAGACAAAAATCATTAAATGCACAGATAATAATGGAGCCATGAGCCATAAGCAGCATGATTTTATGAAGAACTAATATGGACAAACTTGATTCCCTCTTGACTGAATTACAAAAGAATGGATGAAGGGCTGGTGGTCAATACACCAGAGTTAGATATTAGTAAAGCATTTCACATGGTGCCTCATAGAAACTTAATTGAAAAATTCATTCAAATTGATTTAGATTGGAACAGTGTCATGTCACTGAAAACTGTCTGGCAAATCATAACCAAAATAAATAGCAAAGTACTGAGTCAGGGAGAGTGTTCAGTAAGGCATTGTTGTTAGGTCCAGTCTCATTTAATATATATCCGCTATTATCTAGAAATGGAAGTAAAAAACATTAATGAACTTTGGCAGGAGTTAGTGAATTAGGTAGTGCTATGAACACTAGTTAGGACAGAAGAATAATACAAAGGCCCCAAGAGAGGCTACCAACATTGGAAATGCAGCTAACACATCTCAAACACAGAGCTGCTAGATATTGTGGTAAGCACCAGTAGTGCAAATTGGTACTACCCCTCTCTGTGCTCAAGGTTTGAACCAGAGCAGCTATGTTGCAGCTGCAGCTGGACTCTGGAAAATAGCCTAGGTAGACAAGGCTGCAGCACTTCAAGGTGAGGGAGGGATCTGGAAGTGGCAATGACTGAGACACACCCACACTTGACAGTGGGCTGCAAATGAGAAATGAGTTAGTAATGTCATATCATGGGCCAGAGTGATGGTCCTCTCCCCTCCTCCCCCGCCCCCCACCCCGCGTATTAGAGGAACTCACACTGTTGTCCATGGGGCCCTTCCCAGTGGCCTGTGGAGAGCTGGCTGGTCACATGGTGATGGCTCCTTCCCTTTCATGATTTCATAGTGATTAAAGCCAGAAGGGGCCATTAGATCATCTATTCTGACCTCCTGTATATCACAAGCCTCTTCAACCCACACAAGCCTTTACATTTCACTGCGTTGTTGTCGCAGTTCTCATCTATGGCTACGCATATGGCTCGAAGTCTGAATCCTGATGCACAGAGTCGGCCGCACTGAGGGCATGGGAAGTCTGTATTTATGATGTTTGATGATGCAGGTCTGTGGCACCTTTCACATGCCGCCTGGAGATGAATTTGTCAATCCTGCTCAAACCTGTTACATGCTGATCTTGTGAGAGATCATCAGTGAGTCCTATTCTGAGCCATTTGCTCAAGTTCTTTAGGATTAATGACAGCCCACTGGAAACTGCTCTTCAGATTATCTTTGAAGCACTTATATGGATGACCCTTCTTTCTTTTGCCTTGACTCCGCTCCCGAAACACGATCTGTTTTGGGAGATGGTGGTCTTCCATTCTGATGGCATGTCCAGTTCACCTAAGTTGTGCTCTCAGTAACATTTCCTCATCACTCGTTGTGTTTGCTCTTTCAAGGACCTTAATATTGGTCACTCTGTCCTGCCAGCGAATGCTGATTATTGAGCAGAGGGAGCGCATGTGAAATTGCTTAAGCTGTTTAATGTGACGTCTATAAAGAGGCCACATCTCAGATCCATACAGGAGAGATGTTAGAACCACTGCACTATAGATCTTAGATTTGGTGGAGAGATGAATGTTGTGTTGGTTAAAGACTTTTGTTTGGAGTCGACCGAGGACCTGGCTGGCTTTACTAATTCTGGAGGAAATTTTCCTATCAAGGGAACTGTCACTTGAGATGGTGCAGCCCAAAAACTTGAACTGATCCACATTTTTCAGCTGTGTGCCTTGGATGAAGATGGCTGGCGCTGGGGCATTGGAATGAGGTGCTGGTTGGAACAAGACCTCTGTCTTCCCAAGACTGATGGTGAAGCCAAAAAGCTGGGATGTTTCAGAAAAATCTATCAACGATGACCTGAAGGTCGTCTTGTCTACTGACCATCAAGGCACAGTCATCTGCAAAAAGTGCCTCGACGAGAAGTCTCTCCAGCTTCTTGGTCTTAGCACTGAATCTTCGAAGATCAAAGAGGGAGCCATTGAGTCAGTAGCAGATGTATATCCCCTGATCCAAGTACCTTGAGGACACAGGCAAAGAACAAGTTGAACAGCACTGGAGCAAGTATGCAGCCTTGCTTCACTCCATTCGAGATTTTGAACACATCAGAAAAGTCACCACTGGCAACCACTTGCACCGTCATGTGGTCATGGAACAGATGGATGATTTGTATGAACCTTCTTCCACAGCCCAGTTTATGCAGAATAGCCCATAAACCCTCTCTGTTGACTGTATCAAAAGCTTTGGTCAAATTGATGAAAACTGCATACAGGTCCATGTTCTGCTCTAAACGTTTTTCCTGGACCTGCCTTACAACAAAGATCATGTCCACAGTACTACGACCTGGTCTGAAACCACACTGTGCTTCTGGCAGATTCTCCTCAGATATGTTTGTAATGAGTCTGTTCAATAGAATGTGAGGCAGTATTTTTCCTGCTGTACAGAGAAAAGCAATGCCTCTGTAGTTTCTGCAGTCAGCTTTCCTGCCTTTGTTTTTTAACAGTGATACAATAATAGCATCTTTGAAGTCTTGTGGCATTTCTTCTTCCTCCCAAATGCTACTCAAGATGTCATGAAATACCTGGATGGCCTTGGGGCCTGCTACTTTATACAGTTCTGCTGCAATACAGTTCTGCTGCCATGCCATCCTTTCCGAGGCTTTGCCAGAGTTCAGTTGTTTGATGGCTTTCAAAACTTCCTCAACTGGAGGGAGGTCGAGATCTTCTTCGATGGGTTTCTCAGGTGAATGATCAAGGACACACAAATCAACTGTGGACGGTCTGTTGAGTAGATTATTGAAGTATTGAGCCCATCTCTGCACCATTCCCTCCTTGTCTTTGATGAAGGTTGTGCTATCTGCCGAGTTCAAGGGGGCTGTGCCATATTTAGATGGTCCATAGGCTGCTTTGAGAGAGTCAAAGAACATATTTGCATTGTTTGGAGCTGCATAATGCTGAATTTCTGCAGCTTTCCTCTCCCACCACTTATTCTGCATTCTCCTCAGTTAAGACTGAGCCTTGCTCTGCAGGTACTTAAACCTACCTTTCTTTGATGGAAATTGATATTGTGAGATATGCCCATAGGATCCCAGCAGGCAAACCATGTCCTATGCTTCAACGGAAGGTAAAACACTCCCAAGGTCACAGCCAATCTGACTGGGGGGAAATTCCTTCCTGACCCCAAATCTGCTGGTCAGTATGATCCTGAACATGTGAACAAGACCCACCAGTCAGGCATGTAAAAATGAAGATTCTTCTTCAAGTCTCTATGTGTATTCCACATATGAATACCCATGCGCACCATAAGCCAAACTCCAGAGATTTTTGGCAAATAGTATCCATTGGTCTGCAAATGTGCAGTTGTTTTTTTCATGCTCTGAACCGAGGGTATAAAGGGAGGTGTGGACCAACGCCTCTCCAGTTCCTTCTTACCAGTGCACAGTCTTGTGTGTCCATAGCTCCCTCAACTTAAACCATAAAAATATATTGTAAATAGTTCTTAGTATTGATAGTTTTTAGTGTGTAGCATAGTTAGTATAGCTGAGTTAGTTCTTCCCTGCCTTGGGGAGTTTTTTCCCCACAGACAAGTACTATCCCCAGAATCCCAGGGTTTAAGAACTGCATACCCTGCCCCCGCTCCTTTTCAGTGAGCGACAAACACCAGTGCTGCCTTTACTGCCTTGGTGAGGCTCACTTCTCACTAATTGCAGTGTCTGTCGCTCCTTCCCTCCTCGAACCCATGAGAGTTGAGAGCTCTGCTAAGAGAACATCTCATGGAAAAGGCCATGAGACCCCACTCAGAGCTGGGCCAGGGAGACCATCGTGTACACCAAACTAAGGCCTCTGAGCATAAGCTCAGGAGCTGAGTCTACAACCTCTAAGCCTAACAAATCCCTTCTCAGGGCTTCTCATGAGAGTAATGGGCACACTCACAAGCACAAGGACAGACCCTCTTCAAAATCTGCTCCCAGAAGAAAGGATCTCTCCCTGACTCTGTCCATGTCGGGTGAGTCCTCACACGAAGGACTTAGACACACTTAAATCTCCTCATAGAATCATAGAAGATTAGGGTTGAAGGAGACCTCAGGAGGTCATCTAGTCCAAACCCCTGCTCAAAGCAGGTCCAACCCAACTAAATCATCCCATCCAGGGCTTTGTCAAGCCGGGCCTTAAAACCCTCTAAGGATGGAGATTCCACCACCTCCCTAGGTAACCCATTCCAGTGCTTCACCACCCTCCTAGTGAAATAGTTTTTCCTAATATCCAACCTAGACATTCCCCACTGCAACTTGAGACCATTGCTTCTTGTTCTATCATCTGCCACCACTGAGAACAGCCTAGCTCCATCCTCTTTGGAACCTCCCTTCAGATAGTTGAAGGCTGCTATCAAATCCGCCCCCCCCCCCCCCACTCTTCTCTTCTGCAGACCAAACAATCCCAGTTCCCTCAGCCTCTCCTCATAAGTCATGTGTCTCAGCCCCCTAATCATTTTCCTTGCCCTCCGCTGGACTCTCTCCAGTTTGTCCATATCCTTTCTGTAGTGGGGGGCCTAAAACTGGACTCCAGATCTGGCCTCACCGTTGCCGAATAGAGGAAAATAATCACTTCCCTCAATCTGCTGGCAACACTCCTACTAATGCAGCCCAATATGTCGTTAGCCTTCTTGGCAACAAGGGCACACTGTTTACCCATATCCGGCTTCTCATCCACCGTAATCCCAAGGTCCTTTTCTGCAGAATTGCTGCTTAGCCAGTCGGTCCCCAGCCTGTAGCAGTGCATGGAACTCTTCCGTCCTAAGTGCAGGACTCTACACTTGTCCTTGTTGAACCTCATCAGATATCTTTTGGCCCAATCCTCCAATTTGTCTAGGTCACTCTGGATCCTATCCCTACCCTCCAGCTTATCTACCTCGCCCCCCACTTAGTGTCATCCACAAAGTTCCTGAGTGTGCAATCCACCCCATCATCCAGATCATTAATGAAGATGTTGAACAAAACTGACCCCAGGACCGACTGCTGGGGCACTCCACTTGATACCGGCTGCCAACTAGACATCGAGCCATTGATCACTACCCATTGAGCCCGACTATCTCGTGAGCTTTCTATCCACCTTATAGTCCATTCATCCAGTCCATACTTTTTTTTAACTTGCTGGCAAGAGTACTGTGGGAGACAGTATCAAAAGCTTTGCTAAAGTCAAGGTATATCACATCCACCACTTTCGCCATATCCACAAAGCCAGTTATCTCATCATAGAAGGCAATCAGGTTGGTCAGGCATGACTTGCCCTTGGTGAATCCATTTTGACTGTTCCTGATCACCTTCCTCTCCTCCAACTGCTTTAAAATGGATTCCTTGAGGACCTGCTCCATGATTTTTTCAGAAACTAAGGTGAGGCTGACCGGTCTGTAGTTCCCCAGATTCTCCTTCTTCCCTTTTTTAAAGATGGGCACTATATTTGCCTTTTTCCAATCATCCAGGACTTTCCCTGATCGCCATGAGTTTTCAAACATAATGGCCAATGGCTCTGCAATCACATCAGCGAACTCCCTCAGCACCCTCGGATGCATTGCATCTGGCCCCATGGACTTGTGCTTGTCCAGCTTTTCTAAATAGTCCTAAACCTGTTCTTTCACCACTGAGGGCTGCTCACCTCCTCTTCATACTATGCTGCCCAGTGCAGCAGTCTGGGAGCTGACCTTGTCTGTGAAGACGGAGGCAAAAAAGCATTGAGTACTTCAGCTTTTTCCACATCATCTGTCACTAGGTTGCCTCCCCCATTCAGTAAGGGTCCCACACTTTCCCTGACATTCTTCTTGTTTCTAACATACCTGTAGAAACCCTTCTTGTTACCCTTCACATCCCTTGCTAGCTGCAACTCCAGTTTTGCTTTCGCCTTCCTGATTACATCCCTGCATGCTCAAGCAATATATTTATACTCCTCCCTAGTCATCTGTCCAAGTTTCCACTTCTTGTAAGCTTCCTTTTTGTGTTTAAGCTCACCGAAGATGTCTCTGTTAAGCCAACCTGGTCACTGGCCATATATGCTATTCTTCCTGCACATTGGGATGGTTTGTTCTTGCGTCCTGAATAAGGCTTCTTTAAAATATTCCTCAACATGAGTGTATACTGTGAAGGAGAAGGATCCATCAGTACTGACCTTGGTTCCGACACATAAACCTAAGGATTGGTCCCCACCGGCACAGTCTACACAGTCTACAAGCTCCAGTGTACAAGCTCCAGGCTAGACTCTGCACAGTCTACGAGCTCCATGCTAGACTGCACTGGTACCAGCATGTTCCTGGGAGGACTTGATGTCTATTGTAACCTGGGAAGTGTCAGATCTTCCAGTTCCATCCACCAGTATACCACACACTCCAGAACAGTCCAAGACCTACAACTCCCTGGAGGAGATCTTCACCTCCCCTATACTCAAGCTCCTCTCCAATCCAACCTTATTCAGGAACACTGAAATACCAGAAGAAGAATCGACTGGAAGAATACAGGGTTGTTCCCCTATTCCCTCCCTGAGCCACTGGCAGTTCTGTCAATTGGGAATCTTCTCTCAGATGAGTAGGAGGTCCCAGATGAACCATCACCTCCATATAGAGAGGCTAGTCCAGACAGAAGCTCTAGGTTCCATCCTCCACCCAGATATGACCTCCAAAGGAACCAATGATACCTAGTGCTCTGGGATCTCCCTTGACCAGTTGACCCTGCATACTGGCATTATTGGGTCCCCTGGGATTCTTACACCAGACCCTCTGGATGCCTGTATGAACCCTATTTACCCTCTCCTGGCCGGCACCAACCAACTCCGTCAGAGCATGTAGAAGAACCGCCTTTGCTGGATATAGCAGTCCTGATGGCCGTTTCATTCTTCTATCCAGATGAGGTGGTTACTCCATCTTCACCATCTCTGCCTGATGATCACAGGCAATATCAAGAGCTCCTTCACAGAGTAGCATCTGAGCTTCAGATCCAGTGTGAGGAAATCCAAGAGAGACAACATAGGCTTCTGGGCATCTTGCAACCATTGGGTCCCAGTCAGGTGGCCCTTCCAGTTAACAAGGCCATTATAGATCCAGCCAGGGAGTTTGGCATACTCCTGCTTCCTGCGCCTCCATCCCAACAAGGGTTGAGAAATGTTACTTTGTTTCAACCACAGGAATAGAGTTTCTGTTTTCACACCCACCACCCAACTCCCCACAGGTAAAGGCTCAGCTTCTGAGAGATTCAGACTGTAAGATCCCTTCAGACCTAGAGCATTTGTATTTGGTGGCTATTCAATCCGGTCTCAATCAAAGAAGAAAGATTTCCACCAGAAAATTCTGTCTGACTAAATGGAAACATTTCTCCATCTGAGTACAACAGAATCAGTTATCCCCACAACCTGCAGGAATTCCTCTTATTTTAGACTAACTATTCACTCTCAAGACATTGGATCTTTCCATTAGCTTGCTATGGGTCCATTTTGTACAATCAGTGCCTTTCATCACACAGTTGAGGGTTATACTGTTTTTGCTCTTCCGACAAGAACCAGATTCCTGGAGGGGCTCATTAGAATTTCCCCACTGGTGGGGAAATCAACACCACAAGGGATCTTAATCTTGTTCTTTCAGTACTTTCAAGACATCCCTTTGAACAGCTAGGCACCTGCTCCATGTCCTACCTTGTCACTTACTATAAATCTCCGGACTCCTACACATGTGTGCATATGTACCCACGTGTAAATACACAGGGACTACACATCTTGAAGTACTTCCAGTTACAGGTAAGTAACCTCCATTTTTCTTTGCCACCTCACAGCACTGGTTCAGCCTGTCTGGTATCCTGTCTCCATTTGTGGCCAATCCCTGATGCTTCTGAGAAAGGCAAAAAATAATTCCAACCCAGAATACATCTGGCCAGTTGTGCATCAGGAAAAAAATTCCTTCCTGACCCCTGCCCTGAAGCCTGAGATGTGACTATAGTCATCTTAATGCAGAGCTCCAAGTTTTCTGAGCATGGTGAGAGCAATGTAGGCAATGCTGTTCTCTCCACAGTCCATGAAGGAAGGGGATGAGCAGGAGGACTCATCAATGTAGAGATTCCAAGGCCAGAAGGCACCACCATGACCACACAGGCCATAGTATTTCTTCTAGAAGCTGGATTAAAGCATATCATTTTTAATTTCAAGGTTGAATTTGTTGAAATTCCAGCAATTTGATATTGTTATGCCTTTGTCGTCAAGATTGAAAAGGCCCCTGTTCTCAGATCTTTTTTTCTATGTGTCAGTACCTATACACAGTGAGAAAGTCACCTTTCAGTCTTCTCTTTGATATGCTAAATAAGTAGAGCTTTTTCTTAAGCCTCACATTGTAAGGCTTATGTGTTTTCCAGCTCCTGGGGGTTTTTTTGTGGCCATCCTTTGAATTCTCTGCAGTATTTCCACATCCTTTTAAAAGAGCAAACAGCAGAACTAAGCATAATATTCTTGCAGTGGACTTTCCAATGCTGTGTACACAGTGAAGATCACTTCCCTACTTCTACTTGATATTCCAAGGATTGCATTAGCCCTGTTTGACGCAGTATTGCACTTAGAGCTAATGTTGAGGCAATTATCTGATTTCTGAGGCACTGCTTTCCAAGACAGAATCAACCATTTGTAGGTATAATCTGCATTCTTTGTTCTTGCTTTTGGTGGTATTATTTTGCATTGTAACCATTTAACCAAGTGATTTACATCACTCTGTAACAACATCCCATTCTGCTGCCCCACCAATTTTTGTGTCATCTGCAAACTTTACCTGCAAAGGTTTCATATCATCAGATTGCTGATAAAAATACAAATATTGGACAAACATCTGATCCCTGGGGGGCCACATTCGAAACAGCCCCCATTCATTGATATCTCCCCTTTAACTACATTCTAAAATCTGTCAGTGAAACAGCTGTTAATCCATTTTATGTCTGCCCTGTTAGATCCATACAATGCACGTTTTTAATCAAAATGTCATGTGGTACTAAGTCAAATGCCTTGGCGAAATCCAAATATACTGTATCAACACAGTTACCTTTTTCATCCAGACCTATAATCCTTATTGTCTTTAACCTTTTTATTTCATTGATTCCTTTGGCTTCCCATATCAGCTGCCTACATTTTTAACTTGTAACATATATTCATTGCCATTTACTTCCCATTCTTTCTGTCCTTTATGTATTAGTTTTGTTATACTTTATCACTGCTTCCATGCTTCCTTTTAACCAGGATAGCTCATTGCCTAGCATAACTTTTTTTTTTATGTCTGTGTAATCATGACTTTTGGGGCATCCAGTAGGAGCACCTATCACAATGGGATCCTGTTCCATGAGGAAGGCTCCTAGGTGCTACATTATACAAATAATAAGTCATAATAATAATGTCCTTGAAAATAGCATGGTTTATATTTCTTGCTGCTAAATTACATTAAAATACAGGTTAAAAAGCACTACGTGGTTGTCTAGCATTATTCTTCCCTGTTAATTTTAAATAAAAAATTAAAAAAATAAATAATAAATTATTGCTTTAGTTGTCACAGGAATGTCATGCAATTTTGAATAATCCATGAGATAATCTCTTTATGAAAATGTGGTCCATTTTGAAAACATGCACATCCCAGCCTATGCAGTTGAGGTATGACTCTCCTGGGAATACTGGGTTCAGTGCAGGGCAACTCGTTGCCAGAAAGACACTGACAAATAGATGGGAATTTAGAGGAGAGCGGCAAAAACAATGAGGGGGGTAGAAGGGCTGACTTGTTAGAAAGATAAAAAGAGCTTAATGTTGGTCCTTGACTCTTAAGAGCATGAAGAGGAATTTGGCTGCTAGGATGGGTTAATTCCTCTTGGCAAAGGCAGAAGTGATCATGGCCCAGGATATTCTCTCCTTGCCTTTTTCTGTTCTCCATGTGTTCACTGTTCCTGTTCACCTGGAACAGAATTGGGTAAAGAACCCAAACTAAATACAGATCTGAGCTTGCATTTCCAAATGAGTCACCTTCTCTGTAGGCCTTAGCATCAAGCTCAAAATGTCATCTCTTGTGCCTCATTTTTCCAGTACTTGGAATATAACCCCCCTGTAGTGTTGGGGTTGATATAGGTAGGTTTGGTAGTTTTTCACATTTACTTGGAAGTGCATTGTCTCTCTACCGTGTGTTAGTGCATCAGGCCTGATTTCTGATTTCTAAAGGGAATTTTAAAAATAACAATGAAAACACTTTCCAACTAACCTTCCACCTTGGTCCTCTGCCTGAGCAATCTGATTGATTGGCAGTGGGGATCAACGTGTGTGACAGGCGGGGCATTTCACACAGTCTTCAACCTGCTAACCTATGAGAGCTTAATCCCCTAAGCACCGTGAAGCCAATGAAAGTTTCCCAGTGACTGTATTGGCTTTGGAACAGGCCCTTGGTGCCAAGATATGCCTCTAACTACAAGGAGAGCTTTGTAGGCCCCCTTCCACCACTGTGTACTGAGCTGTACACATCTCATTGGCTAACAGATTGGTTTTATCCCCTTTCTCTGATGTTTCAGTTCTGTAACTGATACATAAGCATATGACTGCAATTTTGATCTCTGTTCAAATGGGAATGGCTTCTAGCTTTACCCTTGTAATAAAATCTGTGAGAGAGCCTACTTCTTTGGCATTTTAATAGCTCAGTAAAAGGAAACGCAGTCAGGGTTTTCTCACCAGGGTGACCTGCAACAGGGGCAGATGGGTTTGTGTCCGTTTCCCTTCTCAGTGGTGTGTAATTCTACTGGAGGTTTACACATTCGGGTCCTGGCTACCCTGTTTTGGGATGTCAGCAGGACTAATAGCATCATGATCTCACAAGCACCTAAAAGTGAGTCCTGGGCAACTGATAGCAAAGGGATTTGTAATCAGACAGTGTAAAACCTTTTGTTCGGTTTGGCTTTTTGTTAACACCCATTTAACAGCCCGACAGACAGATGGGAGGAAACAATCGTGCTCAATGTGCGTTGGCCCCCCAACAGAGGGATGAGCAGGTGCTCATTTCAGCTCTCTCACTCTCCAAGGAGTCCTCCTGCAAACACAAGGAAGGCCAGACTTGATAGCCAGAGAATTTCTGAGGTTACAAAACCTCAAATAGTAAAACAATAAAACCACTTAAAGGCCACCTTTCTGCAAGCAAAGGGAGACCGAGCCCCATTATATTTCCTTTTGCAGGTCACCTTGGAGTCTAGTCTTCAGTACAGTGGTCAGGACTATGTTCGGTGAACTGTTCCTCCTGTGGGGCTGGATGTCTGCCTTAGACAGTTCTGCTGGGGGCACATGGGGCTTTGTCCCTGGGTACTGAGATATCCTTTTATGTTTGTAGAAGCACACTCATTTCTTCCTGTGCTGCGTACTGCTTGACTGTGGTTCCTCTTCTGTTTCAGCCTGAAAGGATAGACCCCAGTGCATCCAGACAAGGCTATGACGTCCGCTCAGATGTCTGGAGCTTGGGAATTACGTTGGTATGTGAGTGCTTTAAACTGTATTCTGTGGGACAAGTCTTTCTTATTGGGCAGCATTATGGGCTCACTTTAGACAATAGTAGTGTTGGTCAATTTTCTAAAGCAAACGCACTGTGGTGATATCCAGCCCGTCTGCTGTGAGCGGAGTCAGTGGGGTCTGACTATGTGACACTCGAAGCCCACCTCTGCTGTGAACAGGGCCTGGGGGGCCCTGCCCATGTGATGCTCCCGTCCCAGCCCACCTCTGCTGTGAGCAGGGTCTGGGGGCGAGAGAGGGGGGGTCATGCCCCTTTGCACTTGGAGATGAAAATAGACACCTCCTAGAAGTTAAATAATTTGTTAATTCCCTGTACTGATGATGGCTTTCCTGAATCCTTAAAGTCCACACTTAGCTATGGAACTGGAATAACAACTTGCAGCATACAGATAAGAGAGCACGAGGAAGGGCTTGGATCTTGAATGCTGTTTTCCCTTTGTGGCGTTCTAGAGGGCCATGACATCAGGTCTGCCTAAATAACCCACATAGCAGCCCTGGCTTTGGGTGGACCTTTATTACTCAGAAAGTTTCAACCAGTTCTTGATCCCACCCATTGGCCCCTCTCTGGTTAACCACACTACTGCAGTGTCTGCATCCATGACCTTGGAAAGCACTATTTCATTCCACAGGAGGGTGGAGCTGGTAACATGGGGAGTGAATAGTAAGAAGCAACCAGAATTTGCTGACCCTATCTGTAGAATGAGCTACTACTAACATGCTCTCTTCCCCGGCCCTCAGGTTGAAATGCTCATTCTCTCGTTCTCCCAGGGTAAAATGTTCATGCAGCCAACTGTCTCTAGGACACTAAGAAGCTGGGGTTCATGTAAGGGAGGCTGGCTAGGTCTCCCTCACCCTGTGTGTTCCTTGGGCATCTGGGGATGACATTTGCCTACCCTGTTGGAAGGAGCTCTTTGTGTTACCTGCGCTGTTGCTGTCTCTGCAGTATGAGCTGGCCACAGGGCGATTCCCCTATCCCAAGTGGAACAGTGTATTTGATCAGCTGACACAAGTAGTAAAAGGAGACCCGCCACAGCTGAGTAACTCAGAGGAGAGGGAATTCTCCCCAAGTTTCATCAACTTTGTCAACTTGTGGTAAGCGTTTCAAATTGATTTAACTTATATGGAGTATTTTAGGTCTGAAACATTAGAGTGACTCCAGGAGCTGCACAGTAAAATCAATGTGTAATATTGAATTAAGAACGAAAGATGAGCCAGCCTCATTCTCCCTCCCCATGCCAAAGGAGCTGGCAGTTGAACACATGCACCCCACGCTCTCCCAGCTGCATAAATCCCACCGCACCGACATCCCCTCTTGCTTCGGTTGGGCCCTCCACATGGTTACAACCGGCTACCTGCAGCGGGACACACAGGAGAGAGAGGCAAGGGCTCGAGAAGCACAGCTCTATGAGCAGGGGAACTATTGCAGGGTGACTGCAGCCCCCGCCACAGCCTGTGTGGCGTGCACTAGCTGTCTCTATGTCCTTAACACAGTCATTTGTCCTGCTCTGACCAGTGCTGGTCACCTGCTCTAGAGGGTCCAGGTGAGGCTCCCTGGCTCTCCCTGTGAGTCCTGTTCTGTGGGCTGACATTGCAGGCTGGTGCTCTGCTAGGGCTCCGGGTTCATAGCAAACCTCAGGCAACCCAAAAGAAAATCCCTTCTGACCTCGGCTATGCTGCATAAGGGGACACTGTCTGTGTTGCTGCATTTACCACCTTAGGGCAAAGAAGAAATGCACGGGGGAGTGTCCACAGCAGCCTTTAAACAATCCATTAACTCAGGCCCAAAAGACTAGTGTAGACAGTTCCCCGTGGGGGTCTTCCCTCCTCTTTGCCCCCAGAGCTTTGTCTTCAGGCCCCTGGTCTTGTTGAGTTTCCCTCCCAGACTCACTCCCGTGCTTTGTTGTGGGAATTGCTGAGCTTTGTTGAGGATTTTGCTGCCACCTGCTGGTCCCTTGCATGACTGTGGTGTTTTCAGTTGTTGGTGATTGGAGGGTCCCTGTGGGGTGGGATGTCTGTTCTCTCAGATCCTCTCTGCCAGTGAGGTGACCCTGGTGCTCCCAGCATGGTCCTGGTGGACACTCTGCGTGTACAGACTGGGGTTTGGTTGCAGCCCCTCCCAGCTAGCGATGGAGCAGGAACTCCTGGGCAAGGGGTTATGGATTTGGCAGCTCTTTTTTCTGACACATCTCTGCAGGCCCCATTTGCCCTCACTGTGGCAGGGTGAGTGTTTGGTGCTGTTGCTCTGTAGTGTCTCTTTGCAGGGCTTAGTGGCATCTTTCCAGCACTTTGAGCGTGTGTGGGTTAAGAATGGTGCCCTAGGTGGCCTGCCCAATATGCCTCCTGAAGAAATGGCTCTGGTGCCCAGCTGATTGGGGCTCTGGATATGGCGCAGGGGCTCTGCACGTTGCATTCTCACATCATGCACATGGGCAAATTCTGCCCCGGCATCCCTGGCCCTGGAAGGTCCCCTGGCAGTGGAGCTGGCAGACACCTCTTGTGCAGCTTGGAGCCCAGCTGTGCAGTGTCTCCCTGGGTGCCAGCAGGCAGGGGCAAATGGGGATGGGGGAAGCAAGCCATGGTGACATTAGAGGATCTGCTCCTGTGCCCCTTGGCTCCCTCTCCTTCCCGCCAGCCTGGGAGACAGCATCAGGAGCAGCTTGAATAGGAGGCAGGGTGTCCCTCCCCACAAACCCTGCGGCTTCCAATGGCTGCAGCGTCTCTCTTTCAGGCATAGGAGATTGGGGGGACAGGAGGCTGTGGCAGAAGGTGTACCGGGTGAATCAATCAGTAGGGTCAGGTGCAACTGGGGATTTCAAGGAGCATGGTGGATACTTCTTCCGACCCTGTGTTGGAGGGAGGATGCTGTGGGCCAGCCATAATGATCTGTCTGACTGGGGTTCCAGGATGGTGGAGGAGGGGGACAGGAGACGCAAGTTCATGGAGGATAGATCGATCAGTGGCTATTAGCTAAGATGATCAGGGACGCAACCCCATGCTCTGGGTGTCCCTAAACCTCTGACTGCCAGAAGCTGGGACTGGATGACACAGGATGGATCATTCGATAAATTTCCCTGTTCTGTTCATTCCCTCTGAAGCACCTGGCATTGGCCACTGTCAGAAGACAGGATACTGGAGGGACCATTGGCCTGACCCAGTATGGCTGTTCTTATGTCCCTAAGCCTTTGGGCAGGGCTGTCTCCTCCGATGTGGTGTGTGCAGCTGATGGGGCCGGGCACAAATAATCAGCGGTACTAACACACTGCTGCTCCCCTTGGGAGGGAGCACATCAGAGCTACAGGAGCCTGTGCAGCATCACAGCCCGTGCAGCTTCCCATGCCATCGCCTGTGCCCAGCCTGGGTACACAGGCTGGAGGAGTGGATCTGGCCCAAAATGCATCAAACACTTCCCCCTCCACCCTAGGACATGTGCCTCCTTTCTGTGAGGCCTTCGTCCTTCCTCTCTTCACTTGTGTGTTTATTTTTTTTTTTAAACCAAAGAAATTTAATTGTAAAATAAAATAGTGACTGCAGGGCACCTCTGAAGAGTGCACCCGGCCGGGGACAGAGCCTCGTGGTGCTGAGTGGGCTGTAGCACACAGTGACAAGGCACACACGCAGGAGGGGCAAAATGCTCTGTGCAGAGCTGAGAACCCACAGTTGGTTTGTCTTTCTGATCTGGCCTGGTTAGTCACTGCCTATGTTCTTCTTGTGCTTTGACTACAACCTCGCACAGTGACCTTACAGCCCTGGCCTCTGCTTGTCCACAAGCACACCCAGCCTTCCCAGGGACACCAGATGCTGCTTCCTGCAATTGTGTCCCACCCCTGCCCCAATTGGCAAGGTGATAGCTCTGAGCAGTCAGTCCTTCAGTGTGCTGGGGTCTGGGAGATGGACCCTGGTGATCTAGGAACTGTGTCGAGTTCACTGGTCAGCCTCCAAATGGCTCTTGGAGAGCAATAACTTTGGGCCACATTGGCACCCCTGGCCCAGTTAAAAGGTCTTTACCCAATCGTCAGCCTCTGGAGCTGCCCAGAGCCCTAGTCTGGAGGACGGGGAGGGTGTAGTTGATATAAAGTGTAACAAGGCTGTGTTCCCTAGCAAGTGCAGGGTTCATTGTCCTCTGACTAGCTGCTGAGGCTCTGGCTCTATGCACATACTGACCCTCCCAGCCTGCAGGATCCATGGAACCGCCTTGTGTGGGTGACTGGAGCAGGTCACTGACCTCGTGTTTGTGTGTCTGGGATACGCCTCTGCAATAGGAGCCTGAGTGTCTCCCTACAGTGAGTCCAGTGGGGGTTGTGGCAGAGCTGCCCTGATTTCACCCTGGGATTAACAGCTCACTTAGCCCTGGTCTACACAGTAAACGTACGTTGGTATAACTACGTCGCTCAGGGGTGTGGAGTCGTTATACTGACCGAATCCCTGGTGTAGACAGCACTATGTTGCTTCTCTCATCAACGTAGCTCCCACCTCTTGGGGAGGTGGATTAACCACACTGACAGGAGAAGCTCTCTTGTTGGTGTAGGTAGCGTCTTCACTAAGCGCTACAGTGGCACAGCTGCACTGGTGCAGTGCTTTAAGTGTGGACAAGCCCTGACAACGTGCTTCCCCCACTGTGGAAATGAGGCGAGTTTAAGCGTAGGGGCATATTCCAAGAGCCAAATTCTTAGACTCTGGACAATAGTCTGGTGGTGAGTGGGGCTATCAGCATAGCTAGCCGGGTCATGGGCCCCGGATCTATGCAATGGGTTCAGTTTCATGTGCCATACACAGCTAATGTTTAATCTCTTTGGAATGTGTTTACAAATCTGCCTTTTCCTAATCCTTTTTCTGATTTATTAGCCTTACAAAGGACGAATCCAAAAGGCCAAAGTATAAAGAGCTTCTGGTAAGTGTTGAGGTGTTTGAGTGGGCGGGCTGAAGGGAGGGAATGATTGCAACTGTTCTCTATTGCCTGATATCAAACAGTGGGATCAAGGCTGCATGTTTATGTATGAAAGTGATGTTTTCTCGTGTGACCGGTATAGTGTGGGCTGTAGACCTGCAGGGAGCTATCTCCTTCAATGCCATTATCCTTCCTTCTGCGTGGAAAACTGTGCTGCCCAAGGAGCTGCATGAAATAGGCGTAGAGCTCCACGAGCAGCTACAGGGATTTCCTCCTCTCACGTTTGAAGCACAAGATGGCTTCCAGGTGGCATGTCCACCCAGGACTTGGCATCCTGTGGCAAAAAATCCCCTGCACCCCGGGCACTGCCAGAGTGACAGCTTTTCCGTAAAGGAGCGTGGATCCCAAGGCCCTGGCTCAGAAAGGTATTTAAGCACATGCCTAACTTTAGCCAATTGTAATTGAAGTCAGTGAGAGGTCTTCCTGCTAGGCTCATGCTTACATACCTTGGTGAATCAGGGCCTAAATTCTGAATAAATCCATAAATAAATCCACTTAAGTGCCAAGTTAAAAAGTCCCCTGGAAAATGGCTTGTGCTCCCCCTGGTGGCTGTGCAGCAGCAGTTCACTAACCTGCCAGTCCTAGGGAGTTCATTGATGCACACAGAGGAGCTGGAGATGGTGAAACTTTTGTTCAATGAAACTTATGTAAATGTCCACTCACTTTTAAATCCTGGGCGATAGTCAACATTTGCCACATAGTTTCTCCAGGGGTGGAACAAATAATAGGAGTGTAAGGAGCAAACCAGCACCCCCTTTCAGGTTAGTGGTGTCAACACTCTGCAAATGATCATATTATAGCAAATCAGCTAACTGAACTCAGGTTAGACCAAATTAACACGGCACTGTACAGGGGTTCAAACAGAAATGTGCCCCCCAAATACCACCCTGGCCTGTGGTCCTCAGATCTCGGAGCTCAGCAGGCTCAGGTCCTGGCTGGGAGACACTGTCAGGGATCAAATAGCCGCAGTGCGTTCAGTGCTCTGCAGCCCTCAGGCTCTGCCACAAGGACAGTGCAGTCACAAGGCTGCACACTGTGGGAGGGCCCGAGGAAAGTGTTGTTAGCTAAAGTCTTCTCTGCTCCACAGTTAACATTCATGTTGGGGAACCTGCTAAAACTCCAGGTTCTCTTAACATGGCTGTACCATGATTTGGGGATGTGTGCACAGCAAACCAAACCACAGCTGCTACAAGTGGATTCTTCTCCCTGAGGTAATTGGAGAGCAGACAGTTCTCTCCCGCAAAGGAAGCACAGGTTGCTGCAGAAAGGGCTGCAGATGACTCAGTCGGTGGCTGAGCCAGTGCCAAGCCACCATTCCTGAAGTCCTGCCCAGCAGAGTGTTGGGACAGTAGCTGCTGGAAACTCCATCTCCAGATGGCAAGTCTGGCGTAGGAAGTCACTAAGGATCCCATGCAGGTTCTCAGGAGGTGGGGATGGTGCCCTGGTCCCAGTCCCATTTGGCTAATTACATTTTTCTGGAATTCCCTCGCCAGTTTCATGTGACTGTGTCATCTGTGTCACTCCTTGGTCTGCCCAGGGCTGCTGAGCAGTCTAGGGTCCGGGAGGGTGAGGAGCACAGGGACTGATGGAGACCCCAATCAGTACAGATCATCCCTTCCCACAGAACTCTCAGTCTCATCACCTTGTTAGTCACTGGTCCCCCTGCAATGCTGTGTTGGCTGTAGTCAGTGTGGCCTTCTGGATAGAGCACTGGACTGGGACTCGGGAGATCTGGGTTCTATTCCCAGCTCTGCTGCTGGTCTGTTGGGTGACCTTGGGCAAGTCACGTCCCTGTTCTGTGCCTCAGTTTCCCCATCTGTAAAGTGGAACTAATATTGACCTTTTTCATAAAGCATTTTGAGATCATATGGAGATACAAGGACTAGGTACTACAGTAGAACCTCAGAGTTACGAACACCAGATTTATGAACTGACCAGTCAACCACACATCCCATTTGGATCTGGAAGTACGCAATCAGGCAGCAGCAGAGACCCAAAAAAAAAAAAAAAAAAAAAAGCAAACAGTACAGTACTGTGTTCAATGTAAACTGCTAAAAAGATAAAGGGAAAGTTGGAAAAAGAAAGATTTGACAAGGTAAGGAAACTTTCTGTGCTTGTTTCACTTAAATTAAGATGGTTAAAAGCAGCATTTTTCTTCTGCATAGTAAAGTTAAGTTCCAAAGCTGTATTAAGTCAATGTTCAGTTGTAAATTTTTAAAAGAACTGTAACGTTTTGTTCAGAGTTATGAAGAACCTCCGTTCCTGAGGGATTGGGAACTCTGAGATTCTACTGTATTATTATTATTGTTGTTATTATTCCCACTTCACTACTTCTGAGGCAGAATTTCCCAACCCCTGGCAACATCCCATTGTAAGTTACCCCGGAAACATATTGTAATTCATTATATTGTCAGTTTAAGAAATGGAGTTCCCTTCCTTTAAATGCCATCAGAGCAGGTTGTACCTGGAGTCCTACGATGTAACCACCCAGCCCCCACTGTATCTGGGAGCAGGTGAATCCCTGTGCTGTACCAGTTTCTACTGGGGCCTCAATTTTATGTCACAAAAGTGAAACTAACTTTATTGTTCCCTTTTTGGCTTCCAGAAACATCCCTTCATTCTGATGTACGAAGAGCGCACAGTGGATGTGGCATGCTACGTCTGCAAAATCCTGGATCAGATGCCAACAACTCCCAGCTCTCCGATGTATGTTGATTGACACTGCTGCTTCATCCAACTCTAGATAAAGGGCTGAGAGAAAACAAGCTGTAAAGAATTTTCATCACATATTGCAGTGTTTTTAATGCTCGCCCAGACACCATGTGCAATAATATTGGTGTTATTTCCATCCTGTCTGTATACTATTGTCACATATAAAGTGCATCCCTGTAATACCTGATCACACAGTGTTAGTGTTGGTCAAAGAGAGACCTCGTCTTGCTCTTTTGTGGACATATTCATGAAATGTGGAAATAAGTACATTTATTTGTTGACCGTGATTGGATAGCACCTAAAATTCATTTCTAGACTCAAAACTTGGAGACTTCTCAGCGGCTACTGGAAAGATTTTTCTCTCAAACTCTTCCAATTATTGTTTCAAGTAATAATAATAATAATAATAAAAAAGTTAGGCGTTGTTTGTCTGAACATAATGAGACTTTGCCTGGAGGAGGAAGAACTTGCATAACCAACGAGATGCGTTGCCTCCTGGAGTTGGAAAGGCAAAGGAGGATTTTATTCTTCACAAAGTGCAATAGATTTACTGTTATGAAATTCTGTTGCTTTACAGTCGTAGTGTATTTTCTGGGGACAGTGCTCAGCTGAACTCCCTGTTAAAGAGAGATCATGTTAAATATAGTGAATATGTCTTTACCAAAAATATGTTGCATTGAAAGATGCTAACATTAAAATATTCAGAGATGAGACATAATGTATTCTTCTCTCCTTTACCAAGCCAGCCACTCTTCATTATAACTAGGTGTCCTGTACATTGTTACCTGCTAAGATAAGACCTTTGACCTGAAAAATTATTAAACTACTCAATTGAATTTAACCCGCTTGTGACCTGATTTATAGCTGCACGATGCTCACTAGCTGGCTTTGCTTTTACTCCAAAAAGTGCAGTGTATAGACTCTACAACTGTTTTTGATAAGCCACAATTTAATCAATCTTGTGATTATTCAGTAAATATTTATAATTCCTCTCCTGTTCCAAAACCATAATCTAGCACCTTTTCACAGACCACAAGGCACTCCTTATCAGTCTAGTATCTGTCACAAGACCAAATCTCTATGGCTTTGCCTCCAGCCACCTGTATCCAGGACTAGGATTGAGAGCCCTTCTCCTCCAACTTGGCTGTGGCTATGCATACTGCTGCAAATAATATACTCTGTTTAGTTTGTCTGATATTTCATTCATTTTTTTGTGTGTGTGTAAGTTCAACCTCTTCTGTGATTCTGAGTGGCCCTAATTATTGTATTCAGGTCCGAATTGCACTTGAATTGTTCAGTGCACACTGAAGGTCTGGGTACCCTGGAAATCAGATTGGCCTTTTAGCATCCAAGATGTGCTGTTCTGGCCAACCGTTAAACTCTAGAGCTGGTCAGCATTTTTGAAATTTGGTCTCTTTTTTAAAAATGACAAATTTCATGAAAACATTTTGATTTTTTCAAAATGTTACATTTTTCAGAAATGGTTAGATTGCAAATGACAAACTAGTGCGTGTGGCTGGGCCTGGAAAAGAGTTCCCAGTTTTCATTTTGTGGTTTTTCAATTGGTTGGCCTAGCCACTTAGTGGGGTTTTCTCAAAATCAGAATGTTCCATTCTCATAAATGGTTCTTGGAAAATTTGGAAAACAAAACTTGGAGGGTTAGAAACATAATGGGAAAAGCTGCCGCATTGCTGGAATTCTTGTGGAATGTTTCCCCACTTTTCAACTAGCTCTACCAAACACAGAGGCTATGACAAGACAGCTGGAAAACAGCACCCAACCCCTATGCCCTCCATGTATTCTCAGCTGAGAAAGGACAAAGCAAAGTCTGTAACCAAACAGGAGCACTATACTATTGCCCTTCACTCACAGCACTTCTCCAGATTCTTCAGTGATGTCTTCTTGTGTGGCCTTGAGGCATGGCTCTGTTCCTAGCTTGCCCAAGTTAGCTGTCCTGAGCAATTGCTTTCTGATACTGCCAAGTGTTCACATCCAGACATGTTGGGCCTGCTTCTCTAGGGCACTGAGTGTCTTCAACTTCTACTGAAGTCTATAGGAAATCAGGGTTCTGAGCCCCTCACAGGCTCAGGTCCATTGTGTATTGTATTCCTGAAGCCCCTGTCTGTCATGTGTGGCCAGAACATCATGCAGGGGTGAAAGCTTTGCCCCTCTATGCTGGCAGACAAAACCAAATTCTCTTAATCAATGAATTGGTTCCCTACACCTTCAATTAATCAGATAAGACTAACTTGAAAGTATTAGCCATGCAAAATATCAAGAGAGCAAAACATGCTGTCATCTAATCCTGTCCTGGCATCACTATGGTAACAAATTTCCCCCTGGACCCTCACACTGGGAAATTTCCACCTGTTCACTTGGCAAATTGCAGTATCCGTAGCCATCCCCTGCAAGCACGTGTCGCCCTGCTCCCTTCCCCAACCCCATCCCACCATCCTTAGCAGTATCGTCAAGTTTCCATTCAGCCAATGGGAAATGGAGATTAGATGCTTTGAATTCCCAGTGTCAAAGCCAGGTTCAAAATGTGCTGTGGCATGGATGGCTGTACAGAAAGGCAAATCTAGGATGTTAATCACAGGTTGTTATAAACTATTAAGGGTGCAGCATTTATTACAATGTATCTTTATTTTTTTAAAAAAAAAAGGTGTATAGTGTTCAGAAGCTGTGAAAATAGTGTAAGAACTGTACATTGTGAGCGCTGGTTATTTTTCTTGTACCATAGACAAATGTATAAAAATGATCACGAAGCTGATGTCCAGGGGTGTTGCCTTGTTGTCTGTACAATGGAGCTTGGTAACGTAAATTGCTTCAAAGAGCTCCAGAATATTTTCTCCTATATTCTGGTTTGACTTCCTCCTCCATTTAAGATATTATACATGGAATCGGAGTGCCTGTGTGAGAGTTCTATCCTTTTGCCTGCAGGACAGTTGTAATAAAACTAGGATGGGACTGTGACCTTGTTATTTTTATTTTATAAGGTCAGACACACAGTGGGGGAGATCCAGTAAACGCTATTGAAATACACAATCTCTATCCCCTTCATGCAGCTGTATTCTGGGGACATTGACCCATATACGATGCAGCCTTTGTTTCTAAATCTGTTGTCAAATAAAAATCAAGTCTCCAAGGGCTCCCCTGCTCTCTCTTCCTTCACCTACTGCGGCGGCAGGGGCTCGGCTGGTCTGGTAGTTGCTGTGTGCTGTCAGCTGTTGCTCTAAGGTTTTGGGGGAGCAAACCACACAGTTGTCCCTATTTGCTGCCCCACAAACCATTTTGCTGTCTTAAGGCACTGCATGCCTTTCCCAGGACGACAGAGGGTCAGGCCTTTGCTGTAGATCACCACTAAAGTATTGTTGCCCCTTTGGACCAAGCAATTAGCCAATATTTGGGGCCTTGCCAGGTTCTTTCTGTTTGGAGCAGAGGTTGGTAATATGAGTCAGGTCTATTCTTTGGTGCAATCCTGTACAAGGAATGTATGTAAAGTCCTGTTTCCCTGAATGCTGTAGGAACAAACAATAGGCAGTTTCCTTGCTTAGACATCCCCAGCTGCCTTTCCAGCGTGTTCCATGACCCAGAAGCTCTGCTTGTTTCTCGGTGTCTGCTCGATGTCTCCTGGCTTTCCCTCTCACACACAGTTTGTCCAACATTCCTTTAGCCCCTGCATTTGCAACCAGTCAGGAAAACCCCTCTTTTTCTCCTTGGATTAATTCTTGCTCAGGCCTTGACATGTGGCCCAGGGCCTTGGGCGTTAAAAGACGCTTAATGGCTCCTTCTATGTAGCCATAATGAAGGGTGCATAGCACATCCATTGGCAGTAACCGCATGTGTTTGTCTAATGATCTAAGACCCTAATCTGAGCCATTCGCATCTTCCAACATAATAGTAGACGCCAGTCCATATAAGGGGGCCAATTCTGATCACACATAGTTGTTTACACTGGTGTAACTCCACTGCACTGGAATTACAGCTGATTTACATGGTCCATTGTTTCATGGCAGTGATTTTAGCTGTAAATATGATTGTTGGCTTCTGCCCAGTGCTGAGTTGCCAGCCCCGCTCCATGATTCCCTTTGCAGAAGCAGACTTGCTTCTTTTCCATTCTCTTCTCCCCGTCACAGATTGAGGTCTTCCTACCCTGCCTTTCATTAAACTCACCACATGGGTGTGATCTGTGTTTTCACTCAGTCACCCTGGCTATTATTGGCAACCACACTGCTGCTGCTCTGTCTTCGAGCACCCTTTATATAGCACTGCAGGAACAGCTGGGACTCGGGGGGGGTCATCGGGAAGTTAGTGACATCGGGCTGCAGAAATAGCAGGCTCCATACAGTGAAGTTTTGCCTCATGCAAGGAGTGGGATGAGTGCCTGTCCATGCAGCAACTGGTGCAGTAAAGGCCCAGGTTCAATGGTATCTGGGGAGTTCATCTGCATCACTCCATGTTAACCTTGTGGGAGGCAGGCAGCCATGTGGCTCAGAGGGATCCTGGTCCCCTGTCGTGTTTTGCCAGCAGTGCTGGGCCCTTTCCTGATTGCTCACAATTGCAGCCTCTCCTTTTTGCTCCAGAGTTCTGCTAGGCAGCCCTTTGCTTCAGGACCTGCTCTCCGCTGTGCTCTTGGTACTGGAGCACATCAGCAAGTAACATCTGGGTACTCTGCATCCCTCTGAACTATATGCGCCTCCACCCTTCCCTTTCTTTTCTGATGAAGATTAACCTCATTCTCCCCTCAATAGCTCTCTTCTTCATACCGTTGGTGGGTGTGTCTGCAACTACCAATTCGAGCTCTTTCCAATACCCCAAATTGCATGGTCCATCCCTCACACACACACAGCAGTGAGTGTTCTGGCCCCTAAGGTGCCGCTGGTGTTTCTGCTGTCTTATTCTATGGATGCAGCCCAGGAATATGCTGCTTTTCTCATCTCTGTTCATATGACAAGTTCTATTTTCAATAAAAGCCATGTTGATTGGCATTAATTCTATTACCCCCACCCCTTTAATTCTTAATTAATCAAGTCCCATGTCAACTATTCCGTTATTTTGTACAGGATTGTTTTCAGGCTGACAGGCCTGACCTGAGGCATCCCATTGTTAGGGGGCTTATTCCTTCACCCACTCACTTCCCTGGTCCTTCTCCCATGAACAGAGAGCAACAATACCCGAAGTCCAAAGGTGCAAACAATTCGATGTTTATTGGGGTGAACTTCCAGCAAGCATGATTCCAGTTTCCTTCCTTAGTATCTTCCTTCCCAGCTCTGACACCACAGAGCCTTACACCTGTGTCCCTGTTCCCATTCCTGCCCTTAGCCAAACATGATTCCAATTTCCCCAGCCCCATTCCCTGTTCCCATTTCCCCTTTTAGCAAAACATGATTCCAATTTCCTTACCCCCATTCCCTGTTCCCATTTCCCCCACCCGCATGCCCACCCCCACCCCCCTACTTCCTGATGGACTGCAGACATTATAGTAAAACTTGAGTTCTGCTTTGCTATACCTTAACCAATCATGTTCCTGAAATTTAACTAACCAATCCTAACATATTGTAACATGATTATGTACCCAATTATATCCCACCACCTTAATTAGTTTACACCCAGGAAAATTAATTATACAGCAGACAGGAACAATCACAGAATCAGACAGAGGTTATACAGACAAACAATAGCAAAGTGGGAACTATACAGAAGTGAGGATTTCACATCCCAGCTATTGATAAGTGAGTTCTTGCCAGATAGGATGCTATCAAACTAAGTTTCCTTTTACATTTTCTAGGCACTTCCCTTTCTCTGGAGGTGATAGGAATACAGTCCTGTCCTGATAGTCCCTAACAGCCCAATAGCACCTTATTTCAATGTGATTAGGTTGGAATGTGAGGACGTGACCGGTTGCTTCCCAGCTTATGGCTGCCTCTGCTGCTTAGCCAAAGGCCTTAGCCTAAGAACAGGGCCTCAGACTGTCACAGTAAGAGAAGGACCTTACACTGGCAGACAGTGATTTTGATTCTTTCTTTTATACCTCTATAACTAGCCAAGTGATAAGAATACACCTAAATTCTTAGAGTATAGGCCTTTACAGACAGACCTGAATATCTATATCCTAACACCCATTTAGCCTTTTTTATTGTATTGTCACAACATTAGCTTTCTTCCAGCCCTCTGTATTTTCCCCAGTGTTTCGAGAGTTGTTGAAAATCCACATTAACGGTCCAGAGAGCTACTCGGCCAGCAATTTTAAAACTGGGGTGGAAAATATTGTATCATCATATGATATGACTACATCATTTGGCTTTTTTCCCAAATAGAGAACTAAAATAGTTACTGAACATGTCTGCCTTTGCTGCATCATTGACAAGTCTACCATTTCTGGCTAGTAACCGATCAGTACAATTGTTAGGATTCTTTTTTGTTCCTAAAATACTTAAAAAGACTCCCTCTTATTGTCTTTAACTCTGCTGGCCATAGATTTCTCCTTGAGTCCATTTGCTTCCAGTATAAATTTTCTACCATTCTGAGTTGCTAATTTATTTTAATGATCAACCTCTCCTTTTTTCCCCATGTGTTATCTATAACATTTATTTATTTGTTTATAGCTGCCTAGGTTTTTGACCAGTTGTCATGTTTAGGGAGAGCAGTACTTTGAGTCCTCAATCAGCTAAAAGGATGTCTATTTAAATGGCATGCTCTGCTCCTGTACTTCTCTCAGCATGGAATCCTGCAATTCATCCAACTTTGAGGCTGGGATCTCCAGGTTACAATACCTCCGTTTATAACCATGGTTCCTCAGCAGGTCCAACTGAATTTGGTGCCTACTCTAGACTTCCTTTTGGGAGCTGTGACCAGTAGGAAAAAATCAGTGACTCTGAACTATCTCTTTAAAACAAAGTTGTATACAGTGTTGTAACTGTGTTGGTCCCAGGATATTAGAGAGACGAGGTGGGTGAGGTAAAGTATTTTACGGGACCAACTTCTGTTGGTGAGAGAGACAAGCTATCGAGCTCTTCTTCGGGCCTGGGAAAACAAAGTATTATTTATTTATCCACAGCAACATAGCAAACAGAGAAAGGATTTCAAATGACAAAAGGCCTACACACCCATACAGGGAGAGGGATAGCTCAGTGGTTTGAGGGTTGGCCTGCTAAACCCAGGGTTGTGAGTTCAATCCTTGTGGGGGCCAAAATGGATCTGGGACAAAAATTGGGGATTGGTCCTGCTTTGAGCAGGGGGTTAGAGGCTAGATGACCTCCTAAGGTCCCTTCCAACCCTGCTATTCTATGATATTACCTACCTAACTTTAGATTTCCCTCCAGATTTAGGTAGGCCCAATTTACCCCTGATACTCCAACATCAGAGAGAGGAGGAACACTGTCTCCACAGCAGTCACTGCTTCCTTCCGACTTCCTCACAGCTTCAGGGCTGAGGCTTTTAACACCACCCACCTCCCAAACTCTTTGTTTCATTTTTCCCAATTGGATGCCCCTCTCCTTCCCTAATGGTTAACAGCCAGCCTGCTAATCAGAGCATGGTGGGGGTAAAGCTTCAAAGGAGTTGTTACTTAAGCACTAGTTTACAGGTTACAGTGATTGGGCTATCTACAGCAATTGACAGTAGGCTCATGCAAAAGCCACTGAAGACTGAATTAACATTTTGCAACTGTGAAGCAGATAGCATGGCAATGGTAGCCAGCTAGTCAAATAGCTACCATATTCATAAAAAATAATACAAGCTTTCTCCTATGTTCTTCACAACACCATAGTTTCTGTTCACACTTGTGGGATGGTGGCTTTTTGGACATCAAGTAAAATGTTCTTAAACAATTCCCAATTATCATTCACATTTTTCTGAGTAAATTATTCGTCCCAGTTGATTTGACTCTTAATTGTTTTCAGTTTTGTGTTATTGGCTCCTTTAAAGCACCAAGTATATGCATTCCTGCTTTGGACTGTATTCTGTTTGCACATTGTATTGTATTCATGTATAGTTAGAGAGCTGTTGCACTGTCCCTTTAAGAGCGGCACAAGGAAGTGACTTTGCTATACTAGCTCTGTGTGTGTGCTGAGCGCAGAGGGTGTATTGGAGAAGCCTTTTAATAAAACCTGTTCAGTTTACTGTAGCCTGTGTGGCTCTCTAGCCCTGTGAGCAGTCTGCACAGAATCCCTACACACATAACAAATGTGACCAAATCATCCACATTTGTTCCTAAGCTAACATGATTTTTTAGTTCTGTGATCAGTTCCTCTTTATCTGTCAAGACAAGGGCTGATCTAAAATGTCCCCAGGTTGGATGCAACACCTGTTGCACGAGAAAATTAACATTTATAACGTGTAGCTGTTCTGAGGCTGTTTTAGTACTGGCAGCATGAGACCTCCAGCATGTGTCACTCGGGTGGAGTTGCCAGTGCTAACACAGCTTTTTGCCTGCACGTTAGAGATAGGTGCATAAGGAGCTGGTCATCCTGTTCCCTAGTTGTGATTTGGTGGTGTGCAGCCCACACCAAAGAGTACCCCATCTTGTGCTTTATCTGTTAGGACATTGTTCCAAAAGTATTCAAGATCATTTTCTTACAAGTTATCTGTGACTTGGAAAGAAGTAATGCCATTTTGATATAGAGAGCCACTCCCGCTCCCCTTTTGCCCACTTGATCCTTCCTACGTAGATAATAACCATAGATTTTAACATTCCAATCATGGAAATCATCCCACCATGTTTCAGTAATACCAGTTAGGCGCTAGCAAACCGGAGGAGCAAACAGGAGTTTTGCATGGGAGGTCTCCAGGTGAAGGAGGAGCGACTACGTGAGCTGTGGGTGAGTTTGTTGTTTGTTTGTTGTGTCTTCTGGCTTACTGTGTGCCTGCTAGACTGACATTCATAGTGTGGTCTGTTTCAGGGAGCCATATGCTGAGCTAGGGGCCTGATAGGCCAGGCTGAGAGCATCTTCAGGAGGCTTTAATCCCTAATCCCTTTAGGAGCCCTTAAACAGGGGGGGGGGCAGAGGGGGGGGCAGAGCTACTCAGGAAGAAGAGGGATTTAAAAAGCCAGCTCCTAAGTGACTGGCAGGAGCTAGCAAACAGGAGTTTTGCAAGGGAGTTTACTTTAAACATCCACCCCCAGAAAGTATAACAAAACATTTTCAAGTGTGAAAATAATGCAGACAGAAGTCCAGCGGTGCAGTGGGGCTATCCAGTTTATTGCACTTAATGCAGCATGTACAACTACCTGCCTCATGGGCAGTCGGCATATGTGTGCATTCAGTGCAAGCAGCTCTTGGCCCACAGAGAATGAGTGCAGGCTCTTGAGACCAGAGTGGCTGAACTGGAGGATCTAAGAGAGACAGAGTGGTGCATAGAAGAGACTTTCTGGGACAGAGTAGAGTGGTCCCACCACCAGTCTGACAGCCTCTGTGCTTTTAAGGAGGATGAAAGTCTCAGGGAAGGAGAACATCAAACTGGTACACAGGGGAATGATCCCACAGTTGGGGTCCTACCTCCAGATGATGTCGTGGTGTACTCTTATACTGAGTATACCATCCCAGGGGAGGGGACCCCAGTTATCAGAAAGAGACATGTAATAGAAATGGGGGATTTGATTATTAGAAATGTAGATAGCTGGGTTTGTGATGACTGGGAAAACCACCTGGTGAACGGCTGGCTGGGTGCAAAGGTTGCAGACTTCTCATGACATCTAGACAGACTTATGTCCATTGTTAGGGAGGAGGCGGTGGTTGTGGTACAATAAGTAGGTAGACACAGGGAAAGGTAGAAGACAGGTCCTGGAGGCCAAATTTAGGCTGCTTGATAAGAGATTAAAGTCAAGGCTCTCCATGGTTGCATTCCCTGAAATGCTTCCAGTTCCATGCGCAGGGCTAGTTAGACAGGCAGAACTGTAGAGTCTCAATGCGTGGATGAGACAATGGTGTAGGGAAGAGGGATTTAGGTTTATTAGGAACTGGAGAACCTTTTGGAAAAGGGGGAGCCTATACAGGAAGGATGGACCAAACCAAAATGGATCCAGATTACTGACATGTAAAATGTGGTAGAGTAGTTCCTAAACTAAGGTCTGGGGGAAAGCCAACAGCTGCGGAGAAGCACACAGTGTGCATAGAGACATTCCTTAATGGAGGATCTATTAACAGGGATTCTCTATAGCCTAGTAAAGAGGAGACAATAGAAGTCGAGAAAGTGCAGGTAGGAGGTGATGAGAAACAGTCAAATGAAAGAATCCCACTCAATTACATTGCATGATGACACACAACTAAATATTGACAAATTTTATAGGTGCTCGTATACAAAGGCTAGAAGTCTAAATACTGAGATGAGCATGAGTGCCGGGTATTAAATGGGGATATTGATATAATAGGCATCATGGAAACTTGGTGGAATGATGATACCCAATGGGACACGGTAATATCAGAGTACATAATAAATAGGAATGACAGAGTAGGTCATGCGGGTGGGTGAGTGGCATTATATGTGGACGAAAGCATAGAGTCAAATGTAGTAAAAATCTTAAATGAATCGAACTGTACCATAGAGATGCTATGGATGGAAATTCCATGCTTGAAAAATGAGAGTATAGCAATAGGAATACACTACTGACCACCTGACCAGGATGATGACAGTGATTGTGAAATGCTCAGGGAGATTAGAGAGGCTATAAAAATAGAAAACTCAATAATAATGGGGGATTTCAACTATCTCCATACTGTCTTGGTACGTCACCTTAGGATGGGATGCAAATATAATTTCTAGACACCGTTAATGGCTGCTTCTTAAAGCAGCTAGTCATGGAACCGACAAAGTGAGAGGCAATTCCAGATTTAGTCCTAAATGGAGCACAGGATCTGGTCCAAGAGATGAATATAGCTGAACAGCTCAGTAACAGCAACCATAATATAATTAAATATAACATCCTGCCAGAATGTGGAATTACACAAAAATGAAGCAGCTAGTAAAATGGAAATTAAAGGAACACTCACAGGCGTGAAATGCCTGCAAGCAGCATGGAAACTTTTTAAAATCACCATAATAGGGGCTCAATTAAATGTATACCCCGAATTAAAAAACATAATAAATGGACCTGTCATAAATATAAAGGGAAGGGTAAACCCCTTTAAAATCCCTCCTGGCCAGAGGAAATCTCCTCTCACCTGTAAAGAGTTAAGAAGCTAAAGGTAACCTCGCTGGCACCTGACCAAAATGACCAATGAGGAGACAAGATACTTTCAAAAGCTGGGAGGAGGGAGAGAAACAAAGGGTATGTGTGTCTGTCTATATTTTGTCTTTGCCGGGGATAGACCAGGAATGAAGCCTTAGAACTTTTAATAAGTAATCTAGCTAGGTACGTGTTAGATTATGATTTCTTTAAATGGCTGAGAAAAGAATTGTGCTGAATAGAATAACTATTTCTGTCTGTGTATCTTTTTTGTAACTTAAGGTTTTTGCCTAGAGGGGTTCTCTATGTTTTGAATCTAATTACCCTGTAAGGTATCTACCATCCTGACTTTACAGGGGGGATTTTTTTTTTATTTCTATTTACTTCTATTTCTATTAAAAGTCTTTTTGTAAGAAAACTGAATGCTTTTTCATTGTTCTCAGATCCAAGGGTTTGGGTCTGTGGTCACCTATGCAAATTGGTGAGGCTTTTTATCCAGCATTTCCCTGGAAAGGGGGGGTGCAAGTGTTGAGAGGATTGTTCATTGTTCTTAAGATCCAAGGGTCTGGGTCTGTAGTCACCTAGGCAAATTGGTGAGGCTTTTTACCAAACCTTGTCCAGGAAGTGGGGTGCAAGGTTTTGGGAAGTATTTTGGGGGGAAAGACGTGTCCAAACAGCTCTTCCCCAGTAACCAGTATTTGTTTGGTGGTGGTAGCGGCCAATCCAAGGACAAACGGGTGGAATATTTTGTACCTTGGGGAAGTTTTGACCTAAGCTGGTAAAGATAAGCTTAGGAGGTTTTTCATGCAGGTCCCCACATCTGTACCCTAGAGTTCAGAGTGGGGGAGGAACCTTGACAGGACCAAAAACCAAAAAGCCACTATGGCTCAACAACAAAGTAAAAGAGGAAGGTAGAGGCAAAAAGACACCCTTTAAAAATTGAAATTCAAATCCTAGTGAGGAAAACAGAAAGGAGCATAAACTCTGGCTAGTGAAATGTAGAAGTATAATTAGGCGGGCCAAAAAGAGACTGTGAAGAGCAACTAGCAAAAGACACAAAAACTAACAGCAAAAACATTTTTTAAGTCCATCAGAAGCAGGAAGGCTGCCAAACAATCAGTGGGGCCACTGGACGACCGAGGTGCTAAAAGAGCACTCAAAAAAGACAAAGCCATTGCAGAGAAGCTAAATGAATTTTGCATCCATCTTCCCTGCAAAGTATGTGAGGGAATTCCCACTCTTTGAGCCATTGTTTTTAGGAGACAAATCTGAGGAACCGTTCCAGCTTGAGGTGTCAATAGGGGAGGTTTTGGAACAAAATGGATACATTAAACAGTAATATGTTACCAGGACCAGATGGGATTCACCCAAGAGTTCTGAAGGAACTCAGATATGAAATTGCAGAATTGCTAACTGTGCTATGTAACCTATCACTTAAATCAGCCTCTGCATTAGATGACTGGAGGAAAGCTAATGTGCCATCAATTTTTTTTAAAAAGCTCCAAAGTCAATCCTGGCAATTACGGGTAAGTGAGCATAACTTCAGTATGAGTCAATTTGGCTGAAACTGTAGTAAAGAAAAGAATTATCAGGGACAGATGAACATGATTTGTTAGGGAAGAGTAACCACTGCTTCTGTAAAGGGAAATCAATGCTTATTAATCTATTAGAATTTTTGAGAGGGTCAACAAACATGGACAAGGGGGATCCAATGGATATAGTGTACTTGAACTTTCAGAAAGCTTTTGACAAGGTCCCTCACCAAAGGTTCATAAGCACAGTAAGCAGTCGTGGGATAAGAGGGAAGGTCCTCTTATGGAGCAGTAACTAGTGAAAAGACAGGAAACAAATGCCTTGTTTACACTACAGAGCTTTGTCAGCAAAAGTTTGTCGATGGTCAAAAAGAGCTATAAGAAAATCAGTATTGCATATTCACACTACGCTCCCTCTATCGGCAGAGCATGTCCAAATTTGGGTCACTAGCATTGAGAGTTGGAGCAGAGCACTGTGGATAGCTATCCCACAGTTCAGATTGCCACCTTCTGCTGATAGGTCTTGTGGGAAGGCGGAGTGAATTGCAGTGCATCATGGGTCCCAGCTCAGTTTCTCATGATGCATCACTTTCTGTCCCAGCATTCCCTGGGCTTCTGTTTTCAGTTCATGGCATTTTTCAATCGCCCTTGTTTGCTGTTCGCCCTGCCAACTCTGTGTGAAAGGATGGATCCTACACCGCTCTGCTAGCTGTCAGTGACACATCGCGAATGGCAGTGCAGTTAATCATGAAGTTCCTAACTCAACAGGAGTCACTCACAGTTGCCTGACGTGCTGTCTGACATGGATAGGAGCAACATTTGATTACTTTTGACATTCACAGAACATCTGCACACGGTAGACTGTCGCTTTTGGGCTCGAGAAACTAGCACTGAATGGTGGGATTGCATTATCACGCAGGTCTGGGATGATGAGCAGTGGCTACAGAATTTTCAGATGAGAAGTCACCTTCCTGGAACTGTGTACGGAGCTCGCCCCAGCTCTGAGGCACAAGGACACCAGAATGAGAGCTGCCCTCTCAGTGGAGAAGCGCACGGCAATCACATTGTGGAAGTTGGCGACTCCAGACTGCTACCGGTCAGTTGCTAATCAGTTTGGAATCAGGAAGTCGACTGTTGGAGCCACATTAAGGCAAGTGTGCAGGGCCATTAATCGCATCCTGCTGCAAAGGACCATGACTCTTGGCAATGGGTAGATGACTTTGCAGAAATGGGTTTCCCTAACTGCAGATGGGCAATAGATGGTACATATATTCCAATTTTGGCACAGGACCACTTTGTGAAGCAGTACATCAATAGGAAGGGGTACTTCTCCATGGTGTTGCAGGCACTTGTGGATCACCATGGGCATTTCTTTGACAACAGTGTGGGGTGGTCCGGGAAGGTGCATGACGCACGTATCTTCAGGAACATTGGCCCGTACAGAAAGCTGCAAGCAGGGACTTTCTTTCCAGACCAGAAGATTAAAGTGGGGGATGTTGAAATGCGCATAGTGATCCTGGGAGGCCGGGTGTACTCCTTAATGCCATGGCTTATAATATCTTACACGAGAAACCTGGATAGCAGTAAGGAGCGGTTCAACAACAGGCTGAGTAGGTGCAGGATGACCATGGAATGTGCCTTTGACAGATTAAAGGTGTGTTAGCGATGCCTTTATGACAGTTTAGAGCTCAATGATGCTAAGATTCCCATGGTCATAACCGTGTATTGTATGTTGCATAATATTTGTAAAGGTCAAAGTGAAAAGTTTGCTTAGGGGTGGACTGCTGAGGCAGACCACCTGGCTGCTGATTTTGAGCAGACAGATACCAGGGCTATTAGAGGGGCACAACCAGGGGCAATTTGAATCAGGGAGGTTTTGCGGTAACACTTTGAAAATGAGAACCAGTAATGTATATTATTATGCTCAGGACTGAAATGCTCAATGAAACTGAGTTTTGCACTTGCAATTTTTGTGGCCTAGGATTCAATGTAAGCAAATGATTAAACTGCTTGTGTATGTGCTGCTGCCATCTGCTGTCACAATTTGCAGGAAACAAATTAAGATTACTTATTATTCAAAAGCTGCTTTTATTTCACAGAAAACAACACACACACACACACTCTTGGTGGGAGAGGCGGTACCAGGGGAGGGCTGACTTTCAGAGCTGTGTGTAAGTCCAGCTATCGTTTGAAAAGGTGTCTGTGGAGGTGCAGTGAAAGGGAAAGTGAGAAGTCCCGGAAACCAGAAAGGAATGTGTGGGTGGAGTTTGGGGAGGGCATGGGAAAGAGTTCTCAATGTGCTGAAGGGGCAGGCGGTTACACATCTGCTCAGTCTGGAGCATTATGAGGGACTTCAGCTTCTCAGTTTGCTCCTCCATAACTTTAATCATCCTCTCAGTAGCATCCTTAACAAAGGCCTCATTTTCTTTTCTGTCCTGCCTTTCAATTTCCCTCCAGTCCACGTGTTCCCTCTTTTCTGCATCTGAGTATTGCAGCAGCTCCCGGAACATGTCCTCCTTGCTCTGTCTCAGGCACTTTCTTATCTGGCGGAGGCACTCTGCTGGTGTGTAAGGGGTGCCTCTGAAGGCCACATCTGCAGAAGCACAAGGAACAATACACAGAAGCATGATTAAGTACATGCACAACATTGAAACAGTACTGTGAAATACACCTCTAGTAACCTACCAATCACTTTCTCACTGATTCTTGGCAAGAACACATATTGGCAGACAGCCCAAGCATGGTGAGTTTACCCCGGGGCAGGGGGCATTGTACATGGGGAGAAAAGCAATATGAAAGAGTCACGATGAGGTTGACTAGGGACAATATTCTAAATTTCCCCACCCTTTTCCACAGGCGGCGGTCACTGTAGCAGATATCTCACACCTGTGAGTAAGCAAGGGGGCAAGGTTTCACCTACTGCATGCTTCAGCTTCTGACACAGTCCCTATGTTGCTCACCTGTGTGCCACTTTGGTCCCTGTGTAAGTGATTGCTGATTGGCCAGGGAAAGTTTCCTTCAATGGGGGAAGGAACAAAGCAACTTGGGAGAAGATTGCCGAGTACCTCCAGGAAAGTTTCCTTGGGATTTCTCTGGAGGAGTTCCGCGAAATCTTGGTGTGCATCAACACCCTGCTCCACCGTACTGCCTAGCTACCCAGGGAAATGTCCAGCACACAGAAACACAGCCAGCCTTGTACATTTCTATTACCTCAACCCACCTCCGCACTTCACAAAGCAAAACCACTTACCAGGGGTTTCCTCTCCTGCTTCCTGCTCTCTGGAGTGCAACTGCCGAGACTGGCTAGACACCTCCGGAGTGGAGAACAGCTCTTGACTGGACGCATCACCAGGCAACCCCACCGTGGGCTCCACATCATCATCTAACTCCACCTCTTTGTCAGTTACTTCATCCTCTGGGTTAGGTCCACTTTCTGCCAGCTCCAGCCCCACCGAGGTATCCATGGGGCTCTTGGTGGTGGAGGTGGGGTTACTGCCGAGGATAGCATCCAACTCCTTATAGAAGTGGCAGGTCTGGAGCGATGGTTTGCCTCCCGCGCCTTCTGGTACTCCTGCCTCAGCTCCTTGATCTTTGCTCTGCACTGCACTGCGTCCCGATCACAGCCCTTTTTGCAGAAGCCTGGAGAAATCTACCCATAGGTATTGAAATTCCTATGACTGGAGCACAGCTGGGACTGCGCAGCCTCCTCTCCCCAAATACTGAGCAGCTCCAGCAGCTCGGCACTGCTTGAAGCAGGAGACGGTTTGCTGCAAGGAGCCGCCATGGTCAGCTGGGAAGACATCATGTGAGCTCTCCACACCAAGCAAATAGGAAGTGGAATATCAAAAATTCCCAGGGCTTTAAAGGGGGAGAGGTGGATGGTTGTTTACCTGGCTGCAGAGCAGTGGAGTTGAAACTGCTGACCAGAGCAGTAAGGATGAGCATTGTGGGACATCTTCCAGAGGCCAATTTAAGCAATAAAATCAAACGCGACGTCTACTCTGGCACTTTGTCGACAAAGCTTTTGCGCAAAAAGCGCTATGTCTCTCGTTGAGGTGTTTTTATTTTCTCACCAAAACTGAAGAGTTTTGTCGCCAAAAGTGGCATTGCTGTGCCTACACCTCCACTCTTTTGCCGCCAAAAGCTGCTTTTTGCCAACAAAACTCTGCAGTGTAGACAAGGCCAAAGGCTAGGAATAAATAGCCAGTTTTCACAATGGAGAGAGTTAAATAGTGGGGTTCCTCCAAGAATTGGTACGGCGACCAGTGCTGTTCAACATATTTGTAAATGATCTGAAAAAAGGAGTAAACAGTGAGATGGCAAAGTTTGCAGATGATGCAAAATTAGTTTTACTCAAGATAGATAAGGCCAAAGCAGACTGTGAAGAGTTACACAAGGATCTCACAGAACTGGGTGATTGGGCAAGAAAATGGCAGTTAAAATTCAGTGTTGACAAGTGGAAAGTAATGCACATTGGAAAACATAATCCCACCATACGTACAACCATACGCAGGGGGTTGGACTAGATGACCTCCTGAGGTCCCTTCCAACCCTGGTATTCTATGATTAAATTGGATATGAGTCAGCAGTGTGCCCTTCTTGCCAAGAAGGCTAATGGCATATTGAGCTGCATTAGTAGGAGCATTGCCAGCAGATTGCAGGAAGTGATTATTCCCCTCTATTCAGCATTAGTGAGGCCACATCTGGAGTACTGTGTCCAGTTTGGTGGCCCCACTACAGGGGTCTAAATTAGCTGTTCCCAATCAAGAAAGAGATCTTGGTGTCATTATGGATAGTTCTCTGAAAACATCTGCTCAATGTGCAGCGGTGGTCAAAAAAGTTAACAGGATGTTAAGAATCATTGGGAAAGGGATAGAAAATAAGACAGTAAATATCATATTGCCTCTATATAAATCCATGGTACACCACACCTTGAATACTGCATGCAGTTCTGGTCTCCCCATCTCAGAAAAGATATATTAGAATTGGAAAAGGTACATAGAAAGGCAACAAAAATGAGTAGAGGTATGGAACAGCTTCTATATGAGACTGAGATTAAGAAGACTTGGACCGTTCATCTTAGAAAAGTGAAGACTGGGGTGGGGAGATATGATAGAAGTCTATAAAATCATGAATGGTGTGGAGAAAGTGAACAAGGAAGTGTTATTTAACCCTTCACAGATCACATGAACTAGGGGTCACCCAATGAGATTAATAGGCAGCAGGTTTAAATCAAACATGAAGAAGTACTTCACACAATGCACAGCCAAACTGTGGAACTGGTTGCCAGGGGATGTTGTGAAGTCCAAAATTATAACTGGGTTCAAAAAAGAATTAGATAAGTTCATGGTGGCTAGGTCCATCAATGGCTATTAGCCAAGATGGTCAGGGATGCAACCCCAAGCTCTGGTGTCCCTAGCCAAATGCTGTGACTGGCCGGCATAATTGCCCTGATCTGTTGCTTCCCTCTGGAGCATCTAGCACTTGCCACTAACAGAAGACAGAATATTGGGCTGGATGGCCCAGTATTGCCATTTGTATGACTGATTTTTCGCTCATAAATGAGAACTTCAGTTCCTTTTGTTTGTTACCCAGGCTCCTAGCACAGGTGTACAGGCCAGTCAAGAAATTCTTCTCTTCATGTCTTCTGGTGCCTTGATTAATTTTATTCTCAACATCAAGATTTTGTGCTAACTGCGTGCTCAAGTTTCCCTCTTTTCACCCTCTCCTTTTGTTTTTCCGTTCAACTCCCTCCTGTTGACTCTAGCCAGCCTGTCCCCAGAGTGGTTCTCCATTGGGGATGGTCCCTGTGGGGCACATATGCTCAATGCACCTGGGAGTGGAAATGTTAGTAGCAGAGTCTGGTGGTTTTTGCCTGCCCTTCACCTCCTCATACTTTCAACCTAGGGCTGAAAGGGCAGTGTGGACCAAACTCCTCTTTAGTTCCTTTTCCAGTGCTTGCAGTCTGGGAGGGAACCTTCCTGTCTCTGTACTTTCCAGCTGGCTAGAAGCTCTAACCAGTACGATATGGTAAATAGTTAATAAAATGTTACTGTTTTCGTAGTTAGTTTTCTCAGTTGTAAGTTAGCAGGAATTGAGTCCCCTGCCATTCCCCGTTTATTCCCCCAGTGCTGGGGAATTTATGCCCAAGGTCCCAGGCTTCAAGTGCTGCTTCACCTGCCCTCAGGTCTTTGAGTAAGCAAACCACACAAGAGCTGCCTGGGGGGTTCTCACACCCCAGTAAAGTGTGAGAGCTGCCGCTCAGCCCCCGCCTCCCCTCCCCCACACTAGGCGGTCTCAAGAGTTCAGACTTCGTCAGAGCTTAATGGAGCTTACCATGAAGCCTCAGTTGGATCTGGGATCCTCCTGTTCTCCACCCCAGGCTCTGGAGCCAGAAAGCAGTGCCTCTCTGGCCCCAGCAGAACCTGCTCACAAGTCCCAGGACTCCAGGAAGCGAAAACATGATGTGGGTAAGGAGACATACCCTCATAAGACATCAGACAAATCCACTCATAAGATCTCACAGCTGAGAGAGGCGTCTCCACTTCCCTTGGGACTACAGGGGATGGGTGCACCTGGAGGTCAGGGAGAATGTGTGCAGCACCAATAGTACCTGGGGCTTCCCGTGCTCCTCCACCAAAGGGCGCAGGGACGGACACTAGTAGTACACGCCACCTGTCCAGACCTGGGTCATGGATACACAGGGTCTGGTCTGTGCCTCAGCCTGTAACCAATCTCCTGGGCATTACCACTTTAGTGTGCTGGACCCACCAGCTCCACACAGTCCACAGGGGCAGGCCAGTGGCCTCCAGGAGTCTGAGACTAGGCTCTTCCCATAAGTGAGGCCATTTTAGACCTGGCCAAGGTCATCTGGCAGCCCCTGATCACCTGTGGCCCCACCCTAACAGCCGCTGAAAAGAACTAATTAGTCCCTTCCAGAGGAGCAGAATATTTGTTCTCTCATATGAAGCAGAACTCACTTGTAGTCCAAGCCATCTCGGAACACCACAGATTGCACCAGCTGAAGGCCACTCCTTTGGCCTAGAAGGCCAAGAGGTTCTACCTCTTTGGCAGGAAGAGCTTCTTTTTAGCAGATGTACTCTTCAGGATCACGAATCATCAGCTGCTCATGTCAAAATATGACGGTCATGACAGGGGCATGGGCAGTAAGGGCAGCCAGGAGCAGAGCCAAGGGTCAGAGCCAGAGTCAGGAACCGAGTGGGGCTGGAACAAGGCTGGGTACAAGACAGGAGCAAGGCAGACACAGGAACAATCACAGCTGCAGGTGTAAGCACTGATCAGCCATTGATCTGCTGCTGGTGCTGTAGCCAGACAGCCAGCCCCCCCCCCCCCCGCCCCCAGATCAGCATTGCTGGGAACACACGGGAGCCAAAACAACAGGACACTTAACATAAATTCCAGCACAGCCTTTGAAGCTGTGAGAAGCACAGGTGTGCTGCTACAATGTGCCTCTGGGAACATATACAACGATTAGGCTCACAGCAGACAGAGAAGCTGTGACAGACATGGCTCTTAGCCCCTACTAAATAGAGTGATGCACACACCCCAACATCCTAGGTGGGAAAATATTTAACCTAATAAAAGGAATGTCCAGTCGTCGAAACTTATTGTTTCTCTCCCTTGCAAGTGTAAACTACTCTTGCGAGAGCTGGCGTCGCCCAGACAGACCAGCCCCAATTTGGCATAAGAAAGGAGAAAGAGAATAAAGGAGTACAGAGGTATAAGTAGGGGACCTACAGCACCATGATTTTTGAGTGCTTTTCACTATCTATCTGCTGGTCAGATAAGTGACAGCCTCCCAAGGCTTCTGCAGCTAAGAGGGTCCCTAAGCCTTGTCCCTTATTCGTCTTTCCGCGGAATTGAGTGACCGATCCTGGCTTGGCACCGCTGGAATCGAGAGATGCAAGGAGGGTAAGAAGCACCCACACCTGATCTCCTATCTTTAGTGTACACATATTTTGAAATAGAGCTCTATACTTTGTTTTCTTTCTTTGGGATTGTAGCTTCAGTTTTGTAACTTGTTTGTGTGTGTAACATCTCTACATTTAAATAAGTAGGCACTAGCAATTTTGTAACCACATGATTAGAATCTAGTTTAATAAATTTTGGTAACTATTTGTGCATAAGCCTGACTTGTTTCTCTGGTTTACTGTAAAGCAGCCAACACAATTAAAGAACCTCAGCCGTTTTGGCTATAAAGCCTGGCCATTAGGTGAGAGTACTAAGAGCTAGCGTTGAGTTGTGCCGCCTCCACGGGGCAAACTCTTGGGGCGCCTGTCAGTCAATCCTGACTGCCCACTGCGAAGGAGCTCTGAGCTCTAGCAGTTAAAGTCACGGGTGTGGAGAGGCTCTTAGTACTGCCATTGGGGCACCTGTCAGTCAGTGTTGACTGCCCGCTGCGAAGGAGTTCTGAGCTCTAGCAGTTAAAGTCACGGGTGGTTAGGACCTTGGGGCATCCGTCAGCCTAGCCCGGGCTGCCCGCCGCGAAGGGACAGTGCGTCCTAGCGGTTAAAGTCACGGATGGTATAAAACAGGCATAGCTGGCACCTCACCAAACATCCTTGGCCATCGGCTAACAGGTGCTGAGCTTAAAAGCAGGCCTTCTGACTCCCTTCAGCCATCAGACAGTCCCACCACAACCCATCTGAGCTCATTAACCTTCCTGGAGGCTGGGCTGGCTAGTCCTCAAACTCAGTTAAGGTGCTACATCCTGGACAGGGGCCTTTCACACAGATGAGCTTGGTGGCAGTCCTGCAGTAGATCTGGTTCATGGATATTCTCCGCTGGCTCTCAGGAGTGGTCATCAAGCCAATAGCCTTCCCAATCCAGTAGGTTTAAAGCTTACCCCACACTTTCTTGGAGTCCAAAATCTGTCAAAGTAGGTATTCCTCTTGCCCTTTGACCAGTGTGGGTGGTGGTGGCAGATTGGATCAACTAAGGAATGGGGTTTCTGTATAAGGGTTTAGGTGGGAGATGTGGGTTTTCATAGACTGCAGTTGCTGCAGTTTGAATGTCACTGGGTTCATTTGCTTGAGGATCTTGACTTGACCTATGTATTTATGGTCTACCTCGACTGACGGTCAAATTGATCGGAGGTTTCTGATTGACAACCAGCCCCTGTTCCCCATGGTAAGGTTAGGTATGGCCTGACAGCCCCAATCAGCATAGAGCTTGTAGATCTCTTTGGCAGCTTCCAGATGTTCCATGAGTTCCCAGTGCAGATGGGTGACCAGTTGGGACTTGGGAAACTGTGGGTAACGCTGATTGGAAATGTGAATTCAAGCTGAAATTGGCATAGACCAGGCTCTGTTGGGTAGAGGAGTGGACTGACTTAGTATAGGCAAATTCTGCATGAGGCAGCAGGTGATCCAGTCATCCTGATGCTAATTTAGGAAGCAGTGAAGGTACTGCTATAGGATCTGATTTGTCTATTCTGTCTGTCCATTAATTTGTGGATGGCATTCTTATGAGTTAGAAATTCTATTCATAGGATCTTAAAGAAATTCTATGCATAGAAGCAGTGACAAATTGTGAGTCCTGATGTATCTTTAGCGAAGCGAGACGCACCGCCACGGCACCTCCTGCTGGTCGTCTGGGAATTAGCTCTTTTCCAGCATATGGAGCGCCCTCTGCAGGCCAGGGTCTCACCTGCCTCAGGCCCTGTGTCCCTCCCGGACCCCAGTGCCCCTTTACCTCGGGGTTCTGCCCCAGCAGAACCCCCACAGTCTGGGTCTCCCCTCCCTGAGGAACCCCCAACCCTCTAAGCCCACCTTGCCTCAATGGCTACTGCCAGTCGTCATCTAGCCCCTGCTCACTGGGACGGACTGCAGTCTGTAATGGCCACTCATCATTGGCAAGGGGGTAGGACCTGTGCCTTTGCCTATCCCCATCTGTACCTCTGCAGTCCCAGTACCTTTGATAGGCCTTCAACAAGGCCTGCAGCCAGGGGGTTTACCAGGTTGGAGCTCCCCAGCTCCCTTTGCCCTTCCTCAGCACTGCTCTACTTCAGGTACCTTGCTCCCAGGCAACTAGCCCTTCCCACTCCAGGGCTAGAGTGAGACTCCTTCAGCTCCTGGCCTGCAGCCCTCTTATCAGGGCCAGCTGGGCCCTAATTGAGCTGGCCACAGCTGTGGCTGCTTCCCCAATCAGCCTAGCTTGGCTGTTTTAACCCCTGTTCTCCAGGCGTGGGGAGCTGCCCCCCTACAGTATCGTAATGCCAGTTGGAAGTCCATGAAGCCAGAAGGCATGTTCTAAAAAGAGGCTGTCTCTGAGGAGGTAGGGACAGTGCAGGAAGGAACAAAATGTGCCCTTTTGGTTAAAAGGTCAACTGAGACTAGCACCACCATGCAACTGTGGGAGTGAAGCAGACCCACAATGAAGTCCAGAGATCAACAGTGGACCAGGGCTGAGATGGGGTAGTCAGGGGCTGGAGGAGGCTGATGGGCTTCACGAGTGAGGTCTTGGTTTAGGAGCAAAGGGCACAAGAACTATTGTAGTTCTTGATGGAGGCGTGCATATCCGGCCACCAGCAGTGCTCCACATCTCATTTTGACCAAAGTGACTGGTGAGTGGCATGTCATGGCAAAGTTTCAGAACTTTGAGTCAAGGCAGACTATTAGGGACATAAAAAAGCATTTCCCATAGTAGAGGATCCCATTCCACAACTGGAAACCTGAACCAGGGTGGGTAGCTGCACTGTCCAAAGCCTGGTGAATCCAGCTAGCAAATGGGTCATGAGGCAGCAAGGACCAAATGAAGGACATTAGGGTCTTGTCCATCATTCAGTTGAGAAAATTGGATAGCTTAAGGACTGTTGGAAGAGGTTCTGTGTGAGATTCAACATACTGATGCTTGTGGGACACGGCATCCACCTTTCTGTTTCTGGTACCCATGCAGTAAGTCATGACAAACTTGAATTGAGCGAAGAATAGTGACTAGTGGATCTGATGCTGATTTATGTTTCAGGTCATGTGGAAATATTCCAAGTTCTTTTAGTCACTAAGGACCCAAACCTGGAACCAGGCTCCTTCCAGGAGATAACGCCACTCTTCAAAGGCTGTCTTGATTGCCAGTAGCTCTTTATCCCAAATGTTATTGTTACTCTCTGCTGCGATTAACTTTTAAGAGTAAAAGACACATGGGTAGAGCTGATTAAGTGGACCCATTTGTTGTGACATTACAGCTCCAATGATGAAATTTGATATATTGGCCCCCACAGTGAATGGCTTGATGGGGTTTGAATGGATAAGGATGGCAGCCATGGTGAAAGCTCTCTTTAGTTGGTCAAAGGGGGATTGAGCTTCAGGAGACCTGACAAATTGGACTCTCTTCTGGAGGAGTACCATGATAGGGGCTACCAGGTGGGAAAACCCCTTGATAAAACATTGGTAAAATTTGGCAAAGCCAAGGAATCATTGTACCCCTTGCACTTCCCTTGGCACTGCCCACTAAGCGATGGCTGCCCACTTGGAGTGAGCCCTTCAGGTGAAATGATGTACCCAAGAAACTCGATTGTGCTTTGGTTGAATTCATACTTCTCTAACTTAGCATAAAGGCATTTCGGATGAAGCCGCTCCAAGACACAGCACATGTGTTGGTTCTGGAGGGCCTGGTTCTTGGAGAAGATGAGGATATTGTCAAAGTAGCTCACGACAAACTGATCCAACATGTTGTTAAAAGTATAACTGATGACATGTTGGAACACCATAGGGCCTTGCACCATCCGAAGGGCATTACTAAATATTCAAAGTGCCGATATCGGGTGTGAAAGGCATTCTTCCATTCATCCCTTTCTGAATACAGACCAGGTTATAATCTCCACGGATATCAGCTTGGTAAAGATCCTAGCAGACTGAAGTCTCTCAAAAAACTCATTAATGAGCAGTAGAGGGTATCAGTTCCTGATAGTTACCTCATTCAAAGCTTGGTAGTCTACGAAGGGTGCAGGGAGCCAAACCTTTTTTGTCCACAAAGAAAACTGGAACTTCTGCTGGGGATGTGGATGGGCAGATGAACCCCTTCTCCAGATTTTCTCAGAGGTATTCTCAGGGCACCTGCAGTTCAGACTCTGCGAGGGAATAGATATGTACAAAAGGAAGCTCCACTCCTGAGCTGGAGATTGATGGGGCAATTGTAGTGGCAATGTGGTGGTACTATGTCAGCCTTCTTATCGAACACATCCGCCAGATTCCAGTGCTTGGCTGGTACAACTGGGGCTACTGGGGGAGCTGTGGGTGCTGATGGAGGTTCACCTGGCCTGATCCCATCTGTACTAGGATCCCCAGGGATGGGGTTTCCTTAGGTTTAAATGGCGGATGGCCTCCAGCATGGAACTAGTTTTGGGAATGCAACTGCCAGCAAAATGGTGAGCAACAACATACCATGCCTGCTCCCTATGTGGATTGTGCGTAGTGAGCCAGGAGATGCCAATAACGACCGGGAAATGTGGCGAGTGAACCAGGCTGAACTGCAGAGATTTGTGATGGTCCTGAAGGGTTGTGACTTCCAAGGGCATAATCGCTCACGTGACCAGGCCTGGTGAGAGGAGGGAAGCATCAATGGATTTCATGAGGTCAGGAATGGCCTTTGCTGTGTTGGAATCCCATGTGCCCAGGCAAACTTCAAGTCCATAAAGCTAGTAGAGGAACAGGAGGTGACCAGCCTTTCTTGACTAACCTCTTGCATGGCAGGATACCACAGAGAAAGCAGAAGCTGGAGGGGTGTTGGCCATTGGCTGGTTGCTGCAACAGGTGTAGGCTTTGCATGCTAAAATGAGGGAGGCAAACTGGCCCAGCTGTGATCCCCCTATTGGGGCTGGAGCATGGTGTTTCCTGGCTGAGATGTGGGCAGGACAAAACAAAATGCCCAGGTGCCACAGTACGGACAAAGACATTTGCCTGGCATTGAGCCTTCTCCCCTTCAGAGCCTGGGCCATATTGACCTACATAGTTTGGGACTGCTGGGGGGCACAGGAAATTGACTGGTCAGGGCTGTTGAAGCTGTCATGGCTCAGAGTCTCATCCTCCTTTCTTAGCAGGGTTCTGATTTTTAATGCATATATTGATAAAAGGGTCCAGGCTGGCTGGAGGCTTTACCTGAGCTAGCTCATCTTTAATGTCGTCATTAAGACTTTGCCAAAAATGATGGCACCGAGCAGCCTCGTTCCATTCTGTGCCTGCCACTAGGCAATGGATATCAGTAGCATAATTAGTAGCTGACTGGCACCATGCCCTAGGGTCTGGGCACAGCCTCTGCAGTGCATGTGCAATTCAGGTCACCAAAGATCACTGACATGGCATGGAAAATTCTTCAAAACTGTTCAAGAGGGGACTGGACTTTCAAGGAGTGGGGACTGGACTTTCAAGGAGTGGGGAGGCCCAGGCCACTCACTGATCAGCAAGCTGATGACAAGCCCCACCGTGACCTTGTTGGTGGGACATGTCTGCAGGTGCAGCGGAAACAGGGGACAGCATGGGCTTAGGAACCCGTGGAACTTTCCCCAGTTGCCACTGAACTTGTTGGGCAATGGGTCTGGGTGGCCGCTGTTCTACTGCCAGCATCCTGTGTGTGAACGGCTGCGGAAGCGCTAGAGGTTACAGTCAGGCAGACACGCTGCTCCGTGACCCCCCATCCCAGCCCAAGCTGCCTTCTAGGGAAGCATTTTGACAATAGCTCAAGAGCTGTCGACCAGTCCCCACACCACCAGTCTGACCCCCTTTCGGTGGCCACTTGCCCATTTTCTTCTGAGGTGGCAGTTTTTAACCACGGACCGCTGGGTGCTGGAAGTCACTTCCACCATCTACACAACTGAGTTCCTATCTACCCGTCCTCCAAAATCCCCTTCCCATCCGTCCTCAGGGACCCCTCTCAGCAAAGGATCCTCAGACTGCAAGTGGACTCACAGATCCAAGGAGCAGTGATACAGCGCATGCCTCCCCAGCACAAGGGGCACGGATTTTACTCCAAATACTTTCTGGAGGCTGGAGACCCATCCTGGACTTCAGGCAGTTGAACCAGTACCACATAAGATTCAGGATGATTACACTGGCTGCCATGATCCCCTCCTTGAATGAACATGATTGGTTTGTGGTTCTCAGTTTTAAAGACACATATTTTTACCTAGCTATCCATCCAGCAACAAGAGATTCTTATACTTCCTGGTGGGTCTTGTGCACTTCCAGTACAAGATGCTTCCCTTTCGACTTTCAGCGGCCAGGAGGGTCTTTGCAAAGGTCATGGGGATAGTAGCAGCACACTTCTGCAAACAACTCTGCAATATATTTCCCTACCTGGACGACTGGCTCCTTAAAGATTGAATGTATCCGGAAGTACACAGGGTGACCCCCACTGTACTACACTCATGCCTTTACTTGCCATGTCAAGTAAACTCAGAAAATTCTACTTGCCTCTTGCTGGTACAGTCACTTACATCTGTTTCTGGGCCTACATTTGCAGAACAGCAGGGCTGAACCAATCATCTCAACCTGGCATCCTTCCATCTGGCAGCCTGGTTTTTAGGTGGGCAATGAACAGCCTTGCTCAGTGTAGTCCAATTCATATTGCTCAATAGTAGAAAAACTTCAACACGGAAGTCTTATGCTGCCATGTGGAAGTGGATCTCCGTGTGGTGTCAGCATCATTTTCCCCAGAGGAACCTGGGATTCCCCACATCCAGGATTAGCTGCTGTTGTTAAAATCATCTCATTAAAGTACGTCTAGCTGCTATTAATACCTTTCAACCTCTGGTAGAGAACTGTTCAGATTTTCCCCATCCCACAACAGTGAAGCTCTTAAAAGGCATCACTGGAACATTTCAGCCAATATCAACACCTATGCCTGCCTGGGACTGACCCTAGGGCTATCAGCACCTATGAACCTGCCATCTGAACCCTTGGCCTCCTGCTCCCTTTTGCACTTATCAGTGAAAGTGGCCTTTCTGTCAGGGATAAGCTCAGCCAGGTGAGCGGGTGAGCCACAACCTGTAGGGTGAGCAGCCCCCTCTGCTGGGCAAAGTGCCCATATCCGGGCTAGCCTTCCATTTACACATGCTACTAGCAGAGAAGCAGCCAGATGAGCACCTGGTGCTGCAAAGAAGTGAGTTCCACTCAGTGCATTATGAAGCTTTTGCTAGTTCAACCTGAAAATGTCTGTCCCATCTGAGCAGCAGCACCAGAACAGCAGGGTGAGCTGGCAGTAGCCCTCCAAGAAGGGGTCCTGGGCCTCTCCCCAGAGGTCAGTACAAGATGCAGGGTGCATGGTGGGTGGATGCATGTGTGTGTGCGTTTGGAGGTATGGGTCTATGTGCAAAGAGTGTGAGTGGAGGGTGTATGTATGGGAGATGTGTGTGTGTAGGGGATGTTATTCACACACCCATGCTTGTTTGTAGTCCACCAAGCTGAGAGCGTTCTGTTGACAAGGACTGGGTGTGTGCCAGCGGGCTGTCAGTTGGGAAAGGTGTGTGTGCACTGAGACTCTGTCACCTCCGGGCTAGATCAACAGCACGTCATCATTGAACTCTGCCAGTGTCAGAGCCCCATAAACCAGCACTGGCAAATAGCTTAAGATGTTAGAGATTCAACCTTGCAGAGTGCTTTTAAAATCGAATCAAGTCTCAGAGTTTTCCCTGAAGGGAGTGGTGGGACAGATTCAACCAGCTGTCACCCCTTAGCCTGTGACTGTGCCACCCCCTCAAGATAGACTACACCAACCTCACTCTTTCTGACAGGGGTGTCTGGTCCTCGTGTCCTGCCCAGAGCAGCCTTGATTTCCCCTGCTTCCCTTTGACTCCCAAATTTGGTTCATCCCTGCTGCAAAGGCAGCCCTTGTCATGCCTTCAGCGCTCCATCCCACAAAGGGTTTCTGTGCCTGCCAAGTGATTTCTAGGGCACAGCCATCACACTCAGCAGCCTGTCACACTTCTAGCAGCTAATCTCTAGCCAAGCACGTTGGGAACATTGTGTTTATACATGCCACTGCAGGGCCAGGCACAGGCCAGTGCAATTAGGGAGGCTTCTGCAGCTCATCCTGCGGGGCTCACCTTATCATGCCAAGAGCAGAGGCAGAGTCCAGGGCCTGGAGCTGGATGGGCTCCCTCGGGGCAGGACTGAATTGCTCTCAGTGCTCTGTCCCCAGCCTGGTCGTTTCTCCCTCTTTATCCGATCTGAGACATGGTGCTGCACATAGGCTGAGCAGAGCTGAAAACAGCACTCGGGATGGTGGCGTCCCACAGAGTTACTGCAGCTCCATAGCCACCCAGCAGATGTGTCTGGGCCCAGCACTGTGGTACCTAGGTGGCTGCTTGCAAGTGTAAATATGAGGCCACGCCCCAGACCCACCCACTGATTTTTCTGATCTCAGTTCAGTGTCCAGTACCTGGAAGGCTCCTTTAATTGCCATCTATTTAACTGGCCACAGAATTCAGATCTAGGTTTCAAACCGGGTGGTGAAAGCTGAGGGACTTTGCCGGGGGAATGAGGAGTTGATGTGCAGTGTGGATCAAGCTCTGGGTTTGAAGCCCGAGTGTGGTTTTGGCTGGGGCCCATTGCTAACAGTACCCTCTGCTTGAGAGCAGCTCTGGGCCTGCCCAGATCCACACAGTTGCCAGCTGGAAGCATCCAACTCAGGCATATAAAGGAAAAAGCTGCTCAGTGTCTGGCAGCACCCAGGAAAATGAACAGGTCATCAGGGGGCCTATTCTGGGTAGCGTGGTGTGATGACCGTGAGCTGCTAAGCCTGGGATGGAGACCAGGGGCGGTAGCTCGGCTGCTCTGGTACAGTGGAACTCTCTATAATAAGAGCAAAGTGTGTCCGTGCAGGAGACAGAGCTTTCTCTGTTCCCAGGGCTGTGGAACGAACAGCCCCAAACGCAGGACCAGCCCAAACCTCCCCACCTCCTACTCCAAGTGCCCAGCACACGTCTCTGAGTGGCCTCCCCTAACACCAACACAGTAACGCCTGCAGGGAGTATTTACAAAGGAGCACTAAGGAATGAATGGGTAAGGCAGGCTGGAGCGCTGTCAGCTTCACACCCGGCTATGGGGACTCATGGGGTTGGGGTAGGATGTGAAAACTCTAGGGTGAGCAAGGCTCCAGAGTAGGGTACCAGGGAGCAATGCTCAGGGCTCTGTGCACTTTTCAGTTAAGAAAGAAATGGAAAATTTCTTCGTCTTGAATGTATAAATCTCTGAGATGCCTCCAAGCCCAATGGGTTCACTTAGCCCTGTGCTCTCTACACACATGGCACGGCTGGGACAGCCCTTTGTCCAGGAGCAGAGCTCTTTGCTGCATGTCACCTGGTAGTAGGATGACCAGACAGCAAGTGTGAAAAATCAGGACAGGGGGTGGGGGGTAATAGGATCCTATATAAGACCCAAAAATCGGGACTGTCCCTATAAAATCAGGACATCTGGTCACCCTACCTGGTAGGGGAGCTGCTGTTTCATGATCCAAGGAACTGGCGTCAGAGGGCCCATGTTCCCTGGAGGAGCTGTTATTGAGGTGACATCAGGGAACCTGGCCGTGTTGGGAAGTTAAGTTGGAAGCTACTTGGCCACATGGACAGAGCAGGGCGCATGGTTTGATAAAGTGCCACTTTTTCAACCTAACCTGCATCCAGCTTCTCTCTTTGCTAATGAAACAGCTCCCTCCACTGTTAGGGTTGCCAGTTTTGGTTGAACGTATTCCTGGAGGTTTCATCACATGACACAATCTTTAATTAAAGATTAATCTTTATTTCCTGGAGGCTCCAGGCCAGTCCTGGAGAGTTGGCAGCCCTGTCCACTGTAGAGATTCTGCTCTTGCTCCTGGAGCCATGTGTACAGATACTGTGGGCTCCCCAGTGGCCACCCCAGATCTGCAGCCGCCCTGCTCAGGAAATGTTGGCCCCATTAAAATCTGGGAAAATAAATAAAAACACTGTTTGGTTCTGAGTCACTTGGTTGTCTTTCTCCAGTGACCCACCAACCATCCCAGGACGATCTCGAGTCAGGCAGGCAGGCGGGGCACAGTGTGACCAGGCCCTACACCAGGTGCACCCCTCATGGTCCAGAGCAGAGAGATGGCAGAAACGCTCGCCGAGCCCGACAGTCCTCGGAAGGGCTGCTCAGAAAGGCTGTCCTTGTACCTGAGCATGTGTGTGTGTGGGTATCTCACTTTGCCCACCCGCTTTATGGCGCAGAGCTGTGAGCGATGGCTGAGGCACGGGTGCCTTATTTTCTTGTGCTCTTTGTTTGAACACTGCAGTTGGGTTAGTATCTCCAAGACACCCTCCTATCAAAGGTGGAAGCTCTCAGAGCGTGGGGAGGGGACATGAGCTGTCGGGGAGTGCCACGATGCTTGTCGCTTGCTGTGAATAGTGTGTGTTGGGGGGCGGGGGGGGGCTCTTTCCCTGCCCTGTAAAACTCCACCAGCCATTTCAGGCTACAGAAAGTGAGATGGGCTGGGGTTGTTTATTGGCTAGTAATTTCCTCTGCCACTGGGTGTTCTGCATCGGAAGGAGGAGCCTCCTTGCTGCAATCCCAGCTGGAGCTGCTGTCCATCTGGGTAACTTTCCAGCGGTAGAAACTGTTGCAATGTTAGGAATGGAAGAGTCATAGCACAGTGCTCCCAGCTGTCTGCAATGCCTCCCTACTAGGGTGACCATACATCCCGTTTTGGCTGGGACAGTCCCTTTTTAGGCCCGTCCCGACTTCTTTGGCAAAAGTGGGCATTTGTTCCATTTGCTCTTGCCAACTTGACTACTTGGCAAGAGCAAACGGGACAAATGCCCACTTGTGTCAAAAAACTGGGGTGTGGAGGAACATGCTGGGGCGTGCGTGGCGATGCCAGCCCTGTGCAGGTGGGCAGGCAGGGGTCCAGCAGGGGGCAGGCAGGGCTCCAGCGAGCAGTGATGCCAGCCCCGTATGGGGAGGGGGAGGGCAGGGCTTGGGTGATCAACTCAGGCCCCTTGGGGAAGGGGGTGGCTTAGGTGAGCTGCTCTAGGCAGCCCTGTGGTAGGAGGGTTGGGGGGTTCTTGGGCCAGCCCTATGTGGAGTCCCATTTCCCCTTTGGGAAACATGGTGACCCTATTCCCTGCAGACACTTGTCTGTCACTGTCAGGAGGTCTCACCCTAAGATGCTGACCACCCTCCCTTCCCCCCAGAGCTGGATGTGGCCCAGCAGAGACCCAGCGTGTTTTGGCTGCTGGTGCAGATAAGGCCCAACAGCGCTAACCATGAAGTGCGATCACCCAGTGACTCCCAGGGAGAGCTTGCAGCAGAGCTCACTTGGTGCATTGTGCTCTGCACACGCCTTGGCTCTGTCCCCCAGCAGTCATGGTTAGTTGTGGCAGAGGAAGAGAAAGGCGCGAGGGGACAAGCACAGCAGGCTTTCTGGTGCAGGAGCTTTGCTGCTTGAGGTAAGGACTACCTGGCATAAGTCCCAGCACCCGCTCTGGCTGGTTAAGGAGAGGTGCTGGTGAGTTTCAGCGAGAGCCCCTGTTTCTTCCTGGGAGGCTGGTGGCTGCAGTAGAGAGCCCTGAGAGTTCTGGATCCTGTAATGGGAAGGGGATGCTCATGGCTCTGGCAGGGATGTGGTGTTCAGAATAGACAGAGAGGGCTAGTGCCACAAAGGGGACTCAGAGTGAGCACTGCAGTCCCTAATGTTAGGCGCCTCGTCCAGTCCACAGCCCGGGTGAGGCATTCAGCCTCCCTAGACAATGCCTGGGGAGAGTTAGGCACCTACGAATGGGAGCCACAACCCCAGCATGCAGAGTTAGCAGCTGCCTCTGCTCTCCAGGGAAAGGCATTGGAGAAGGGGACTGGATGCAGGGGCTCCCATGTCATAGGCGAGAGCTCTAACCAGAGCCAGTGCTGGGCATAAGCAGACTAAGCAATTGATTAGGGCCCCAAGCAGCTCAAGAGGCCCCTCTTCGGTATTTATTATGAGTTTTTTTTGTGTGTGTGTGTGTGTGTGTGTGTGTGAAAATTATTCCTGCTTTGGGCCCCCAATGGGCTAGCACTGCCTCTGCTAACCACTAGGCTACAGAGCCATTCTCATGCTTGAGCTCCCTCTCTGGGGCCCAATGAGTCTTTCATTAGTTAGCCACAGTGGAGCAGCTTCAACAGGCAAGAATGAGGGGTTCCCCACATCAGAGTACCCCATAGGTCGGTGGTTAGCACACACCCCTAGGAGGCAGCAAAGCCCTCTTCAGGCAGAGGAGAGTGTGAACCAGCATTTCCCACATGCCTGGTCTGTGCTCTAACCACTGAGCTACAAGTTACGAGGGAGATGAGGCTCCGCCTTCTTGCCCCCACCCTCCCAGCTGTTTTGTGGGAGCTCTGGGCCTGCAGCTGGGGTAGGCAGGGGATGCCTAGCTTCTCTCGGATTGTGCAGCGCCAGACGCCTAGCATGAGGCTGCAGTGCACAGGCACAGAGCCAAGGGCTCTGAGAGAGCGTCTTCTGCAAACAGGCACCAAGAGCGTTTTGGCGCCTACAGGTTCGGGGGCAGCTGGATGGGGGCTTGGTGAGTCCTAGTGAGGCCTGATTCTGAGATTTAGGTGCCTAAGGCCCATTGTGAATGCAGCCCTACAGTAATTCAGGTCTCCTTGGAAGAGCCAGGCACAGGCAGTGGTCTCAGAGATTGCCTCGGCATCTGCAAGAGAAACTTTCGCTTTTTATTATCAATAATAGTAACAATCCTGATAATTAAAGGATTTATTCTGATTGGCTAATTTATTCACATGAGTAAATGATCATCCAATCAGACCACAGTATTCCAACGTACACCATGATCAGAGAAATGGCACCAGAGCTAACGGACAATCCGTTCTCTAGCTGGGCCTGGGAACGCGCCAGCAGGCTTTGCTGGTTTCATGTGCAAAGCTGTGCCATTCTGCTTGTTCCTGAGAGTCCCGGGAAGCAAGGAGTCTCAGGCAAAGCTGGCAGGCAGGGCTCCCCACTGGTACATTGCTGCAAGCCAAGGGATAACAGAACGCAGCTCGATCTGTCGAGAGAGTCCAGCAGACATTTGACGCAGAAGCTAGTCATGCTGGGTGCCAGAAGCTTAGCTTCTGAGGCTTCCACAACACGCTGGGAAAGCAAAAGCTGTTTGGGCCAGCCTCGAGAGCACCAGCCATTTCATTCTAATGGGACAGTATAACTCACATCTGACCCAGAGATCAGCTTTTCTAAAAGCTCCAAGGCTCTTGCAACCCTCAGACCAAGAAAAATGCTCCAATTAGCTTGTTATGAACCTGCCAGTGAAAATGTGGAATTTAAATAAATACAGAGCCCTTAAGGCTGAGCCCCTGAGAAGCCCATAGTGAACTGTGTGACACTGCACCCATATTCGTCATAGTAATATTATTACAATATGCAAAAAGAAAAGGAGTACTTGTGGCACCTTAGAGACTAACCAATTTATTGAGCATGAGCTTTCGTGAGCTACAGCTGACTTCATATGCATCCGATGAAGTGAGCTGTAGCTCACGAAAGCTCATGCTCAAATAAATTGGTTAGTCTCTAAGGTGCCACAAGTACTCCTTTTCTTTTTGCGAATACAGACTAACACGGCTGTTACTCTGAAACCTATTACAATATGGTTATGGCATAATTATGATGCATTTTGTACAAGATAAGTCATGTCAAGTGTCATTGGAAAAGTTATGATTTGCTGAATATGATTATCCTATTTGTATGCATATATCCTTTTTGTATCTGAGATTATAAATACTGACTATAGAATCAAAGAATATCAGGGTTGGAAGGGACCTCAGGAGGTCATCTAGTCCAATCCCCTGCTCAAAGCAGGACCTAATCCCCAACTAAGTCATCCCAGCCAGGGCTTTGTCAAGCCTGACCTTAAAACCTTCTAAGGATGGAGATTCCACCACCTCCCTGGGTAACCCATTCCAGTGCTTCACCCCCTCCTAGTGAAAAAGTTTTTCCTAATATCCAACCTAAACCTCCCTCACTGCAACTTGAGACCATTACTCCTTGTTCTATCATCTGCTACCACTGAGAACAGTCTAGATCCATCCCCTTTGGAACCCCCTTTCAGGTAGTTGAAAGCAGTTATCAAATCCCCCCTCATTCTTCTCTTCTGCAGACTAAATAACCCCAGTTCCCTCAGCCTCTCCTTATAAGTCATGTGTTCACACCCTTCCTGCAGTGTGGGGCCCAAAACTGGACACAGTACTCCAGATGAGGCCTCACCAATGCCGAATAGAGGGGAATGATCCCGTCCCTCGATCTGCTGGCAATGCTCCTACTTATACAGCCCAAAATGCCATTAGCCTTCTTGGCAACAAGAGCACACTGTTGACTCATATCCAGCTTCTCATCCACCATAACATCTAGGTCCTTTTCTGCAGAACTGCTGCCTAGCCGTTCGGTCCCTAGTCTGTAGCGGTGCATGGGATTCTTCTGTCCTAAGTGCAGGACTCTGCACTTGTCCTTGTTGAACCTCATCAGATTTCTTTTGCCCCAAGCCTCTAATTTGTCTAGGTCCCTCTGTATCCTAGCTCTACCCTCCAGCGTATCTACCACTCCTCCCAGTTTAGTGTCATCTGCAAACTTGCTGAGGGTGCAATCCATGCCATCCTCCAGATCATTAATGAAGATATTGAACAAAACCTGTACAAAACTATGTATCTGTACTTCAATTGTAGTTACACCTGAGTAATGCCCACTAGACAAGATGCTTTCAGTCTAGATAGCTTTTTGGGAAGGGCCTATTCAGGACAATGAGCCATTAGGGAAAACAATAAGCCTTCCTGAGAATGCTCCAGCTAGCCTGTAAGTAATGGCTGATATGACTCTACAAGGACATAAGACCAGGAAAACATGATTCTGGACTCCACCTTGGGATGGCAGCATTTTTCCACAAACTGGTCTGGGAATCAAGTTTTGAAACAAAGGGCTCCCACCATATGCTAAAGCTATATAAGACAGGGAGTGACATCATCTGTGGTTCTTCACTCTCCACACAAGAAGACACTTGGAAACACTGAGGAACAAAGATTGAACTGGGGGAAGTGCTGGACTCAGGCTAAAGGGATTTATAGTTTGTGTATGAGAGACCTGGGGCTTCCCAGCTGCAATGCAAGTGCAGCTTGTCCCATAAGAATCTGCAGCCCGCTTGTCCCATCAGGCTGGGTGAGAATTTGCTAATTCATATTCTATCTTCCTAGTATCTTAGCCTTAGTTTGCATTTTGTTTATTTACTAGGTAATCTGCTTTGCTCTGTTTGCTATCACATATAATCACTTAAAATCTATCTTTTGTAGTTAAAGACTTATTTTATATTTTAATCCAAAGCAGTAAGCTTTGACTGGAGTGCTTGGGGAAAATCTCTGCTTGGTTACCACAAGTGTGCACTGTTCTCTTCACATTGAGGGAGAGGCAGACCAGATATTAAACCCATATACTGACCAGATTTGACCAGGGCAGGATGGTACTGCTCTGGGGTCCTAGGCTGGGAAGCTGGTGGTTAGAGAGCCTGCGTGTAACTGCAGCTGGGTGTGTCCCTATGTGTGTGAATGCTGATGAAAGTGCAGGCTGGAGGGCTTTGCAGCTTGTCACCACAGCACAGTGTGAGAGGGAGCCCAGGCTGGTGGGTCAAGGGGCTTAGTGGTACCTCAGTTCCAGGTGGCACCCCGGGACACTGAATTCAGTGGCTGTCCTTGTCCCAGCTGAGCAAAATGAAGCAGCAATCTGAGAGCAGAGAGAGTGACAAGACAAGAGGGTATTTAATAATGAAGGTGTTGTTGGTAACATAGCTGAGGAAACGTGTCTGTTTATAAGTTTTAAGTTGACAGCATCACTTTAAATAAGGAAATACATTTGTCGAGAGGAGAAAACTATCTGGGAAGCCCTGTACATTTAGGCAGTGCAGCAGCTAAACTACTCTGGATTCAAGTGCTGTTAAAATTCACCATGGAATGGTTTCTAAAATCGCTCACTTATAAAAAAAGAAATTCTTTTAACAAATCGCAACTTGTGATTGTTCTAGCTACCAGTGTCTGGTGAACATTTGTACAATAGAAAAGTGGTGCTTTAAATAGTGACTTTAAAAAGCTACTAACATGTTCTTTATACAACATGCAACAACATAATACCTCATCAACTGAGGCCAAAGAGGGCTGCAGAGACTCCTCCTCAGGCTCCAACAAATCTTCAGCAAGTTGCCCACATGGGAGTGTCCCCCCCCCCACAGTCCCTTTGCACTGGGCTCTTCCCCAAATGACTGCATGGCCAGCGTGCTGCCCTTCCAGTAACACAAATATTAAATACACGCGGGCTGTAAATATTTTAACAATCTTTGTCAGCAACAATATTTACTTTTGCAAAACAGCTGACAGGTAATTCCTAAAAACGTAGATGCATCCCTAAAACAGTAGACATCAGATTCTTTGGTGGAAGCCAAATGGTGACAAGATGGCCGTTTGTCACCGGGGAGCCCAGTGAACAATATTGCACCGTGATTCAGAGGAGAAAGGCAGGTGGTTTCCTACTGCAGCCAGTGCTGCAGCAAAGCATCCATCTCTGATGAACTGGGAAGAACGAGCTCCTCTAGCCTTGTGGATTCACAGCTGTTCTCTGGATGACCTTGCTCTGAGCAGAGCAACTGGTGGGGCAGCAGTAAACTCAGAAAATGGAGGGAGAGAGGTGCGAAGGGGAGAGGGATGGCAGGGAGGAGGGCTGGCATAGGGAGCATAGACTGCACAAGCAGATGGTCACACAAACTCCAGCCGCAATTAAGGGCCTGTTCTGACCCATTGCATTTCTTGGGGAACACACAGGAGGGGCTATTTATTGCAATTGAATTTCTGTGGCTCTCCCCCACCCTCAGGGTTCCCTGCAAGTTCAGGGTTGAGGAGAGGTTCATCCTCAGGTTTCTTATACTGCAGAGAAAAGTGCAAGGGATTCCCCCCAGAGCTTCTGTTTGTTTACTTCCTGGTTCAACATACTCCTTGTCCCCTGCTGGAGACATATTTATACCACACCAGTTACTTATACCACATCAGTAGGAAATTGACAGCTCTGTCAGTGCATCGGGTTCTTTCAGTAGCTCTATGAGCAACCTGAGCAGCTGGAGTCAGGTATCAGGACATCTGTGGTGTGGGCTTCTTTGAGGTTAAATTATAAAATGTAACTGTGCAGCATGGAACACGCCTTGGCTTTCACTCACTAAAAGTGACCATATGAGATGTGCTCACATGAGTTCTGGTACATCTCTGACATGGCACAACTCCCCGCCCTTGACTGGACAGCAGCTGTCTGTGCTATGGGGACTTTGCTTCAAAACCATTTTGGATCAATGACTAATTGGAATGGAGACTGGAAGCAGAGCGAGGTGAACCTGGCTGTACAGTGCAGTGTGTTTTGTCACTGTGGTGGGCAGACAGCATGGCACTAGCTACCCACAATACTTCTGACCAAACTGGGCCTTTCTCCATGGCTAAGATGTGCCGTGCAGTATTTCCTAAAGGAGATGAGGCAGCTTTCAGTAGCAATGCCTTGGACCCTGTTCTGGATGCTTTCATGCTTCCTCCCAGGTGAGGTCTCTTTTCCACACAATATGTCACGAGCTACTCCAGTTCTCATGTGAATGGCTGCTAAAACTGAAAAAGTATAAAAAAATGTTTTAGAGAAGTCTAATTTTTAAAAGGCATCAATAGCCACATAGGTGTGAAACATAAAGGCTCAGCGTCATTGTGCTGACAATTCTTAGTCACTGAAAAAGGAGAGGAATTATGTATTGGGAAAAATACTCCAGTTTCCCCTGACTGGTTCGCACATTAGCCCTTTGGGCCAGGACTCAGTTCCTGTTGGTTCTATTGTTTAATGAAAGGACTTGTGGTTGGCTGCTTTTGCTGTACATTCCCATCTGTAGTGCCCCCACCTTTCACCACTGCTGTAAGTGAAGGTCCATGGTGGTGTTTAAGCTGAGATCAGTAACATCTAGGAAATCTATATTGAAGAGGCTGGGCCCGGTGGTGGTGAAAGAGCCAAAGCCAGTGGCTGAGCTAGGTGGGGTAAGATCCAGCCATTCCATCGTTTCCCAGGGCGATTCAGTGAAACTCATTTGTAAACCGGAGCCTTCAGTGGAGGAGGGTGACAGCTGGGTCTCCATGGGCGAGAGAGGAATCTCCTGGGATGTCAGAAGTTCATCTGCAACTTTGCTGGAAAACCCATCGATCAGCCCTTCAAAGTGAGACTCCTCACCGCCCATTTTCAGGAGGGGGATCTCGCTGACCTTTCCCAGGGGACTCTGGGAATTTAATAAGACTTCGAGGTGAGTGTCATTGCTGCCTGTGCAGTGGTCAAATGAGAGTTGGGCTGAGGAAACATGTTCAAACGGAGCAGAGGCCTTTGGAAGTGAAGTGCTGGTGTTCCCTGAAGACACCGTTATCTGAGGTACTTTTTGGAGGCAGGAACGATCTTCTTTGGCAATGGCTGGCATTTCTGTTTGCAAAAGGAAATGGAGAGATTAGACCCACGCCATGTAACAGCCTGAGCCATCTGCACTGGCCACATGCTTTGACTACCTGCTTTCCCTCAGAGCCTACCCCACCGTTTTGCTCCTCTCAGGGTTCCCCCAACCTTATCAGTGCAAAAACGGACATCTTCCAACAAGTCCTCCTTCCTCCCTGCACCATTTACCCCACACACACACTTCACATCCATCCACCAGCTCCCTTTTCTCCAGCTTATCAAACACAAACTGCCTGTCTTCAGTTGCAAGGCTCTTCCTGGCTTAGCCCTGTACTACTTATCCTCTTATCTGCAGTCATGCTGCCGCCAAGGATGCCAGCCTACATTGCCCATGAGTTTGATTTTCCAATACATGCCCCTGTGCATGGGAGGAGTTCCCCAGAGACATGTGAAAACCCATCACACTGTCCTCCTTCAACTGCCTCCTTGCAACAACCCTCTGCTAAGAGACCCAGTTAGCTCTCGGCCGTGCTGGGACAGAGAGTGCACTGGGACTGTTGCTACTGACACGGATCAGCATGGTCTCACTGGTGAAAGGAGAGCCAGCCCAGGGTATGTGGGGAAAGTGCGGCACTGAGTGGATGGCCCAACGGACTCTCAGGCTCGGGGTGACTCAGGATCAGAATGTTGCTCTGACCCTTTGTAAACAGGACACCTGGGTCCTTGGCTTTCTTGTCAAATCACCCCAAAATGGCCTGGTTTGTCCATGTCATACAGGGCTCTGCTAGTACCAGCCCTCAACTGCTCAGCTTCCAAAGTCACCACAAGGCCTACTCATGGAACGTTATAATCAGCAATGCCCGAGAACACGGAGCCAGCCCATCTAAGGAGCGAGTGACAGGAGATGCTTTTAAAGTTTGATTACCTAGTATGGAAGCCAACTGACAGCTAAGCATCAATGATGCTTTCTCGATAGGCACTGGCATATGGACAGGGTACAGACAATGGCCCTATAGGCCATCATCAGAGCAGATAATGCATCTTTGTAGCTCGTATGTGTGGACAAGGGGCATAATTAGTGTTCCCCAAAGGGATGGGCCTAGGCAATGCTTGGCCTAGACATGGCCATGGTAAATGAGTGTGGAAAATGGGCACTGTGTGACTCAAAAGCCATTAGTGGTTCACTACTCCGTGTCAGCAATACCTGCCAGGCCTGACAGAGTCATTGTAACCAGCACATGGCTGGCATAGTATTTATCTCTAAAGACTGTCATATGAGGTATCAAATGAAAGCTTATATTCTATTGGTCTGCATAAGCATCATGAGATGTCTGTAACAGGTGTTCTTCAAGAAGTTGTATGTATGTGCTAAAAATAGGTTTACACTAGGTAACTGGGCAGGGCTGATAACAGAGGTTATCAACACAGACAAAGGAATGTTGCTTTACCTGGCTGCATAGGTCTCAGATGTAAAGCAAGTCTAAGTCAATGGGAATTACATTTGCATCGGAGGCAAAAGGGACGAACATGTTAATAGGCTAAGAAAGCTGCATGGCTTCAGCTCCTGGGAGAGGAAACAGCAGAGGAGAAGACCTTTATCTGGGGGCACACTTCCAAAGGATACAGTGCCAAGGCTTACTGGACTGTAAGAAGGGTGTCCCCCTTTGCTGAGCAAATAGGACAGCACTTTTTGTATCCATGAAAGCTGGATCCTGGCCATGGTGGCTGGTGATGCTGAGAGGTTGCTTTAGGTAAGCTGCTTATCTGAGACCAAGATTTTCACCTGCTAAAGTTATGTTTGTCTCTTAGAAGTGTGTTACACTCTGTTTTATTTGTAACCATTTCTGTGTTCATTACCCTTCTTTATATCATTGAAATCTCAATCTTTCTTAATAAACCTCTCTGTTAGATCATATGAAGACCTCTGGGCTGTAATACTAAGCAAAGCGTGAATTCTTAGTTGGAGATAGCAAGATAATTTCTGTGAGTGGCCAATGGCAGGGGCTGGGTGCTCCAGGGGAATGGTTTCTGAGGGGGCTCAGGAACTGCAGTGCACAAGTGTTACCTGTAAGGCAAAGTAAGGGCTGACAGAGCCCCGAGAAGTTTGTTTGGCATCGGTAGCAACTTAGCACCAGCAAATCTCTCTCTAGCTGGAGCAGAGGGGTCACACAGTGACTAACAGCTCTGGGCCCCCTGAGAAAGCATCACAGGATCATTGTTCTTTGTGGGGAATGGGCACAGACAGAGCTCTCTAGGGAATGGGTGCGGGCGGTGCTCTCTCTCTAGGGAACGGGTGTGGGCGATGCTCTCTCTCTAGGGAACAGGCACAGGTGGTGCTCTCTCTCTAGGGAACGGGTGTGGGCGGTGCTCTCTCTCTAGGGAACGGGCGCGGGCGATGCTCTCTCTCTCGGGAACGGGCGCGGGCGATGCTCTCTCTCTAGGGAACAGGTGCGGGCGGTGCTCTCTCTCTAGGGAACGGGTGTGGGCGGTGCTCTCTCTCTAGGGAACGGGCGCAGGCGGTGCTCTCTCTCTAGAGAATGGGCATGGGCGGTGCTCTCTCTCTAGGGAACAGGCACAGGTGGTGCTCGCTCTCTAGGGAACGGGCGCGGGCGGTGCTCTCTCTCTAGGGAACGGGTGTGGGCGGTGCTCTCTCTCTAGAGAACGGGCGTGGGCGGTGCTTTATCTCTAGGGAATGGGCACGGGCGGTGCTCTCTCTCTAGGGAATGGGTATGGCTGATAACCACAGGACAAGCTCTCCACAGGAAAGTGGTTACAGTAATGCACATGAGGATTTGTTAAAAGCAAAGCTCCCCAGCAGTGGTGGACATGTGCAGGGCGCCTCCAAAGCACTGCTCCACTTGTGTAATGGAAAACAAAGCTTTAAAACCAGCCTCAGCCATTCCTTCCTCAGGGAAAGCCAATGCAAGATGTTAGCCTCAAAGAGGCTGCTCCAATGGGGCTCTCACGGTCACCACGGCGCTGAGCATGCTTTTCCAGCAAGGGCACTGTGTGTAAGGTATCAAATCTCTGCCTACCTCCACTCTCAATCAGCACATCCAGGAGCTCGTCCATTTGCTGACTTCGAGTCATCTGCTGCAGCAAAACACCACAAGAGGAGAGCAGGGGGTTAGAAGCGGTTTCTCAGGCCAGGGGCCAGAGCACAAGATGCAGCTTTGCTAGTCCTAGAGTGCTGGAAAGGTGAGATCCCATGCTATGCTGAAGAGTATGCTGAAACCCCAACGTGTGACTGGGATTGGCATCCAGAGACGGGGAAGACAAAGGGGATCCCTGGGACCAAGAGGACTCTCCATGCAGTGTGGATGTGCTTGGCTCCCGATTTCCTAATTTGCTGTGGCTAGTGAGCAATGAGCTGGTCTCTGTCCCTCCCTGCAGGTAGAACTGAGCTCATAGGCTCCATGGTCGCTGCACAGCCATCTATTACAACCATTTAAATCAGCCTCTGCTTTGCAGCTGGGCTTCAGGAGCCTGAGGACCAAGTTGGGTGCACACAGTCTCCCTGGGACTCTTATGCCCAGCACACCCAGTGCTTGCCCCAGAAGATGCCTGCTCCCCCATGCCCTCATCCCCCTGCTGTCCAGCTGAGCCTTGCTGATGAAATGCACTTTCCTTGTTGTTTCCTTTGATTTAAATACAAAATGACTCCTTGTCCCCCAGCCATTATATGCCAATATTTAGTGCTATCCAATGGCCCACGTAGGATGAGTTTGGTGGTCTCAGTCTAGTTACCAATGGAACTACTATCCACCATCACTGCTGGCACTAAGTGGCACCCTGATTGCAGTCTCATGAGATGCCAGGGATGAAACGGACGACGGAGACTGAGCTACCCCCTCCACCTCAGGCACAAGGCTGAGGCACTCTGGCAGGGGGCAGAGCAGGCCAAACTTGTACTTGCTCTGGGTCTAACTACAGGAGCCAAGATTTTCCAAAGTGACTAGTGATTTGGTGTGCCCAAGTCGGGACACTTCAAAGGGGCCAAGTTTCCAAACAGTGTTGAGCACCCCCAACCGCTTGGAGCTCACATCCATTTGAGGTGTCTCAACTTGGGCACCAAAAACTGGAGCTCTCCGTATCACTAGCCCCTTCTGCTCTGCTTGACCAGGGCATCAGTCTGCAGAGCTGTCAGCCTAGCACCTTCACCAGCACAGTATTCAAGTCAAATCAAGTCTGATGCTTTTCTGTCACACTGAGACAATTGTTTAGCAGCTAACGCCTGGATGCACAACAGGGGTTAGGCAGCTAAGGCCCAGTTTCTGGAGCACTGCAATGCACAAAACTCCAGCTGCTCCCATAGGTGCCTAGGGTTACTCAGCGCCTAAGAGTTTGCAGTAAAAGTTCCCTAGTGCCTGTGTTCCTGCCGCTGGGCATGTGCATCTGGCCCCCTGTGGGCATCCGGGTGCTGATCTCCCACCTACGCCCCGGAGCAAATTCACAAACTGGGGGAAGAGCGGTGCTTGGCCGCCTAAGTCACATGCGGGACCCCGTCTGACAGGCACACTCAGAGGCTACCCACCTCTACTGGCTGGGCCCTCAGGTGAGCTCACACAAAAGAATACCCCCTTCAGGTAGCAGTAGGACTTGAACCGGGGTGGGGAAAGCTTTCCACATCCCTGGTAAGACCCCTAACCACTAGGCTGACAGTTCTGGGGTTATCACTGTTCTCCTTCCCTCTGGGATTCTTGCTGACAGCACAGGCACCGAGTGCCAAGAGAGCATTTGCACCTACCTCTGACCATGTACCCCTGTCATTGGCCTCTCCCGTTGGCTAGCTCATGCCTAGTGTGCTGGCTTTTGTGGATTGCAGTCTAAGGTGCCTCACTCTCCCCATTCAATGGACAGGGAGCCTGGGCACCCAACTCAGGCTTTGTGGATCACAGTGATCTTCTAGGCACCTAATGCCTTTTGTGCACTTAGGCCTAAAATGTCAGTTCAAGCTATTTCTCGTACACATCCAATGTGCCTGCTTCACTCACAGACCAGGCGATGTGCTGTAATCGCCACAGCTGCTACTTCCATAAAACTCAATCAAAACAAAACAAGATCAAAATGGTAAAACCTATTCCTGTAGAAAATAAAAACCATGCAGTTACCTGCTTCACTGCATCCGCATAGGATGGAGGCTGCTTTACCTCCGAGAGGGCTGGGCTTGACTTACAAAAACTTGGGGATGGAATAGAAAACTTTTGACCTGCCTGCGTAGTCATCTGCGTGGGGGAAATATAGGGAAATGTAATCAATCCACAGGCAAAAGGTTATGCTCCTCTCTGCCTTTCTTGCTACCTTTATTTGGGGCCCAAGCCGCCTCTCACCCCAGTGTAAACCAGAAGTAACTCCACTGGAGTCAGTGGTATTACACCAGTGCCAAACCAGACTAAGTGAGGGAAAAATCAAGCCTGGGGGCAGGACAGATCAATTCAGGAGACTAGTTATGAGTTCCCCTAGCTATGAGGAAACCATTCAGGACTGTCTGTATGCACAGTTCCTGTGCATTTTAACATGAGGTGACCCTGAGCAGTTTGTCTTTCAGCACCTCCGTTCAGCTCAGCTCTGACCATTCCTACACCAGAACAAGAGGAAGAGCAAAACCAGGCAAAATAATATGCTGGTGAAAAATACTGGCCAAACATAGACAGCAAGGTTACCAAAGATACCGCGTTACTGGTGCATGAACCCACCTCTCCTGCCCTTATCTCCCTTCTTACAGCAGCCCTAGCTGATCCTGACCAGGTCTTATGCTAATCAGTGCAATGCTTGTTTGTTGACACCCAACCCAAATTCCACTGTATGACTCAATTGTCTGAATCACTGGACAATGCTCCAGCTAGGAAATGCAGTAACCCCAGCACTCATCTGTACTGCCCCTTGTCAAAGGGTCTCTAGAGGCACAGTGGGTCAATTCTCTGGACCTTCTCTGAAGATCTGGTTTACATGGGTTAGGGCATCCTTGCAAAACTGTCATACTTGACCCCCCTCAGCCTGAAATCTCCTGCCCTTCACTTCTGATGATCATGGAAAAACTGTTTCTGTTTTAAATGTCCCAATTACTCGCCCTAAGTAAATGGTGAGAAGAATACTGTGAGGCCGGATTAAGCCACAAGGGAATGAGTTGCACAGGTTTTATCCTGCAGTTTTTCTAATCCCACCCATTTCACCACTTCAGAAAACAGACGCAGAACATTTACAGAACCAGTGGTGTCTTCTGCTTAGAAGGGGCTCACGCACTGGCCTAGCAGGAATCTTGCAACTCAAAGATGAGTTTCTTGGTAGAGGTTCTGAGGGAAACTTGCTAGAACACCTGCTCATTTTGTTCTGGGTTCTTGCCAATGAATGTGACTGAGTAGCATTCTGCATGCAGCCTGTTATGCAGCAGGCCAGACAACATCAGAATGGTCCCTTCCGGCCTTAAAGTCTATGAATCTGTGAAAAGATTAGCTACCAACCCCCTCCCTGCAGATAACAAATTCCTTTCCCTTTCCTTCTACTTTGCTCCAAGACTGCTCTGCCCCTGCTGACTGGCTCTGTCTCCCCTGTTCCCATGGTGTTATCATGGCAAGGTGCAGCATGACTGTGGCAGGCAGTGTTATTTCTGGGAGTGTTGATTAGTGTGGGAGTGATGCACACATATCCCAGCAGCAGCAGCTGGAGCTCCTTCTTCACCAGGATTCTCAGTGACCCATCAACACCCCGAATGGGAATCAAGAGGAATGGCTCAGATCCATCTCACAGAGAGCACAGGTCATTAATGCTGCTCTGTCCTACACGCCCTCCTCAGGTGAGGACCCCCGGCACTAGTGTGACATCCCAGCTGGAGATCTGAGAGGCAGCCCCAGCTGGGAAGGACTCACGCCAAGCACAGTTAGGCTCAGAACCTTCCCAATGGCCTCGCTCACATCAGGGCAGAGGAGGGGGTTGCTGTGGGACAGGGAGCTGAGAAGACAGAAGAGCTGCCCTGGTTATATTGTTTATAGGTTGGCCTGGGTTATGGTGTCTGATTTTTAGCCACGTGAGGAGAATGTGGCCAGAGACTGGAACTGCAGAGGTAGGGTGAGGTGCCCCCCACGGCACCCGATATGCAGCCCCAGCCTCTCTCCACCCACCCTGCCAAATGGTGTCAATCGGAAATTTTGGGCTTGCAAATGTTCCATGCCCCCAAACGCTGACATCTGCACATGCAATTCAGGAGAGTCAGACACTCCTAATTCACACACACAGCTGGGCATGCAGAGTTGACCTGAGTGCAAACACAAGAGACACTGAAATAAAGGCGATGATTAGAGGCCACTTTGGAAATTAAAATGATGACATTGTGCCCCTGCTCCCTATGCCATGACCCTCATGCTCCCCAGGGCACAACCCGGCTCCCTGTGCCATTCCCCCTGCTGCTCCCCAGGGTACGACCCGGCCCCCTGTGCCATTCCCCCTGCTGCTCCCCAGGGTACGACCCGGCCCCCTGTGCCATTCCCCCCTGCTGCTGCCCAGGGTACGACCCGGCCCCCTGTGCCATTCCCCCCTGCTGCTCCCCAGGGTACGACCCGGCCCCCTGTGCCATTCCCCCTGCTGCTCCATGTGGTACAATCCTGTGCAATGGAGCTATAAAGACGAGGACTACAATGCCCCATGGCACATACCCTTCCCCAGGCCAGGTAAGGGGACAGAGCTGTTTGTGGAACCGGCTGTGACTGCTGGACATCGCAGCTGGTTGCAGGTCTGTGTGTGCCTTATATGGAGCGACAGAAGCTGGCCAGGGAGCCAGTGCAGAGTGGCCCTATGAGAGTCACGAACGAAGCCTGGCTTGGTAACCCCCAAATGCTTATTTGCTGGAATAGAGACTGGATGGAGAGGGCACCCCAGGCACGAGGCTTTAAAAGCCCCATTCACACACTGCTATTGCTCAGTTTGAACTGTAACAGTTTAAGCCTCTGTACCTGGGTATTTGCACCTTCGCCCCTTCCCTGCCATCCTAGTAAACCCCTTTCCCTTAGTCACATGCCTGAGTGGGTATGGGACCCTCCAAGGCTGGGCTACAAGGCCTAGCTGCTGAAGGCTACTGGCACCCTAGGAGTTTTGGGTACAGAGGAACCCAATAATTACACCTGCTCCCTGCTGCAACTCTGTTGCTCTCCACAGTACAACCCTGCTCCCTGTGACACCCCACAATATTGCCCTGATCCTGCTGCCTGTGTCACCTCCTATATTACCCCACTCCCACGGCCTGTGTCACCTCCTCCAGTACCCAGCTCCCACTGCTTGTGCCACCACCCAAATTACTGCCCCCTCCTGTGCCCTGTGTCACCCACTACAGTCTCCTGCTCCCTTTGCAACCTGCATAGTTTCTCCCTCCCACTGCCCGTCACTCCCAGTGCCCTGCTCCCAGAGTCACCCCCCAGTCTTCCCTCCCTGTCACCCCAGAACGCCCCCTCCCCCCGCTGGTGTCACCGCTGGAGCGCCCTCTCCTCCCTGCCTGTCACCCCCAGAGTGCCCCCTCCCTGGCTAAGTCACCCCCACAGCGCACCCTCACCCTGCTTGTGCCACCGCCACAGGGCCCCCTCTCCCTGGCTGTATCACCCCCACAACTTCCCCCTCCCCTGCCTGTCACCCCCAAAGGGCCTCATGGGTGGCGTGTAATGGAGGCTGGGGGAGGCTAAGCCTCCGCTAATGCTTCCTGCCATGGCCCTGGGGCCAGGACCCAGCAGGGCTCAGAGCTCCTCTGGCTGTCCAGGACTTGGGGTGGCTCAGGCAGAGCATTCAGGGCGGTTTGGGCAGATGAGCAGGGACTTGTGGTGGCTCAGGTGCGCAGGTCAGCACTCAGGGAAGGGCAGGCCAACCGTCTGGGGCTCCTCCGGCCGCAGTGGGTGGCTTGGGGCTCCTCTGGCTCTGGTGGGCAAGAGTGAGGGGGCCTTGGGAGGATGGGGCAGGACAGGGGGCTAGCCTCCCTGAACAGGGGGGTTCACGGAGAGCCCCCTCCCCCCTGCCTGTCACCCCCACAGGGTCCCCTTCCCTGGGTTTGTCACCCCCACAGCTTCCTCCTCCCCACCTGTCACCCCCACAAGCCCCCTACCCTGCCAGCGTTACCCCCACAATGGCCCTCCCACCAGAGTCACTCCACAGCACCCCCTGCCCTGTGTCACCCCCACAGTGCATCCCTTCCCATCGCCCCCACAGTGGGCCTCCCCCACCTGTCACACACACAGTGCCCCCCTTCCCCGTGTCACTCCCACAGCACCCCCAGCTCTTGCAATGTTTTTGCTGTTACAGGATTGGCTGGTACGGGAGCCATCTGTGATGAGCCCACCTTCTGGGGGTGAGCAACCAATCAGATCTGCTGCAGGCAGAGCTCCCCCTCCCTCTCCCCTCAACAGCCAGAGCCATTCTCACAGGAAGGGAGGGCGAGATAAAGAACCCAGCTGCTCCGGGTGGCCCCGCCCCCTCCTGCCTCTCCCCCTGTGAGCAACGGAGAAGGGAGGGTTCCTCTTCCCCTCCCTCCGCTTTTCAGCTCCCGCCTGGGTCAGGGCAGAGGGGGATGAGGGGCACCTGGAGCTCCCTAGCCTGGAACAGGGAGAGGGGACCCTGCTGCAGCCCCCAAGCCTGGAAGGGGCAAGACCCAAAGGAGGAGCAGAGAGGGGCTGAAGTCTGGGTTGGGGCTGTCGCGGGGACAGCATTCATTGCTGGGCAGGGACGGGCAGTGTAGGGTGAGAGCTCCTGCAGCAGGGCCCAGAACCCACTCCCCCGTAAAGCTGGGGGCACTGGCAGCACTGATTGTCACACCCCCCCCGCCCGGGAATAGCAGGGGAGCACCAACACACGACAAACCAAATACACAGCATCAGCACTGTGAATGGCTCAGGGATGGGGGCTGACTCACGGTTTCTGATCCCTGGAGGTCAGCAATGGTGTGCAGTCTCCCCTGTCAGAGCCGGCACTGGGTATAAGTAGACTAAGCAATTGCTTAGGGCCCCAAGCAGCTCAAGGGCCTCCCTATTTGCTTTTTTAGTATGTGTTGTGTGGGTGGCCCCCCAAAATATTCCTGCTTAGGGCCCCCTGGATTTGGGTAAGCAACCCCCAAACCAACTGTACTGCCTGTGCCCCCGGATTCCCAGAGCTGCCCTCCTCTTCCTGGGCTGCACTGCTCCTGCCCATGTTGCTCCTGTCATTTTGTTCCTAACTGTCCCTCGATTGTGAACACATCCAGTGTCACCAGGGTCTTGGCAAACTCACTGGAGCTGGTCACTGCATGTGCTCAGGATTTGGCCCTTCCAGCTACTCTGACCTCAGCCTGTGTGGTGGAGGCAGCTTGCATGGAGCGGTAGCTGTGTCTGGGCACACCCTGTGCAGCACACCCACGCTCCTGGGTGATGAGCTCTCCCTGGCACTCCTGCTGCTCTCTTCCTGGGTGCCAAGGAAGTCAGTAGGCCAGGTGGCCCAGGCTGGAGAGGAGCTCACGGGACTCCTGACCTGTGGCACTGCTTTGTGTAGAGTCACAAAGATGCAGCCTACAGCTTGGTGAGGGGAGACGGAGCAGATGCTACTCCACTCACTACTGCCCTACTTTGACCATGCTAGCCCTGTTTGCTCCTGGGATAGAACCCTTGGCTCTGCCTGGAGAACTCCCATTTGCGCATGCGCTTTAAGCCTGGGCTCCCATGCTGCAAGCCAAAGACTGTTCTGTGAGTGCCCGAGCTGTAGGGGAAAACCCAGTCTGTTTTGTGCAGCCCTGTTGTGCTCACATGGGCCAGTTTACGATTCTGACAGAGACAAAGCTGCCGAGTGATACAATTTAGGGGCAGCTGCACATCCTGCTTCCAGGCAGGACAGGGAGCAAGGATGTGGAAGTGCTGCAGGACAGGCTGTTCCTCTGGTGTTCCAGGGTTGTCAGAGTCAGGGCACATTGGAGAGCTCATGGAATGGCCTGTGCCCAACCTCATTCCCAGGCCAGAGAGATTTGGATAAACAACCCCCAAAGCAACCTTTAATACCAGTGCAATCTCCATTGAGATAGGACAGAATGGCATTAGCCTTGTGCATTCCCCACTTACCGCTGCTGGGCGAAGTCGATTGCTGGCCTGTGGGGAAACACTGCGCCCTTCTCCCTGCGAGCCAGGGGACACAGAGAGAAGGTAATGGCTGTTAGGGGATGGTGGCAGACTGATATGCTGTGGGCTCTTTGCAGTCCCAAGTGGAGAATGCTGTGGAGAGCACTGTGGGCTTAGAAACGTGGAGGAGGTGATGGTGCTCTTGCCCGCTGACTCCATGCAAAGACTGTTTACAATGTGAGGCAGTTGCGGTGTCCCACAGTTACTTAGTTTATCCAAGCTGTTCGCTTGGGCTTTCAAGGCAGTTTGTTTTGATGAGAATGGACAGCTGGATACTGCGTTTTCTTGCTTGATAGGAACACTGAAGAAATGCTGGGTGGGTGGCTGCTTCTCCTCCAGGCCATTGTTCCTTTTTCGCTTCTGGAGTTGCATCCTCAGCTCTTCCACCTGTCTCTGCTCTTGTTGCAGCTTCCACGTCAGTTCATTGATGACCTTCTGTTTTTCCACCAGCATCTTGTCTTTCTCTGTGTCGATCCCTTCCAGTTCCAACTGGATGCTCCCTCCATTCATGCTGCCCATTAGGCTTTCTTCAGCACTGCCATGCACAGGGGATGGTTGGAGACCAAACTGTGGAGAAGTTATTGGTCCATCATTGAATGTGTCTGGTAAGGAGCCACTGACGGAAAGGTCAGAGGATGCTGGGGAGATGGGTGGGGAGGAGCTGGTGCTGCCAAACTGATAGAAGCTGCTGGATAGCATGCTGGCCGAGGGCTGTGACTGGTAGCTTGACAGTGTGTTTGTTGGGGTGACTGGAAAGGTGACCGTCGTTATTTCATTGAAGTTTGGCACCACGCTGCCACTGCAGTCCTGGAAGGGCCGCAGACGCTCCATCAGTGCCGTTTTTGTACCGGATACGGGGAGGCCTCTTATTCGGAGCTGCTGCCTCAGTTCTGACACCTAGAAGCAGAGCCAGCCATTTAGTGACAGTCACTTCTAGCACCTCTCCTCACTGTCATGCTCCTTACACACTTGTGGGGAAATACCCTGCTGTGGATATTTCCAGCAGTGAGAGTTCTCCTGGCCTCCTGCCTGATGGGACCGAGCCCCACCCCTCACTGTTACTCACAGTCACTAGAAGCCCCATACACAGCCTAACAGCCTCATTGTGTCCCAGCAGAGGAAATACATTCCTCCTTCCAGCAGCCAGAGCTGCTATAAGTGGAGAGCTGGAGCTGTGAATGGGTAATGTGGATAGCAGTGCTCCTAGGGAGGTAATTCTCATGGAACGCAGGCTGACACAGTGGGGCTTGGTGTCCCTGCTAGCAGCTGGCCCTCCTATAGAGGTTTGTGAGTCTGCCACTGGTCATGAGCTAACAGGCCAGCTAGCTAACAGAAGCTCATGCTTTTAGATCCATATGGCTCAGGTTCAGGCTTCCCAGATGACTCAGCCAGGGCTTCATTACACACATGCTCCACTTGCTAATCCTTATTCATGTCTCTGAATAATAAGGATTATTTTACACATCCTGATTCCGCAAGAGACTGGTCTGGGACTTTAATCATGTTTGAGTTTAAGTAACAAAACCTGAAAGAATTGTGTGTGTAAATGACCCACATCAATTAAAATATTTATGCCTATATCTGTAATTTTCACTCCATGCATCTGAAGAAGTGGATTTTTTACCCACGAAAGCTTATATCCAAATAAATCTGTTAGTCTTTAAGGTGCCACCGGACTCCTCGTTGTTTTTAATCAATCTAGCGTGAGTCTTTATTCCCCACCCTTTCCCCTCAGGGGCTGGTCTATATAAGAGTTAGTGACTCAGCAACAGCTTCTAGCTACAGGACTAGTCCTTAAGTTCAGTCAGTAAGAGCTCATGCTTTTCAAATCATAAGTTCCTGGATTTGTTCCCCACAGACAGCTCCTCAAGGAGTTACCACTTTGGGTTCTCCTGAAAACATTTGGCACAGCTCTGACCTCCTGCCTCAATCTGATGGCAATTCGGGGATTCCTGCACAGCAGCAATACCATGGTCTCTAGTACCACTGCGTCATTTGTCTCAGGACAAAGCCGAGCACTTTGTGAAACATAAAGGCACTTAGCTCTTCTCCATGCCTTGTACATTTTGCTGCATTCGCTTGCTCTATAACATGCAAGTTCAGGTTCCAACCAGCTCATCACTGTTACCTTGGGATGCCCGATAGACTTCAAAGCATTTTCATTGTAAGGTACGGTGTCGCTAGATACTATTACTGTTAACGAATGATTAATGGGAGGTTTGCACTCACTTTCAGATCATCCAGGTTGGAAGGGAGAGGGCCTGGTTTGATAGAAGAAACACAGGTCTGTCCGGAAAAAGTGGTTTTCACTGGGGAAAGGGGCATGTTGGTGACTGGAGTTGAGGAAGAGTTTGAACTTTTGACCATTTGCTCACTTGGTTGCCTGAAATTACAAAGGAGAGGTTTTGGGTAACAGTGTCCAGTTTTTGCCACATTTACTAATAGAAAACAGGACTTACTTATGGAAGGATGGCCAAAGAACAGCCCCTGCCCATCTAAAATATGATTTAACTTCTACATCATAGCTGCTTTCTTCTTCACTTTAGAGGGGTGCCCCAAGGTCCCAGTATATAATGCTCCATCTAGAGGTTATTGTAAAGAACATTGGAGACACTATAGCAGGGCATGGGGAGCCCTAGGAAGGAGTGCAGCAAGAGCCTGCAGAGTTCACGGAAGGGGCTGCAGAGAGAGGACTGAGGATGCTTATCTTTCCTTGTCCATTTTCAGGGGGGATCAAAGGAGGCCTTATGTGGCTGTCATCCCTCCATCTGGCCAATCAGAATAACGCTTTGGATGTGACCAGCGCAACATTTTCAAACTGTGCTTCCAGATCCCTGCTATGCTGCACCAACAGGCACATAAGCATCGAGGAGGGACCTGCAGGAGAGCCTAGAAAGCCCCCCAAAACATCTAAGTCGCAGTCTACTGTGCAGACATTGTTCTTCACAGGCTGCTGACTCACTTGTGCTGCGCCTGGGGGATTCCCGGGTAGCTGAAGTGCTGCTGATGCTGCTGACTGAGGATTTGTAGCTGCAGGAAGAGCTGCTGCTGTTGGAGGAGCCTAGCATAGGCTGAGTCCATGGGCGGAGGAGACTTCTCCGCTTTCTGGTCAGGCGGAATGTACTGGTGATATTTCAGCTTCTTCACCTTCGGCTTGGCATCCTTGGGCTTTTTGTGGCGGTTCTTGCTGTCGCTGGACGATTTTGACTGCATGTCATACAGAGAAAAGAACAGGGGTTATCTGAGAAATCAGGCCCTGAGCTGGAGTTGGCTAAGTGATGACATTCACATGTATGAATTTAGAGACCTGGAACCAGAGGATGGGAATGTCCGTACTCCTGTGGACATTCTGCGCTAAGAATTTAAAAATTCTACACCAAAAAATTAAAAATTACGTGCACATAATTTTAAAATTCTACAAGTTTTATTTGTCAAGGCCTGGGCCTGCCCCAGAAACACCCTGGGGCCCTGCCCCTCTGCATCAGGCGCACCAGGTGTGGGGCAGGTAGGCTCAACCAGGCAGGATCCAAGCATGGAGGGGCTCAGTGTGGGAGGATCCAGGTGTGGGGTGAGAGGATTCTGTGTGGGACAATCTGTGTGCAGGCAGCTCAGTGGGGGGTCTAGGTGTGGGGGGATCTGGATGCTCACAGGCTTGTTGGGGGTGTTCCAGGTACAGCGGCAATGGGACTCTGCAGGGGCTTCCCAGTGAAGGTGGCAGGGGCTCAGCAGAGGGGTCTGGGTGTGGGGGAGTGGGGCTTGGTGGGGTGGGAGTCTGGGTGCAGCTAGTTGGGGGTCTGGATGTGGGGGCTCAGGTTGGTGCAGAGACTGGGGCATCATGGTGGGGGTTTGAGTGGAGGGAGCTCAGTGGGTGGTGGTCTGGGTGCAGGGGTGGGGGTCCAGAGGCAGAGGGTCTGTGTGAAAGGGGGCTCCAGATGCAGGGGTTGAGGTTCAGTGGGGTGGGGTTCAGGTATGGAGGGCTAGGGGAGTTCTGAATGTACATGGTAAGGCTTGGCAGGGGGGTCGGGGTATGGGAGGTCCGGATGCATAGGGGTTGGGTGGATGGGGGAGCAGCTGCCTGTACAATGACCCCTCCCCACACAGTTGAGGAGCAATGGGGGCAGGAAGCAGGGGAGGATGCTGAGCTTCCTGCAGCTGCGGGAGGTTTCTGGGGGTGGGTCTGACACAGCCCCAGACACACTTTGCAGGGGAAGAGGAAGTCCTGTCTTCTCCTGCCTCCAGCCCAGATGGGACTAGCATCTGATCCTGGCTCAGGGTAGAAGCCACTGGCTGGGGTGTCCCCAGCCCCATGGTGATTTAGCTCTCTGCCAGCTGCTCCGGGTGCGTGAAATGATGTACCTGCTGTGCTAGGGAGTGGTACGTGACTGCTCTTGCAGCTGCCCTTTGCTTCCCTGTCAGAAAGTCATTTTTTCTGCAGGAAAGCAAAGAAATCTGAATTCTGCGCATGAGCAGTGGTGCAGAATTCCCCTAGGAGTAATGTCCTGAGCCCAGCACTGTCACCTGATCCTAATGGTGAGCCCCAAGTGGTCCTTCCCCTCCAGGGCTCTGCCTACATGCCAAGGCCCCAGATCTGGAGACCACTCCTGTCTCTAAGTGACAATCACCGAAGTGACGCACCTGCTTCCAGTCACACCAGATGAACCAATAGTATCCAAGGAGCTTCCCTTTTATCTTGAATTTTGCATTCCTAGTTTGTATTCTTTTCCCTCTCCGTGTAGCTGGTGGGGCTATCTAATACTCAGAACCTAGAGAATTGCCCACATTGAGACTGTGTCAGAATTCAATATCCAGGGCTTCTCGCAGGGCACAATTCTACTCCTTGACCTTCATGGCGGCTCTTAAATGGGATCCACTACGGAGTTCCATTCATGCAGGGAGAGCAGCACACCAGCCCTGGGGTCTCCTGTGCAGAGCAGGACAATAATTGGGGTTTTCACTCTTTTGATTTTAGTGCTTCCATTAAAAAAATCCCAGTGTGCAATTACCTAGATCATTAAAGTCAATGGAAAATGAGGGGACCTGCAGCAAACTAAGCAGAGATAGTCCCCATTGTCTTTCCTGAATGAGCAAACAAGCTTTATACCAGGCTTTGCAGTCACTTGGGCATTGGGGATTACAGACTGATTTACAGACTGAATTAGTGCATTTCATTGTACTATAGGGATAACACGTGCACCAAGGACCTGGTTAACTTTTACTAAGTTGCATTTCTCTGGTTAAAGTTCTGCTCTCAGGTCAGCCTGGCAGATTGTGACTCTGATATTCTGCTTCCTTTCCATTCCTGGACCTCCCAGTGGGTGTCCACTAATCATGTTGCATTGGGAGATCTGCCCATGCATGACAGCAGAATAGCATTGAGAGTGTCAGAGGAGTATTATGACTTAATAACATCCTCTCTTCTCACAGCTGTTTGTTCAAAAGGCCTAAATCCTGCTCAGAGATACAGGGTGGGTGAGGCAGTATCTTTTATTGGACCAACTTCTGTTGGTGAAAGAGAAAAGCTTTTAAGCTACACAGAGCTCTTCTTCGTGTCTAATCTAATATCTTGGGACTGACATGGCTACAACAACATTGCATAAATCCTGCTCAGTGAGGAACCAAAAGCTGCTTTCTCTAAAGCAACTAAAATCCTCATCTGAGGCCAGTCCTCTTACTCATCTACTCATTTACATTGATTAGCCTAATTCAATGTACTGCTGGGGGACTGAGAAGTCACACTCACTACGGACTGTGCTGCTCTGAGTGCGAGGAGCCCAGCCCTCTAATGCACTGTATTGAACTCCTCTGTGTGACCCTGAGGCTTGGCATGCTGATAACTCTAATAAAACAATGACCATGATATTGAGATCCCAGCATCAAGGGGTGAGTGGTCTTTCAGGACAGCAATGTGTGCTGTGAGACATGTCCCGGGCAGTGGGAACAAGGGGAGTGTTTATGCAAACTTTTCCAGGGGATCCCGGCCTGGGAACAAGCTAAGCAAAGGCTCAGTCCAGACAAGACAGAGGTGATTCTAGTAGGTAGCATCTGGAGAGCATCTCAGGATTGATGGTCTGGATGGAGGAGCACTGTACATCTTTTATCCTTATGTGAGGTTCACCATGTGGGGCACTTCTGGAGCAGGGATTTCTCTTACATTCCCAGCTGGTGGAGGTGACCAGAAGGGCCTGTTTCTGGTTGGTGTGGTGATGGTGGCTGGTATCTCTATAGACTAGATCACCGCAGTTCCTTCAGCATGGGGGTCCCCTCAAAGACCACTCAGAATCTTGTCCTGGTGCAGAATGTGGCTGCCTGCTTTCTCGGTATTGCTGGGCAAAATAAGGACATTTTGCCTGCAGTTCAGAGCCCACATGGATTCCCTGCTTACTTCTGGGTGCCACTCAGGGTATTGGCATTGATCTTTAAAGCCCACTTGCCGAGAACCTCCCTTTCAAATCTCCCACTACACCCTCCTCTTCAATCAGTCTCCCATCTCTTCTGCTCATCAAGAATCTTCACATCATCACGCTAGGAGCTGCTGGCCCATATCCTGCCTTGCATTTGTTTCCCTGTCAAGCTCTTCAGGATGGGGGGCCAAGCCAGTCTGTCCCATGGCCTGGGTCCTAGCTGCTCCCTCCCTCCCTCTGCACTGGCTCAGACAATGCACTCTCATTTACGGAGCCAAGAGTTGCGAATCTGGAGGCTGGGTGGGGACAGAGCATTTTCTGGGGTTTGCCAGCTCCTGAAGTGCCAGACTGAGTCTCTATGGGTATGTCTGCACTGCACTGCACAAGCCCCTTCCACTGCCATACAAATCAGTCTGACTTGGTCAGCAAGCACCTGGCTTCTAGGACCCTGTTGGAGATGGGTCAGAGCCTGAGTCCTGCTGAGAGACAGAGTCCAGCAGTTGTAAACCCAGATTTAAAATGCAGTGTGGACACTCAAGCATTGGCTTGGAAACACCAAGCCCATAAGCCCGGATCCCACAAACCTGGGCTTCGTCTGTAGTGTAGACATACCCAAGGGGGCCCTACCAAAAGGACTACAACTATAATGGCTACCAGAGACTTCTGACCCCATTTCCCAGCATGCATTGAGCTGGGGTGGGGACAGAAGGAACCCTGCTGGGCCAAGCGGGAGACTTCTGCATGGGGTGATCTGGACCAAGCAGTCCATGGACCAATGACAAGTGGGCGCTGCATAGCCCCTAGCAGGGGACAGCCTGACTCAGAGAAACAGCTGAAGTTTGGTTTTGGTTTGGAAGCTGGGTGTCCCTGCTGAGCTGCCATTCCTCCCACAGAGCATTCTGGCTCTGCTGTGAGATCTAGCTGCATGGACCTGGCAGCTCCAGCCCTGCAGTGACAGCATCCTGCAAAGCGGTCTGGCCTGGCTACCAAGAGCCAGCTGAGACTCAAGGAGGATCCCAGGCCAGGGAGCAGTGAGCCTGGTAGGATTGGGAAAGGGTCCTACCCCTCTCAGGGGTGAAAAATAAAATCAGATGACTTTTATTTAAGCCAGCCAGTGCCACAGTGCTGCAGTGCTCCACCTCGGGACTCAGCCTTGGCATACTATCTGCCTGAGATGGTGCCAGGGGAAGGAGCCAGAGCGGGGGAGGAATTGGGAGTTTGTTATTCTGTTATTTTGGGAGTGTCATTCCTTTGCATGGCCCAGTGAGGAGTCACCTTGGGTGAAGACACCAGGTGCCAGAAAAGAACCCATGACCCAGCCCAGCCCACATGAGCAGAGGGGAGAAGCCACTCCTAATATTAGTAATAGCAAGCACCAGAGAGAGAGAGAATGGAGGAAGCGTAAGCCACACCTTGCAGGAGAGGCTATCTATCTATCTATCTATCTATCTATCTATCTATCTATCTATCTATCATGACTGTAATATTCTACAATTGTGTGAAATGTGCATTAGTATCAAAATCCTCTCTTCCTATGGACAGCAGCACTTTCTGAAGAGACACATAGGTGCCTATGCAGCCTTGAGGCAGGGTTTCAGTACTGTGGGTTGAAACTGGCTGCTAAAGTGCATTAAGAAAATGTAGCTAAACTTTAATCAGCAAAACTCAGCTAGCCGTGTTGTCATTCTTCGCAAGGCGATGGGGTAGACACGTTACCTTCACCACCGCAGGCACCGGGAGGGGTGGGCTCTGCTGGCCGTTCACCTGCTTCGGGCTTTCACACTGGCTGTTTTGCACTGATGTCAGGTCAGTCACGTTGTTTTCAGAGCTGTGGGAATGATCCTGGAATCAAGAATCAGTCGCCATTAGCATGTGGCACCTAATGTCCAGGAATATAGGAAGCAGCATTAAGAAACCTTGTCATGTGTGGAAAAACGTTCCCTCTCTAGTCATGGAGCCAGCACCCTAAGTGGGTGTGAGCCTCCCAGCGGTCTGTGGCTGATTGGCACGGTGTTGTTGGGGATCCTCCTGAACATGCACTAGCTGCCTGCCTCAGGGCATGTGCGGACTGCAGCGATGGCTCTGCAGCCTCTGGAGCTATCACCTCTAAGGTGGGGCTATCCTTTGAGCCAGGGACATCGTTTCCAGCTCAGGTCGATATACTCACACTAACTCGCCAGAAACCAAAGTGTAGTCGCGGCAGTGGAAGTGGCGGGAGGGGCTGGCCACCCCGAGTATGTACCTAGCATCTCAGACGGGTCATACTCGGGATGACTAGCCCCTTCCTCTACCCGGGCCGCTGCAGCTACACTGCTATCGTGAGCTCTGTAGCTGCCTCCAAGCTAGCATGGGTATCACACCTCCAGCTTGCGGTGCAGCCAGACCTGAAGCGCTGAACCCGAGAGGCAGGCAGAGGCCCTCGGTCCTGCACTAATGAGAGTGCTGCTGCACAGCCACCAGGCACCTCCAGTGCTCCTCGTACCAGGAGTGAGCTCTAAGCCTGGATCTCACCACTGAGGGTGGTGTCTCCTTGGGCACTCCCATTCTCTTCCCATACTCCAGCCTTGGGAGTAAGGGGGAGCGTGGACGAGACCTGAGACCTTCCCTGCTCGGTGTCAAACCCCATTCACTACCCACACGCAGCCTCCGCACCAGGGCTAGACTGTACATGGGCAGCTGTTGGTATCATGCTACCAGCAATTAAATACTCCAGCACCACGAGAACCGACGGATTCTGTTCCTCAGGACTATTTACATCACCCAAGCCACCAAAACCCAGTTTGCAAAGATTGCTCTGTCAAACAGAGGAACAAACTAAGAGACAGGATGAAATCTTGCTCCTAACTGGAGCCCTGCAGTCATCGCCCTCATGGGATATCCCACACAGGCAGCTTGCATGTGCAATTGTATCCATCTTCTCCTAGAAGCTTGTTTGGAATACAGTGATTTCTCAGTGCAAGTCAGAACAAACCTTCCTGATGCCCTGCCTTGGTTTATATGTGTCTCACACCAATAGCGTTTCATCAGGCCGATACAATTAGACAAACCAAATGGACAATCATTTGGCTACCTGCCATAAGTGCTTGGAAAATTGAGGTACCCGATGCCAAGTACGCTGTGTAACAAAGACATTGGAATGGAGAAGAGTTGCCTAGCCAAGAATCCGTCACTGGCAGGTTAACAATATCTCAGGATCTTTTGCAGAACACCCCAGTGCTCCCTGGGACGACCAGAGACTGATATCCCCCTGCTTTCCCCTGCCTGCAGCCTGTGCACTCAGAGTGGGTCCTGCCCGGGGATCTTGTACTAGCCCATGCTTCACAAGTGGATTTAAAGAGAAAGCACGTTTATTTTTTCAGGATCCTGAGTCTGGGTCCCCATTTGTCTCATTAAGTCCCTGTCAGAGCAAGTTCCCTGGGGACCCTGGGCAAGGCTCATGGAATTGTCCGCTGGGGGCTGCCCTTTCCCCTTGGAGGTTGACAGGGGATGCATACACATAGCATGGCCTGCAGCTTCATCCCCACAGCAGCTGCTGACCCTCCCTCCCAGGCAGCAGCGCTCTGTGTTACTCCTGGAGTGGCCTGCAGTCCCCCATTTTCACGGAGTTGATCTCCTTCAAAGGTATTAATTACTGTCAAATGCTGGGGAAATGCTGCGGAAGGAAAGGCCTCCCCCCAGAGCCACGTGCACAGCCACTACCTCCGATTGCAGTTACAGAGACGCATCAAGACCCGGGGACGTCACTCTGGGGGAGCTGCTGACTGACAACCTGCTAGTTACAGCACTGGCCGCACACTGATGCTAGTTAGCAAAGCCCAGCTCTCCAGCTTTGATTTGTCTGGAGAAAAGCATTACAGCCCCGCTGCTAGCCAGTTCTACTGTCTGCTTGTACCCACTCCCCATGCCCCCTGCTGCCCCTTGGGTCTGGAAAGCCTCACCCTTTCAGCCTCACAGCCTTTCAGCCTCGATTCCTCTCCTGTCTGTGGTCTCCAAGGAGAAAAGCTGCTGACATGCTTAAAGCTGCCAAAACTACAAGAGAATCTAGGTGCTACGGTGATACAAATAATAACTACTAACACCGAATGCCTAGTGACCAATAGAAAGGGCAGAGGGGAAGCCACAGCAAAGGCATTTGCATCCTAGAGCAGTAGGGACAGGAAGAAAGATAAGCACTGCCCCCTCTTCTACAGCCAGATTCAGTCAGACCCCCTGAAAGGGCCAGAAATGTTTGGGTAGAGCCTTGTCCCTGTTGAGTGATGGCAGGGACTGGAACTGGACATCAGGCACTGTCACAGCAGAGGCTGTTCATGTGAGTTGCAAGATCGGTGCGTGGGATTCTGCTGCAGCATCTTCCAGAAAGTATCTGGCACCAGTGGAAACTTTGGAAATGCACCGGGCCTTTGCTGCCCCACAGACCCTGCAAGCTACACAAGCATTTGGCCTCCGTTCTTTCCTCCGTGCCTACATGACCGCACTGCCCATCAGTCACCTGTTCTCACTCTCTGACCTGAATGCCCCTTGCCAGGGCAGGCTGGGTTGGGAGTGAGTGAGCCTTTTCACAGTATGTGGCATCGAGCTAGATGCTCTCTCTCTCTGTCCCTTCCAGCCCAGATATAAAGCAAAGAAATAGATCAAAGGAAGCAATGAAGCAGTTAGGCTCCATGGAGACTCCAGGGCAGCTGGCTGTACAGGAAGGCTGAGCCAGGCAGGCCACATCTCTGCTTTCTTTTAAGCAGCCTGTGCCAGTCTGAGAGCTCCCAGGGATGGTCAGCCTAGGCATTGCTCCCCCTGTCTCCACTCTATATAGGAGGGTACTATGCTAGCTTCCCAAGGCCAGATACTGCCTCCTTTGCTCACACTGAGCAGAACCTCTCTGAGCCCATTGCGGTCTGTGGGACTCTTGGCATAGGGATGGTCTCCTGAGTGTGGGCTGAGACGGAGGCAGAATCAGCCCCCTCCCTAGCAAGCACACGCTTCCCCATGACCATGTGGATGGGTGGAAGGAGGTTGTTTAAAGCCCTCACTTGAAGGTTGCTCTAGGGGGTGCGTGCAAGGGGGAGAGAGAAGAGTCAGCACTGTGAGCAGCTTTCGGGAGGGCTCTGCAGTGCAGCCCCACAGTAACCCAGCAGTAAGTTCCTAAGCCCTGGGCATCGCTTGCCCAAGGGGATGAGCACCCCCCCCCCCATGGGGTGCAGAGTATTCCTGCATTCAGAGTGTTGGGTGGATGTCCAAATGCCCTCGCTGGGCAGAGGGGACAGGCTTCCCCAAGCTGGCTCCCAGGGCCAAGCCCTGGCCTGCCCACAGAACACTTTTTTTTTCTTTTTTTTACCTGAGTTGTCCCTGATGTGGCAGAGGAAATTGCCTCTGAGTTTTTGGTGCCTGCTGTTGATTCTGTGGAGCCCTGCAAATCCTCCCTCCTGGCCTGCTCTGGAGACAGGCCATCATTGCTACTGTCTTCTTCAAAGGCAAAAGCATCAGCTGATTTAGAGAAGCTCCCCTGGGCACCTTAACAAGTGAAACAAAGGCAATGGGTCAGTGGTGCGTAAACAGAGACAGCCATAGCAACGTGTGCAATGAACCATTTCAGCGGCTATACCAAACCCCCTACAATACACAAGTCCAGCCCCCAGTACCTGGTGTGGGAGCACATTGAGCACAGTTGAGGAGGGGAGGGTGATTTTGATGGAATGAGCAATAGCCCCTGGGAACAGTGCCCTGATTCCAGTATGGGCATTTCAGATATTCCTGGCTGTGATGTGGAGCTGTATTTTGTGCAGCATCTTTCATACAAGTGTTCAAACATAGGCATCCCATTGGAGTGCCCAAGAAACAACTCCCGTAAAATCATATCAGGGTTTTGGTGTCTCTGTGCCCGTTTTATGCCTAATACTCTGTACACATCCACCTACAGATCTGGGCCTTCTAGTAAGGGGCTCACAGAAGTGCAGCTGAGATCTGAGCTGAGATGGAGAGTCCATGAGGGGAGAGGTCAGGCAAGCTGCTCAGACTGCAGGAGCGCCAGAGGACAGTGCCCTGCAGGCTCATGTAGAGGGGCAGGGAAGAGCATCACAGAGGGCAGTAGGGAGAGATTTTGAAAAACCTGCCCCATTGAAATCTCTACGCTGCAGATGGATTTTGGCTTATTCTGGTTATCATCCTTTGAACTGATTTTATTTCAGATGTGTCTGTCTGTTTCCCATTTGTATCCATCTGCTCCAGAGCAGGCTGTGGGGATCAGGCCCTGGAAACTTGGGGCATTTCAATCATTAAGCCCTAATATGTTTCCTCCCAACATGGATGTGCAAAAATACGGAGACCCAGGCTCCTGCTCTCTCACTGGCCTCACTGGGCACGTTGTGGAGGCAGCACACTCGTGAGCGACACTCTCGTGGGCAAACGCAGCACAGTGATTCTGCTCCCCTCTAGTGAATGGGATGCTGTTGACTCAGGGTCTTTAGGGAAAGTGGGGGATCCTAGGAACTTGGCTAGGCAATTGGAGCCTGGGAAATAGTGTAATAGGCCCCCTACTGCACCAAGTGTAGTCCATGGGAGTTGCAGGTATTCAGCACCTCTGCAAATCAGGTTGTGGGGTTATGAGTCTGAATACAGATTGAGGTGCTTAACTGCAGAATAGGAGTGTGGTGTTCATCTCCAAAGAACACCAGGACTGGTAGACTCAGGAAGTAGCTCGGGGTGAGTGTTTCCCACCTAGGTGGTTGCTTTGAATCCAGAGGTATGTGAAACTGTTCTCACCAGAGGGGCTAGTGCCCAGCAGCCTGTGTGAAATGACGGGGGGGGAGGGTCCTCCTCCCACTGGACAAATGTTTAAATCACAAAACCAATGGATGCACTGAGCCTGTCTGGAGCCTCCGCAGAGAAGCCAAGGCGTGAATCAAACAAAGGTCTCAAATCTCCAGGCCCCTCCCCTCCCCTGGCTTCTCTGCACAAAGTACAAAGAGTTGGAAGAAATGCTCCAAATGACTAACTGCGCTTCCGGAATCCCACCAAAGCCTGGTCCAGAGGATTCCCAGGGCAGTGTCCCACACTCAGATGGACAAGAGCTCTTGACCCCAGGGTTGTGCTGATAAGCAAAGTGCTGAAAAAGCAAGGCTATTTTGCAAGACCCCCTGGAAGGCTTAGGCATTACTGCTGCTGTGGTCATATGCTGCCCAATCTTATCATGCAGCTCTGCACTCAGATAGCTCGGGGACAGCTGGGGAAGGAGGAAGGGCTGGGGAAGAGTGGTCCACCTGTCCGTGCTCCAAGCCTAGCAGTGTGCAGCTTCTCACCAACACACTTCGACGTGTTCTGACCTCTGCCTTCTGTCTGACCAGATAGGCATTATCGCCCATTTTCTTTGCACAGGGTGTGTTGTCCGGAGGGAGAAAGCAGATGAGAGACTCCATCATGTGTGTGGAATAGCTTGCTAAGTCACTGGCCCTGCTGTCGCCAGCTATGCACTAGGGGAGCTCCTGGAGTCTGTGCTCATCTGCCCAAGGCACTTGGTGGGAGGAAATACCACAGGAGCATTGCTAGTTACCATAGTTACAGGTCCCCCAGTGCAGAGCTTGGCTAAGTGCTGGGCTACGCACCCTAGTGGTCTGGGAGCTGCTCGCCTAGCCATGAGCCGCAGTACTCCTAGCACTGGGCTCGAAGGGCTCCAGTCCCACTAACATTCATGTATCAGGAGTAACACACAAGTGGTTTGGTAGGGCTGCCAGGGTCTCCAGGGTGCAAATACCCTCAGCACAAGGGCTCCAACTATTGGAACAAACCCCGCAACCTCAGCCCCAGGGCAGCCAAGGAGAGGGATAATGAGGTAAACTTGTCTCAGTGGGCTCCTTCCTCCATGCCATCCTCTTGCCTGCAGGGCACTGCCCTGGATCTGCCTGCTGCAGCTGCTGCTGTCCCCCTCCAGCAATGGGCTGTGTTCCCCTCCCAAGGCTGTCAGGTTGTGATTTCTAGGCTGCAGACAGGCTGCGCTCCCTCCAGAAGTGCACGTGCTGCCTGCCTGGCTTCTGCGAGGATCTAACATACTCCATTGCGCCCGGCGGGCACCCTGTCTGCACCCTCCCTGTCAGTGCAGGTCACTGGTTCAAGGATTTCTCTGTCACCGTAAGCCTTAAGAACTGATGTGCCTGGGAAGCTGCAGGAGCCAGCAACACCCAGAAACCAAAATTAGGTGTCATGCAGCACAGAATAGTTGTTCTAGGCCTGTTGAAACCAGCTGCTGGTTCTGGGAAGGCCAGGAAAGGGAGCTTGTCTGGTGGGAACCTGTGGAAGCTAATGGCACCTTTTATTCTTAAGATACCATGGGAGGTCTAGGAAGGGTGCGCAGGCAAGGGCATGGAGCAGTGTTGCACCAAAATATGCCAAAAAATAGCCACAGGAGCTTCAAATACTGTGGGGTTTCTGTGATGCCGAGAGCTGACTCAACGGCAGGGTGCTCAGGTGGTGACAATTGCTGTCTTGGTGAGTGCTGTCCTGAGAACTGGGTGACATAGCATGACAGATGGCAAATTATCCACCTTCAGTCTTCCTGCTGTCTGGAGCTTTGAAGGAACCCTATCAAATTCCAACACATTACCATCCTTAGCCTCATATAGAATCCTAGAAGATTAGGGTTGGACGAGACCTCAGGAGGTCATCTAGTCCAACCCCCTGCTCAAAGCAGGACCAATCCCCAACTAAATCATCCCAGCCAGGGCGTTGTCAAGCCGGGCCTTAAAAGCCTCTAAGGATGGAGATTCTACCACATCCCTAAGTAACCCATTCCAGTGCTTCACCACCCTCCTACTGAAATAGTTTTTCCTAATAATACAGCTGGGCTGGCAGTTAGGAGGCATTTAAATCCCCTCCAAGAGGAGATACACACCAAACAAGTGAGCCGAGGGGACCTCAGTCAGGGACAACATGGCACGCCAGAGCATGGTTGGAATTTGCTGCCTCTTACTTCACGTCTTGATACCAAGGGTCTGCATGGAGCAGGGAGAGGGGAATGCTCGGCTTATCTCGCTTGCTCTCACTGCAATCTGCGGCTATCCATGTTGTTTCATGATCCCATGCCTCTGCTGTAATCTCAGGCAGGATGGTGTTTGCTTGGGGCTGTTTTTAGTGTACTGCGTATTGTCCTCCTGAGTGCATTGGACAGAGTGATGACAAGGACCTGGTAAAAAAGGCTATTAGATCACCCCTCAGCTATGTGGAGCACAGGCAGCCTCCTGTTGCTGGGACATTAGGGATCTAGACTGGCTTCAGCACTTTTCTTTCACCCTGTTGGATGTGATTAGATGAATATGTCAACTATACTTTCCACTGTATAAACATTTAAAATTCCAAGGTTACAGTAAGACAATTTTAAACCCCGTCATTTTTCTGGTATTGCAAAAACAAAAGACTCAAAGTTTCAGAATAGCAGTGTTCCTCTCTGCTCCGTGTCTGAGCCTGGGCTGCAGGCCCCCAGGGGAATCATGGACCGGGCAAACACACCGTGCTGCTCCTTTGACTTAGGCATTTTGCTACATAAATCTAAAGGCAAGCACTAACATCATGTCGTGCTGCACAGTTCAGCGCTCAGCATTCAAGAACCCCAGAAGGTTTGTTTAAGGATGTGCCCTTGACTCTGCCCCCTTGTGTCTGAACAGCCAACAAAGGGTAGATTCACCCACTGGTTGCTGTGCCCAGGTGGGATTCACCCCAGGGCAGGCAAACCGCCTCCTTCTGCTGGGGAGGACACCTTAAACTCATGGTGGGGGCTCCTCTGCCCATCACGGGGAAGTTGTCTAGGAGAGAGGTTAAATCAGTGCATTCCTGGGCACCTTGGCCACACCTCTCCCAGAGCAGTGCCATCCCACTGTCCAAGCTGCACCAGCTAGCTCCAAGCCTTCTTAAAGTAGGGATTGCAGGCACCTTCCACCCCTCTGAGCCTGCTGCAGGAAGACTTGCTGTGTCAGGCAGGCCCTCAGCCTGCATTTCTGCTGGCAGGAGCTGAGGCTGGCTAGAGACCACACTCTTGAATTGTGTGGCCATGGATGATTTCTCAAATAATAAGGTATTAATTTCCAGACACAAGCTGTGATCAGTTGGAGCTAAGGCTGAGAGCACATATTACTAATTTAGGGCAAAACCCCATTACCAGTACGTTGTAATTATTCTAAAACAAAGTGTTATAAACCCAGGAAATACACCATCGGGGTAATTCTTAATAGAAATTCAAAGATGCTGAGATGTGGCAAAGCACAGGTAAGGCACCCAAACAACCCAGCTCTGCCCCGTAGTGATGTCATGCAATAATCATAGGATTACGATTCAAATTTTTTGGAGCTGGTGGGCCCAGACTAGATTAAGCTGATTTTAAGGACACATTGTGCTTTTTCATATTTTTACCCTGATGATGTCATTGCAGGGCCTGACAAGAGAATGACTCTAAGCTTTTGAACAGGGGAAGACATTTTTAGTAAGACCGTTTAAAACTTTTGGTTGTTAAGCCCTATTTAATTGAAGCCCCTAACAAGCACTTAGGAAAAAGGCTCTCTTTGTTCAAGATTCAGACACACCTGCCCAGTTTATTGTGAGCTCAGAAAGGTCCCATGCCAGGTGTCTGATTCTGACCTCATATCAGCTTTACGCTCAGCTAACTCCACTTACTCCTGATGTATGCTGGGGTCAGTGAGAAGAGAGTGAGGCCCTCATTGGCTCATCTGTGGTAGAAAAACCCTTGAAATCCCAGACATTCCACAAGCAGAAAATGGTTGGGAAGAAAAACCTTGCAGGCTGTCTTGGTGTATCACAGAAGGGCACAGAGCACAAAGCCACGTTCTTGTCCATTGTCTGTCACCTTTAAGGCCTGAGATCATTGTACGCTCTCGTGTTGCTTGGTGGGCAAGGGAGGAGCCAGGAACTGAGCAAAGTCTGAACACAGCCTCTGACCCAGGTTTCCAAACCACCCTCCCTCATGCTAGGGGGGTTCCCTGGAGTCCATGATTCCCAGGTGGGTTAGTGTGCACATCCCAATGCACAGGCCATGACCAGGATGCCTTTTGCAAGTGTGCCTACCATAGGTTGTTTTCCAGCTGGGCAAAGGCCCTAACCCTCCTCGAGCACTCTTCCCCCAGCAACCTTCCAGCCTCCAAACCTCAGCTCTTTCTGACACAGCTGCATTCAAAGACATGGCTATGGAGTTTTTGTAAAGTAGGAAATATATTTTTTCCACTCTTCCATCATTTAAAAACGGCTGACGAGATTTGTCTTAAACTCCCTTTAAAAAAAACAACAATCTTCAGGCAGGCACCCAGCCCGAAACATTTCAGGCTAGTGTATTGAAAAGTTACAAGCATGAGAAATCAGGGCATGACACTGGACCCTGAACTATAGTGATGTGACCCGGGCAACACTGGGCCTTAAAGGTGCACACTGTGGTTCACCATGAGCAGAATACACCAAGACCAGAACAGTGACAATAACAGGGGCCAAGAAAGGAAACCTCTGCACATGACAGCATGGGAAATCTGCAGGCTTCACTCTGCTCAACAGTGCTCTGCCGAGTTGGCTCAGCATGGGCTGGAATAGCTCAGGTTCTACATGCTGGGTTCTTAGCCGAACCAAGAGTCAAAGAGCTTCCTTCTTCTCACACCACTTCCTGTGTCATTCTAAAGTCAATATTGCCAAAGAGTCTAAGTTCCTGGTGAGCAGAGCCCCTACCATTGGCTCCAGCTCACCCTGAGCACTAACCAGGACACTGAACGCCCTCACTGGGCTGCACACATAACTGGCAGGCCAGTTCAAATAATCTGTGACAATTAGTGACTGAGTGTTATTGAACAAGGAATTTGGGCTGCATGGGACCAGCTCTCAGGGCCACATTCAAGTCAATGGCAAGACTGCTATTGACCAGTAGAGCTGGATCAGATTCCTCCATGAATGGGCCAGGATTGCGTACAGATAAGCCTTCTTGGCCTGTCACTGCTGGGATCTGTTGGGTCTCTCGTTTCTCGCCTTCAGATACTTCCTGTATTGGGAGCGATGCTGGCAGGATTGAAAGTGCCTTTTCATTTGCGTGTCTGGAACAGTACCAGCCCCATGCAGAAATACTAACAGAGAGCACGGCTGGGCTGGGCTCCATCCCTCCCGCAGGTGCTATCTGTAGGCTGACAGGGTAGTAGCAGTCCTGACCCTGCATCTGCCTGAGCACTGCAACCTGCATTTCCTAGTCCACAGCTCTCCCGCCATTCCCACTGGCCAGTGCCAGGCTCCCCGGGGCTGTTCCAAACCCCCAAATACCGAGTGACAGCGTGGGGTGCTGTGCCGCAGAGCCACTGCTCTGAGTCAGAGAACTCCATGGGGCTAGGGCATTTGGCTGTGGAAAGCGCCCCTGTATATTTCACTCAGAAAGGGCTGGGGCTCTGAGCGGACTTTATCCCCTTGGTGAGTCAGCATGGCAGCTTAGCGTGCCAGAGCGAGCAGTCCATGCCCTAACTGCACAGCCTGGGCCAGCCCTTACCAAGACCCCAGGGTGACAAGCTGTTTGTCTCAGGTGAGCCAGAGAGTCAGGAGATGCAGGGTGGAGTGTCTTCAGCATCCTGAAGAGAGGAAGCCCCTTGTGTTCACTAACATGAGTCCTGTGGCCTCTGCATCAGAGAACAGCCCCAGCCTGGCTGCTCTCTCTTGGGGCACTGCTGAGCTGCAGTGCAGACACACAGGGCCTGACTCGTCCCTTCCTGGGCCTTGAGGCTGTTTACACCAGTGCAGAGTGAGTGCAAAGCACCACCTTTCTGATTGGGAACCGTTTTACTCCCACTTTGCACAAGTCTAAGTAAGTGGAATGACATTCCAGGGAGTGGCAGGGGGCACCAAGGCCCACATGGTACACACAGCACGACCCCTCATCCCCATCATCAGGCATACTCATTCTCCCAGTCCTCCTGGCCACTGCCTGGCACTTCAGGCAGAGGCACAAAACCAACCAGCCAACCAAGCAAATGCCAACCAAGTAGCTGTGCACTAACGCCGTGGGGGTGCCTCCCAAGCCCTGACTGATTCCTTACCCCAGCTGTCCCCTGGCTGTGCAAAGAAGGAACTGGATTCTGCTTCGAGCAAGTGAGATGAAGGGATGGTAGGAAGAGACTGAACACGCTGAGGCTTTCTAGCTCAGGCTGATGGAAGCTGTGCTTTCTTCTTTGTCCTTAGCCATAGGGTAGGATTTGGGTTGTGATGCCTAACATAGGTGGAGGGGATGCTGACTCACAAAGGGGTGACTGAACATGTTAGCCTCTTACCTAGGCAATTTAATGGGAGACATTTCTGGGAGGAGATTACAGTTTCCTTTCTCCTCTTAGACCTGGTGAGGAGAATATATGTGCTGCTGATTGGGGCTGCTTGCAGTGAAAATAATATGGACTAACTTAGGTTCTGTTATGACTCTTAACTTTGTATTGGTAATTTCCTGCCGGACTCATATCTAAGTACTGCACTATATGTATCAATGTCCTTATCAATCTGTGCTGTACACACACGTGCGATACAAGACGTGCTTCTCTCTTGACCTACCTTTTATCGCCTCTTTCACAGCTGAGTCAACAGGAATAATATTCTTCTCCACCAGCTCCAAAGGACCTGGTCTGAGAGCAATTTTTTCATTGAGATCATCTGCAAGTCGGGCTCTTTTCAGCTTCATCTGAGTAGCTTGAATGGACCCCTCTGCAGCTGAGTCTAAAAGGCCAAAATTGAAAGCATCAGTTCCAGGTCCCGCTGAACCTGTGCTCTAGCTACAGAACGCTCAGTGATAATGAGATTCCCCTTCTGGGATCACAGTCAAAACAAAACACATTTCAGGTTAGAGCAGTAAACAGAGAGAGATCAGTTCCAGTATTTTGAGCCTGGAACACTGGCTGTTAGACTACTCTCTAGACATAGGACTGTGTGTGGGATGGATTGTGGGTCTCCACATGGTTCTCAATGGTTCCCAGGTCAGAATTCTCAGTTATCAAGTAAAAGATTTTTTCCCCCTAGATTCCAGCTGTGCAAACTCAGCCTGGGACCCTAGAGTTATGCTGGGTTCTGTCTGATCAATAAACAGTCTGCACTGAAACTTAGTTAAAAATTGTGTGGGTGATGTAGGAGCAGAATAGTCTCCAGCTCCTCTCCCCGAGCTGGACTGGCTCTGCCTGCTAATGGGAGCAGACTCCAGCTCCTTGGATGCTGAGATATTAGAGCGTGTGTAGAAAGAACCATAAAAATGATTCAAAGGCTGGAGAGAATCATGCTGTAGAGGGAGAGATGTACAGAGCTCAGTCTGTTCAGTTTATCAGAAAGAAGATTGAAAGTAACTTGATTACAGTGGAGAAGTACCTTCGTGGGTACTACGAAAACGCTGGATACTAAAGGGCTCTTATTCTAGGAGAGAAAAGTGAAACAGCCACAAACGGCTGAAGCTTTAGCCAGACAAATTCAAACCGGAAATAAGGCACAAATTGTTAACAGGGAGGGTGATTAATCATAGGAACAAAATCCCAAGGGAAGTGGTGGATTCTCCATCTCTTGCTATCTTCAAATCCAGACTGGATGCCTTTCTGGAAGGCACAAATTATGCTTTAGTCAAACACAAATTGTTGGCTTAACACAGGGGTAACAGGGTAAAATGTAATGGCCTGTGTTATGCAGGAGGTCAGAGTAGATGATATAATGGTCCCTTCTGGCCTTAAACTCTAAGAAACAATGACTCTCTGAGTCCTCTCCCAGAGCTAGATGGGCTCTGAATGTTAACAGGAAAAAACGGCAGAATTTACTGGTTTATCCTAAGGCTCCATTGATAAATGGTTTATAAAGAGTTGGTAAATGATTACTAGAGGTTTTAATAAGTCGTTAAGCAATTGTTATTCTAGATTGTCACCAAGTCCAACATGTCAATAGATTGCTTATCACTATGATGCTAACACCTTCTATGAATGTGTTTAGAACCAGCCCTAAACACATATTACTAATGTCTGCAACATGCTTATATCTATTGAACACTTACTAAGCCTTTACAAACCATTTATAAATGGACCCTTAATATAAAGTGTGACCAACCTGCAGTAGCCAGTAAAGTCAGGGGACATCTCCGGACCTGAAGGTACCACCACACACCCTTATGGTTCCAAATACAACTACTCTTTGAAGAAATTCAGGCTATGGAAAACACAAGCCTCAGAGTCTCAGCAGCGTGCTGTATAGCCAGTTACAGACCTGATGGGACATATGAATTCATGCTACCCTGTGAGTGGCCATTCACCCCAGTCATCCCCATTTGTCCTTATGAAAGTCTCTTAGCAGCTGTTCTGCTCTACAAAGCTTCTACTCTCCCAGATTAATTCAGATTAAGGTAGGTTGTGAACTGACTCCCAGGAGCTGTTCCAGAATAACTCGATGTGTAGCCAAGCCCTTTGTTTCCCCATTTGTAAAATGGGCATAATGTGAGCCATCTTGGAGGTATATGGCTGGACAGCTGTGGCAGAGGGAGGCCAGTGTTATACAATAGCTCTGTGACAGAGCCAGAACTAGAACCCAGGTGTTCTGGTCCCCCATGCAGGTGGTATCCCTCGCACCATCCTGCCTCCCTCACAGAACGGCAGCTGCCTAGTCAGGAGAGCACATGGAACTTCCTGTTGCTGTTTGTCCTCACTTTATAATCCCAGCTGACAGGAAGAGCAGATGGTGCCTCCTGCATACCAGTCACTGGTTAACTGAAGCTTGCACCGTTTTCAGGTGACTGCACTGATTAACCAGCCAGCGTCTACCTCCTACTCAACAGCTGCCCCAAACCAGAGTGCCAGAATTATGGGATGTGACTCACACTCCTGGCAAACTCAGGCTAACACCCCAGATAGGAGGCTGCAATGGAATGTGAGGGCCATTCACTAAAGCCTGGCACCTGTGACTGGGAACTGGGGGCCTCCGTTACTCCAGCACATGGGGAAGGGATTAGCCTCCGCTTCTTCCCATGGAGGGAGCAAGGGCCTAACAATTCTGGCCATAACAAACGCCTCTTCACTCTCAGGGTTGAGGGGAGCCTAGGAGAACGCCTGCTCCCTCCTTCCTCCTGGCCCCATGGGAGCCCTTCTGTGAGGGCTCCATAGGGCCTGGTCTCTGTGGGAGGAGAGGGGGCAGGGTTGGAGTGTCTCTGGAGTGAGACTAGTTTCCTGGTGCTTCAGGAACAGCGCCTTGGGCTCCCGCAAGATCCTTGCTGGCATGGAGGCTGTTGTGAAAGGTGAGGAGGAGGTGGCACAATGCCTCTCTGTGGATGGCTGTGGGCTCCAGCAGAGCTCCAGAGAGCCGTGGCCTTTCTTCAGGGATGAGGAGGGCAAAGCCCAACCACAGGAGTGAACAGCTGGAGACTCAGAGAGTTCAAACACACCAGGTGTCCTGCACCCAACTAGGACAAAAGCCCCATGGGGAGGACACGGCTGGCTTGTGCCAACCTTGACCCGTGGCGGAGCTGTTTAATCTGTCCCCTTGGCTGCCGGGGCAAGAGTTCAGCATTCACCCTTCTCTCTCCGAGCCCTGTGCTATGGGGCAGATAGGGAACAGATGTGTCCAGAATGGGACAGTTTTTGGGAGGCTGTAGGGGGCTGTGAAAAGAGGCTTCCTGATAATTAGGAGGCACCTGTGAAGTACTCAAGAAGGGCCATGAAAGAAGGGAGAGATGAGCTCGCTGTCATCACAAAGTGTCTACTCGCTGCCCAGTCACAGAACACTCCAGCATTTCAACCTGTCATGCAGCTGATGCTCTGGCAGCATTGGCTGAACTGGCCCAGCGTTGACCCGAGAGCCTAGCTGCCCTGACTGCTCCGTGTGTTTGCGACATGTTGTTCCTGTGTGTTATGGCTCTGTGTGAGATCTCCAGCACTCCCTGCTCTGCCAAGAAAGTCAGGAGTTCTGTTTCCAGCCAGAGCAGTGAGTGCTCCCCTCCAACCTTTCAGGGCTCACTTGGAGTCTGACTGAAGGCTTGAGTCAGGATTTACTGTCTGCAGAGCAG